>NC_133356.1:31041309-31374642 GCF_030506205.2 Paramisgurnus dabryanus | reverse complement strand
TACCAGTGCAGCTTGAGCAGGACATAACAGATTGATAAGGAAGGATAATAAAACATTAAAACCATGTCTGCATTTGTAAATGTACAAATGACGAACATTAAGCGCTACTCTGCACTGCACAAAACTTGTGTTTGAATCATGGTTTAGTCAGTAGTAAATTCTTTAAATATGAAAACATACACTACTTACAGACTGTGAGCCAGAAGCAGGAGGAATTATGATAATGACCGTCGTTTCTACGTCAACAGACCAAGGAAGTAAATTTTATTTTTTATTTTTTTTATTAATAAACAAAAGCACCAACATACAAAATTCTCGTTGGGGAACAAAATATACATACATACATACATACAATATTAATGTTACCAAGGAAGTAAACTGTTGCCTACAATCCATGTGTTTGTTGTAGTCCAAAAAAAGAGATTTACTCTTTTTATTGTCATCGTTTACTTTGGGATTTATACCTTTTGCATATCATTAATACACACTTACACACCAAAGGAAATGCAAAATCATGAATCTGATAATAGGAGCTCTTTAACGCCATTATAAAGCATGCACATAAATAATTTAATCTACAGTTTTTGTCTCACTCTTGGACTTTGGTTAAATGTGCAATGTGTAACTTTTAGAAGGATCTCTTGACAGAAATGCAATATAAAATACATAACCATATTATCAGTGTTGTATAATAATCTTAGATAATGAACTTTATTGTTTTTATTATCTTAGAATAAGCCGTTTTATTTACATACACCACAGGTCTCCAACATGGAAGCCGACATCTTGTTTCTACAGTAGCCCTTAAAGGCACACAAGGCAAGTCTGAGTATTATTTCTCTACTAGCTCCCCCTAGTGTCTGGGAGTAAATGCGTTCTTTATCTAAGACTATACGAGACTGAAGGACACCGGGTCGGATACAGCGAACTTGCAAGTGGGGTATTCTTCCTACAGACGGTAGGGGCGGGCGAGAGAGTCTTCATTCGTCATGTAATGAGTCATTTAACCATATACCGACTTACGAAGATGATTTATTAACATAAAAATGCTGCCTTGTGTCCCTTTAATGGACAAACTGTTCTAAAGAACATGCTTTGTCCCTAAATTGTCTCAGATTTCCTTTAGTAGCTAGCTTTTTATTGCGTTTTGAAATTGAGGTTGGTTGCAAATCGCAATCTTACAACTGGATGTCGCCAAAAACCCATACTGGCTATGTCACAGGAGTGACGATCTTTTAGGCGGAACCAAAAGTTGGGAAAGTTTTGGTTCCGCCCGGATGTTTCCGTCCGGACCGGTAAGAGAAAACACCGGACATCCGGTAGCGTCGCGAACGCTGTAATCAGCCAAACTACACGCAGCTGGGAGTTATTAAGAGGAGCGCCGGGTGATTGGAGGAGAGCAACACCCAGGAGAGTACTTAAGAACAGTTTAAACCACGGTCTTGGTTGTTGTTATCCCTGTTGTGTGGTGTGTATTGTAGCGCCGAGTTGGGCTCGCCGGATACGCTATTTGGATTGCTGTACTTGCTCTCTCTCTCATTTTGGATCGTAGATCTACCTTGCTAAGGATATTGAAGACCTTATAGGTTAAACCTTAGACGGATATTGAAGCTGGATGAGAGAAACGAAGGAAGAGGAAACTTACCATTGTGAGTATACACCTGTGGAAAAGTGGTGTTGATGGCTGGAAAATGCCCTGTCTATGCATCTGGAGCTATTGCAGTGTGAAGTCAACCTAGGACGAAGGAAGTACAGTAGATGTGAGTAACAAAATCCCGTGAAGGAGGTGTGTTGCATGTATATTGACTTGCAGATCGTTTGAGTGTTTTATAGAGAGAGTGAGTGGCCCTACCCCTGAACCAGCGTGGTGGGTGAGCCGAAGGGTCCTTGTGTGAAGCAGCTACAGTGGCGAAAAGCAAACACTAGGCCGTGTTACCATCTCCATATCCTCGCCCAGAGCGAAGTGAAGGAAGACGGGTGTCTATCGTGTGCACTGTCTTTGGATGTAGAAATTTTCACTTGAAGTGGTGCTGTGTAATGCTGTGTATTGCAGTGAGATTGCTGTGTCTTGTGACGTAAACCCGCCTCCAGTCACTCGTCCCGGGACGACGAAGAGGAAAGCGGCCCTAGATAAAACCTGTATGTGATTTTGCTGTAGTGTGTTTCAGTCTTCTAAATTACGGAGTGGTATCTCGAAGTACCTCTCGCAGCCAACGCCTGGCGGACTTGTGTTTTGGAGTGGCGGCGAAGAACTGTGCGGTTGGCGGTGTGTGTGAGTAACACATATAATATTGTTACCTTACCTGTGTCTTTTTCATCATCACAGAGTTAGAGGCGAGAGAGATCCGCCGCCCGAGGTCTCGACGAAAGGGCGCCCCGGTCCAGTTTTCGATTGACCAACGGGTCTCGAGGAAAGGGCAGCGCTCGACCTGGTGTGCCGGCGTGAAGTTCTCGCCCCTCTGTAAGCCAACGAGCTCGCCGAGAGGGTCTTGGTCCCCGGCGTCCCATTGAAACCACCGTCCGGTCGACGTATTGTGCAGCCAGCCAGCACATCTGTGGAGAGAAAGAGAATTAGCGTGAACGCCGAGATACTGAGCTGTGAAGAGAGCCATACCTACCCAGAAGCTGTAACCAGCGCAGAGGTGAGAGAAAACCTTGAAACCGATTTACTGTGTTCCTGTGTCCCAGCAGTCATCGGTGGAGAGAAAGAGAGCCAGTGTGAACGCCGAGATACTGAGCTGTGAAGAGAGCCATACTTACCCAGAAGCTGTAACCAGCGCAGAGGTGAGAGAAAACCTTGAAACCGACTTACTGTGTTCCTGTGTCCCAGCAGTCATCTGTGGAGAGAAAGAGAGCCAGTGTGAACGCCGAGATACTGAGCTGTGAAGAGAGCCATACTTACCCAGAAGCGGTAACCAGCGCAGAGGTGAGAGAAAACCTTGAAACCGACTTACTGTGTTCCTGTGTCCCAGCAGTCATCTGTGGAGAGAAAGAGAGCCAGTGTGAACGCCGAGATACTGAGCTGTGAAGAGAGCCATACCTACCCAGAAGCTGTAACCAACGCAGAGGTGAGAGAAAATCTTGAAACCGATTTACTGTGTCCCTGTGTCCCAGCAGTCGTCTGTGGAGAGAAAGAGAGCTAGTGTGAACGCTAAGATACTGAGTGGGGAAGAGCGTCATACCTATCCAGAAGCTGTAGTCAGCGACGAGGTGAGAGAACCCTTGAAAGTCGATTCACTGTGCCTTTTGTGTCCCAGCTGTCACCTGCGAAGGAATAGAGAGAACAAGTGTGAGTGCTAAAGGAACGAGCTCGGAAGGAGAACCATACGTACTAAGAAGCTGCAGTCGGTGAAGAGGTGAGCAAGCCCGTGGAGACCGATCCTCCGTGTCCCCGCTGTAGTCTGTGGAGAGAGAGAGAAAACAGGGAAGGAGAGTGAGTCAACGAGCAAGGAGCTGTGGGAAATAGGCGGCGAACCGCCGTGCGCTGTATACAGGTACACGGACAAGAAAAGTCTATACCAACACTGATTGTGATTTATTCTGCCTCCAGGAAGGAAGAGGAGTGCGCCACGGGCAGAGGGAACCAGAGGCGGTTCCCCGACGCAAACCCCCCCCCCCTACCCTCTGTCATTTAGAGCTGAAGATCTTTGCCCGAACCCGACGGGACCCGTCGGGACCCGACGGGCTCGGGCGGGTTCGGGCTTTATTTCTAACATTTTACACGGGCTCGGGGCGGGCTCGGGCTTCCGCTCCGGCTTTGTGAGGTAAATGAGCGGTCAAGTTCAAATCAGTAGCGCAGGATCGCGCTGAATTCATTTACAGTGGATTTAATGATTTTCCTCATCAAAAACATGTAGCCTAATCTTGGTGAGTAGGTTTTTCAATGTATAACTAAATATGAATCGAGTCTTACATAATAGACAGAGGATATAGACTAATGTTGGCAGTAGGCTAATGGAGAGAAGTGCCGACGCAAATCCCGCGGAGCCTGCCTCTTAATTTCGTTATTGCCAAATACCCATCTTAATTCAGAATGTATTATCTTAATTTAATTCGTTAAGAAATAATAATTTTATTGGCATATTTATAGTGTATTGCATAAGCCTATTTAGAATGAGATGTTACAATGTTACAGATTACTTATTTCTTTGTTTCAACTTCCAAGTGGCGTGTAGATTATTAGTCATGAATAAATAATGTTAAAACCTGTGTAAATGTCTCATTCTTGACAAAAGCTGTGTGTGTGCGCACATTTAAATAATGTCGGGCTGTAAACGGGTTCGGACTTTTAAAAAGCTGTCAATCTAAATGTACGTTCGGGTTCGGGCTGCATTCTGTCGGGCTTCGGACATTTCGGGCCTAACTTTTAAGGCCCGATTACAGCTCTACTGTCATTCATTTGGCCGTGGCCCCCTGGAGGGCAGAGCCTGATTTTAGTTTTAATTCCCCTTTCCCCAAGTCCCCGTACATTTTAACTATTTAAATAAATAAAGAATATTTTTATACTTACCTGTCCTCGTTGTTGTCTGGTCATTGGGTTGGTTTTGGGGACCTCCTCGAGGTGGAAGTTGAGAAGGGGCGTGGCTTAACCACTAGCAGCCAGCCCCTGGCTTGTGACATTTACATGCACAAAATTTTGTCAATCCGACTGAATTTAATCCGATTGTAGGTTACGACAGTACCGTTTTCATGCACCCTAAACATTGCAATCTGATTTAAATGTTTGTTTACATGTACATTCTATATAATCCCAACCGAACATCTGCGCAAGCACACAGCCACAACAAGCATCTCTCGTCGAGTTCACGCCTTATCTCGTTATAAATGACCAAAGTCAAAGTTGAGTTGGAGAAAGTTGACATATCAAATAGGATGATGCCTTATGATGGGAAAACCTTGGTGGCTGAGAAGTGCAAAGCAAAACAACTAATCTGAAAATCAAAACAACAAATTAAAACCACAAGTGCAACTTTAAAATCAAAATGCCAGGTGAAAAAACACAACAACAAATCCAGTGACAAAAAAACAAGTCATAAAACAAAATAACAAATGAGAAAACAAAACAACAAATAAGAAAACACGACAATAAGTCAGAAAACAAATCTACAATAAATCTAAAAAAACAGAACATTTTGGAAAGGTTACCTCTGACTGTACGACACTTCTGCCAATCAAAACAACTACGTCACTCAACTTTCGCTTTTCAGCGAAGCTGCAGATCTTGACTTTGTTTCAACCATTACACTGGAGAATTTTCAACTCGAAATGTGGATGAAAAATTTAAATTTACGTATTTAATATCATGTTCTTGTGGTAACGTTATAGATTATTTCTAAGTTAGCATTACGTAAATGTGTTAAACAGTTTGAAAAGCAGATAGGTAGCGATAAACAATTAGTTGACAAACATAATTATTAACTGTTTACCAACATCATCAAGTCTAACAAATATGAACTCATTCCCCACTAGCCTTTTTTAAAAAGTTGCCTGCCATTGATTTCCACAAAAGTTTCACAAAAGCTTCCAGGAAAAAATTATTCTATTAATATATAAACATACAAATATATCAAAAGAAAGAACAGACCCTCTGCTTTCAAATAAACAAACAAACAAACAGGGAAAAAACTTTTATATATAACCTCTTAAATATGGGTAGTTTTTTTCAAAAATACCAAATTTTGAGCCAAAAGCTGAAATAATTGCATTTTTGTAAAGGAATTTTGTTAGCGATCAGATTCAGAATGATAAACAAAACAAACATGGACTTTAAAATGTTGGTAAATTAGTCTTTGCTTCAGTTTTATATATTGGGTACGAGTGCCATCTAGTGGACAATAGCGCAATTACAGATTACCGTAAAAACTCGTCAGTAAAGCGTCATTGGCAGGTAAATGTTTTCTCTTTATTGACGGATAACTCATCAATGGCGGGGAAAGAGTTAGCATCTGACCTATGTCCTAAGATGCATAACACAGCCAGTGCCATTATCTTGAAGCCCATGGTTGTATAGTAAACGGTCTGAAACAGCATTGTCACAATCTGATTATATAATACTTTACGAGCAAAGCAGACACAGGACAAACCTTTGTCACCGCTGCATAACATTAATAAAACTCTCTGATCGTGTTACAGAACTCTTCATCTTACAAACATGAAGATGAAGAGCATCATGGATCTGTCACTGTTACCTTGTCCATAACAATACCTTGATTTTTTTTATCTTAGAAATCTGTTGCTAACAGTAATATATAGAAATGTGGTTGCATTAATTAAGAACATGGCCTTTAAAAAAAAAAAACTCACAGATGATAACGGCTAGCACTCAATGAAGAATCTTTGTCTTTCAAATGTCAAGTTTCGACAGCCTCATAAGCGAAAACATGTTGTACATCTTCTAGACGTTTTTAGAAAACCTACAAGCATGCCGGTAATTTGTTGTTTTGTTTTGCACTTTCTCAGCCACAGTAAACTGTGAAAACTGCTAAGACTTAGAAAGTCTTAGAAAGTGAAAAACAGAAAAGGACCTATCCTTAAACCTGGTTAAGACTAACAATCCAGCGTACATTTTGAGTACCTCTGTTATAGCGTTTTTTTGGACTTCCCTTTAGCAGAGCCAAACCACATGACGTAAGAAGTGATTACATAAAGAAACGCTGCTATATAAATTGATGAGAATAGATTGATACACTGTTCACTGGTCATGATGGCATCTTAGAATTTGCAAGATTTCATCACAGCTTGTTTTGCAGCTGAAATGTCAGCTGTATAGCAGTCAGACTAGGCCAGACAGGCAAACTATTTTTAACCCGTTTTTATTTCTCCTAAAGAAAATAAATAATTTCTTAGAAAAATAATTTCTCCTCCTCACCTGTTTTTATAGCTTTTACTGTATAGTCCACTGAGAACTGTGCTTCACCATGGGGCATCAGTTGCCTGGGTTCTCTTGACAGAGAGCTTTGAAAGATTGCGAGCTTGTTGCGTGTGTTTGATCCGACTCACTGTGCAGATTGATTCTTTAAGGTTGGTTGCTATTCCTAGGTGCGATGGCTTGACTGCTGATAGAGAAATAACCTAAACTCGTCACAAGTCTATTTTTAAAAAGTCATTGTTAATTCCCAAACACTTCTATTTTACTCGTGTACAAATTAAATCAATGTTGCACATTAGGGATGAGGGCATTTTATTTTGTCCTTCATCAACAAATCTAATGTACACCACCAGTATGGAGGTGACCAATGGGGAAATTTACCTAACATTTCTGTGTGCCGGTTTGAGCCTCAGCTGAGTTTGGAGGTCTTTCTGTGAGGAGTTTGTCAGTATGGGTTTACTTCAGGTACTCTGGTTTCCTTCCAAAGTCTGAATACATGCAGGTTGCAGTAAATTGTAGATGACAAATTTATACAACTTGTTTGTATAAATATAGTCATAGATGCTGGATGGCTGTAAAGAATAACTGGTACAGATGCACCATGTTTCAACACAGTAAAACATCATAGCTAATTGTAGCTAAGGAAATAAACTATGTGGTATACAAACATAAATAAGCATTTTGTTCGGTCATAAGCAGCATGCATGCAAAGTAATATAAAATGTAATAATAATAATTCAGGTCTTGACTGAATTAAAGGGATAGTTCGGCCAAAAATGATATTAAACCCATGATTTACTCACCCCCAAGCTGTCCGAGATGCATATGTCCATCGTTTTTCAGACAGAACACATTTTCGGATATTTTTGAAAATGTTTTAGATCTTTCAGTTAATCAAATGTAATGTTACGGGGTCCACGACCTTGAAGTCCAAAAAAAGTGCGTCCATCCTTCACAAAATAAATCCAAACGGCTCCAAGGTGATAAACAAAGGTCTTCTGAGGGTAATCCGTGTGGTGTTGTTGTATAAAATATCCACATTTAAAACTTTATTAACGAAAATAACTAGCTTCTGGTAACGCCGCCATCTTATACTCCTCTGTATTCAGGAGAGAGTATTAGCATAGTGTACGCACTTTTCTTAGTGACGTATGACAAATTCGGAGGGCGGGGGCACACAGCCTCCGTAGGCTGCGTAAAGCTCTGATCTTGAATGCGGACGCAACTAAGATGGCGCGACATTCATAACTTGAATGTAAATGTACAGTATTTAGCACTCTCCTGAATGAACAACTAGCAGTGAACAATAACATTATTTGGTTATGGTAATGTCAGTGGCATTTGGTGTTATAATGATCATACCTGCTCTCTGTCTGAGGTCATTCTCCATTTCTGCATATGGTTTGGGTTGCCAAGGGCTGTTTGTTGTTTCCACACTGAAATGTGTTCATTTGTCATAACTGAAGCACCATCCACTACAGACCTTTTGAATTTAAAGCACTTATCTGCTTTTAGTACTTCAGTGCACCTTGTGAAATTAGACAGTCATGAAGCTCTGCACTTGGGTTCATGATCTCTAGTGCTGCGTGGTTGACTGGAGGTTAGTAAAATAAGTTTAATTCTCCAGCTGGGGGCTCTAGTGGTACACTACCTAAGGCAATATTTCTTCAATGGTCTGCAAACGGCATTCAGGGACTAAAAAGAAGAAATACTTTGATATAAAAATGATGGAATATCTGACATGAGCATCAGATATTACAAACAAAAGGAACACTATGCACCATATCTATTAATGGCCCACAGTATAAAGCGCTATATTGGAGCTTGGGGCTTGTTGTTGTAATGTCGGGAAGTTATCACAGGAACTTTTATTTTAAATCAAAGGTCCAGGTGCAGAAATGATTGCTTTGTATTTTGTGTTTTCTGAACTTTTTCTTTTCTAAACCAAAACAGAACTTTATGAATTAAATGTTGAACTTTCAAAAAATAATTTTTCGTAAATGTTAAATGTAAATAGCTTTTTGTAGTCAAGACTTTAAGGTATGTGCCTATACAGAAATTGACTTTTAAAAATAAACCACTGAGAAAGGTTCATTGGTAAAAAGTGTGACAACAAGCCCCGATCTCCCCTATGAATTCAATATAAACAAACAATATAGACAAACCACATGCATGGATAATTCTGTAATTCTAACCTTATTTGTTATATTGTCTTTATTCATAAATAACTGCACTTTTTGTGGCCTTTAAACTTTAACAGACCTTTGCCTTCTATAGATTTTGATTTGCTTTATAAATATAAAAAGGTTTTGGGATTCATTGGTTTCTTTGATATACTGAGTCATGCACATTGTCCAAGGGGCTTTACAGGTTGCACTTCGGAGAACTGTGAGCTGCCACGCTCCTTGGGCCCAACGGCGCTTTTTCTTACATATTCACATTAGCCTATCCATCATTCTACCTGTCAAAGCCCAAGACCACACTATCTATACCCCCACCCTAGACCACGTGTGTCATTTTATATTTGCATCATGCATAGAGTTGACCGCATGACACATCAACCTGAAAGCCTGGCAGCTGTGACGTTATTTTTTAAAAATCTCTATTCAATTAAATTTACTGTATGTAGCGCTTTTATATATAGTTTAGGACGTATTAGGATGTTATGAGTATTTGCAGTAACAGGAGTTATTCAAGTTCATTTCTTATTTAAATAACGTAATAAGTAATCCTCCATTTCCAAACTATATACTTGTATTAGCGTAATGCACTACATACGTACATCGTAGGTAAGCTAAAATTAAGCTAATATCAGCAGTCACCAAGTAAGCAAGCCAAAAATGGTCGCAAAAGAACTAGAAGCTATGCTTTTAATATGTTGTGAGCATCAAAATGGCTATTTCTACAACACCAAGAAGGCTCGACACAACATGATACTTTGCTTGAAATATCGCCTGTCTCTACACGTGAACTCGAGCATTGAGAACATTGTTTGTGAACACAGAGTTTCCTAAAATGAAAGGTTTTGAACAACTGACTTTGGTTGATTTGGCTTCCGCCCGCCGCCATCTTCCCAGTCAAGATGTATCGATCTCCGAATGCGACGTAAGGAGGGATGAGAGTAAAGATGGATGGCTCCTAAAGCATAGTTCCATATAAATGCACGGATAATTCGTTGTTTTGTTGCAAGTGACAAACAAAATTGACCTTCTAGTTGAAAAAGGAGCCTCATATGAGATCAAATCATTCGCATTCGGAAATCGATTATTTACGTCTGGCAGAGATGACAAGCGGACACCATAACAGCCAAAGTAAGTTGTTCAAAACCTTTATTTTTAGTAAACTCTGTGTACACAAACAATGTTCTCAATGTTCGCGTTCGTGTGTAGAAATCCAGGTGATACTTCGAGCAAAGTTTCATGTTGTGTCGCACCTTCTTATGTTGTAAAATAGTGGTAGTTCAGTAGCAGCGGACAGTGGCTGGAAAAAAGCATTAGGGATAGAGTAGGCATCACACCCTAACTAAGTTATATATTTTTAAAGCAGCGTTTATTTTCAAGACAGTCGAGGTGCGACATGTTGTCTTTTGTACCAATTTACTGTATACTGTCCGTAAGAATCATAGACAGTAAAAGATAAGAAATCTGTAAATCGTAGCAAGCTAGCCAATGCTTGTCAGTAGCCTACTGGTACTCGGTAGGTACTCAAGATGGCGGCATGATGTACTGTAAAAGGTCACATGACTGAAATCCATCTGTAGTTGATTTGACTTGTACGCATGTGTACACAGCTTGCGCATTGTAAAAATACAATCTTTTGGATTACATACTATATTCTCCTGTAGGCGCAAGCGCGACTCTGTACCAGAGACACAATGTTACCAATTACAGCTACAACATACTGCTGTAATAGAATTTAGTATAAAGGCTACTATACAAAATATTTGCTATATATTTAGTTTTCCAATCTGACCCGCTTTAAGATTTATACAGTATTATTAAATATTAAATACATATTTAAAAAACCCTTTCAAGTGGGTGTCTAGTTCATTTTTAATAAGAGAGACATGCAGAGAGCAGCAAAACGCGGAGTGTAGACAGTCTGCAGGCAGTGCCCAAAAATCTTGCTGTTCCCGCAGGTGTGCCTCTTTGCCATGCATTCGCAGAGAAAAGCGTCAGTAACATTTATAAAATGCCCATTAATCAGTTTTTTATTAAATGTTGTGTCTGGTCTCGACTTACACACAGACGTCTCAAAATGAGAGTAGCAACTGCCCCAAATCTTGTGATGTTGCCACTGCCCATCTGCCCTCATCGGCTGAGGTGCTCCTTTCACCAACCGCCAATCCCATTTAAAGTTTTTTGTTACTGCTTCCGCTAAAGATCCACTGCTCCGCACATTTTGTATGTTTCTCTTATTTAACACACCTGATATAAATCATCAGCCTATAGAGATCTCTATGAACTGAACTGATTGTGTCAGATGAGAGAAACATACAAAATGTGCAGAGCAGTGGGCCTCCAGGAATGAGTTGAGAACCACTGACCAAGACTTCACAGATTCTTTGGGGTAGCCAAGGCAGTGAAGGATCCATCTATTGCAGGGATGGTCAACTTCGGTCCTGGAGGGCCAGTGTCCTGCAGAGTTTAGCTCCAACCATAATCAAACACGCCTGAAGCTGCCAATTAAGGTCTTACTAGGCATACAAGAAACTTTTAGGCAGGTGTGCTGAGGCAAGTTGAAGCTAAACTCTGCAGGACACCGGCCCTCCAGGACCGAAGTTGCCCTTCCCTGATCTATTGGGACAGCCTTCACCATGGTCCTTTGACGTCATTGGCCTTCAAATCTGGCCTTGGAAGGAAGCAGCCCTTAAACTGGGATGCACTCTCTGCATTAATGCTGATAATGTTGTAAATAAAGTTGTATTGGAAATGTCTGCTTTTTGAACTCGGATTGTTGACTTGCATTATATGAATCACAGAGCAATAAGGTTTCTGAAGAACTGAATAACATATAGTATCAGACAGCGTGCATTCTTAAATAATTTTATATTAATCAGATTTGGATGTGGTGATTTCAAATGTGCTTTATGTTTGTTTGTTCGGGGAACAGACACAGTCGCTATATGTTGATATATTGGTGATATTAACGTGTGAGTTATGTGACATATCAAGGCAGCTTGAAAATGGATGGTTTAGCCAGTCTATCTGCTTCCTGACTTGGGCCCAGAGTAGTCAAATACTAGCACTAATAAAACTATTGGTTAAGTTTCTAGAAAGGACATCAGCTCTTTCCCAGGAGAAATGGAGGCCATCTCTCTTTAGCAGGTCAGGTCTAAAGAGAGATGGCCTCCATCCCTCCGGGGAAGGAGCTGACAGTTATATGTGGTTATAAATTACATGGGAATGCCACTGATGCTGTTAAGAGACCGCGGTCCATGAAGTGTTTCAGAAAGCATATCTCTACTGGATAAGCTGCTAATGTATCATTGAAGGATGCAACGTGTGAAGCTGTGAGGGAAGCTAATGGTCAACGTCTAAATAAGTGGGGGTATCGGTCTTACAGTCTTATGGGCGACTTGGTATAATTCTTCTGGAAAAGGCTGACGTGAAGTGGCTAGCTGTTCATTATAACTGCACTGAAGTGATTGCTTACTCAAATGTCCTGTCTGAAGAGTCGGGTTAATACCTCATTTTGGCCGATTAAAATGATTGATAGATGAATCACCCCACTGTGCACATCTTAAAGGGAAAGGTCACAAAAAAATGAATCGTATCATTTCAAACCAATGTGTCGTCTCACTAAAGGCAGAATGTGTTTGACTTACAGCCTCAGTCACAATTCACTTTAATAGCTTTTTCCTAGACAATTTATGCATTATTTGTATTTTAAACAACATGAGTTGTGTGTGCACAGTAATCCTCATATTAAAACAAGTCAATGGTGGGTGCGCGGTGTTAGGGTTGATCACCATTATAAGCATACTGCTGCCTCAGGCTTTGGTCTTAACCTCAGGGCATCCAGAAGATATACAGTATGCCACTGTTTGTTTTTGGAATATGTTACCGTATTTAATCATCTTTTGTTTCAAACTATATTTTATCTTTTTTACCTTACTGTACCTTAATTCTTTTGAAGCCTTCAAATTTATTTTATAAAACAGAATCAAGACAAGTTTTCCTCTAGGGGTGGCATTTTTATGCATTTAACATTTATATGGATGATTAATTCTATAATGTAGTCCTACAGTGTCGTGAGATGATATGATTTCCAATGTTTCATCAGTTGTAATGAAATAAATGGTTTGCGGTTTTGTGTGGCGTAGTGAATAAGACCCAAGGTCAGAAAATGTAATATTATTGGTTTGATCCCAGAAGGACCGAGTCATGAGCTTTTGAGTGTAGACAGACTTTTTATTAACAGTATAAGGTCTGATCCAGCTAATTCTGACCAAGAACTGCACACATAGACAGGAAAAAGACTGTTTGATTGACAACCTGACAAAGTCCATTTCATAGTGGGTATCTAAAAGAGTTTAACCCTTATGGGTTGTTGAGGCCATTTTTGGCCATTTTGGTTTTTTTATGTCTAAATTTGGCCACAACTTTCTCTTTGTTTCAGCAAATTGAATGTTTTTTGGTGACAAATCTTATCGTGATACATATTTTGAGAAAATGCTTAGACATTTTTCAAAATTCAGCAATATACTGTGGGCAAATTTACTACACTTTCGGGTTTTTTGTGTATAAAAAAGCCATTAAATAAAATGGCTGTAAAAATTGATCAGATAACATTTTTCCAAAATTGTTTTCATAAATCTGTTAATCACCCTCAGTACTGATCAAAACTACCAAATGCTTACAAAATCTCCATGATTTTAACTCTTTAAATGCCAAGTTCATAAGTGGTGTCACTGATTTGATGAAAAAAAAATACACACAAAATTACAGATTTTTATATAAAAAGTGATTGTTGACTGTTTTTTTTTTACCTTTTTCACAGTCTATGGCATGCTAATGTTACAGGTTGAGAAGCGGACCGCCCCTGTCACGGGTCTCGCTCCTCCTATTTCCACCCCGAGGAGGTCCCAAAACACCCCAATGACCAAACAGACAAAGCAATAAAATTTAACAAGTTTTATTAAATATTAAAAGCATGTAAAAGGGGGTTCAAAACAAAAAAGGGTCTCAGTCTTTTGGGCTCTCGTAGCAAGGGGAGGTGGGGGCCTCAGGTGCTCTGGGCTCTTGGCTCCGGCGGACATACAAAAGGGCAACTGGGTCTTGATTTGGGCACACAGGTGGGTGTAAAACACAATATGCTGGATTTAGCTCTGGGGCATATGGTGAGTATATAGAAGGGCAAACTGGGACTTCACTTGGGCACACAGGTGGGTGTACAACACAATATGTTGGCTTTAGCTCTGGGGCATAACGTGAGTATATAGAAGGGCAAACTGGGACTTCACTTGGGCACACAGGTGGGTGTACAACACAATATGTTGGCTTTGGCTCTGGGGCATACGGTGAGTATATAGAAGGGCAAACTGGGACTTCACTTGGGCACACAGGTGGGTGTACAACACAATATGTTGGCTTTGGCTCTGGGGCATACGGTGAGTATATAGAAGGGCAAACTGGGACTTCACTTGGGCACACAGGTGGGTGTAAAACACAATATGCTGGCTTTAGCTCTGGGGCATACGGTGAGTATATAGAAGGGCAAACTGGGACTTAACTTGGGCACACAGGTGGGTGTACAACACAATATGTTGGCTTTAGCTCTGGGGCATACGGTGAGTATATAGATGGGCAAACTGGGACTTCACTTGGGCACACAGGTGGGTGTACAACACAATATGTTGGCTTTGACTCTGGGGCATACGGTGAGTATATAGAAGGGCAAACTGGGACTTCACTTGGGCACACAGGTGGGTGTACAACACAATATGCTGGCTTTGGCTCTGGGGCATACGGTGAGTATATAGGAGGGCAAACTGGGACTTCTCTTGGGCACACAGGTGGGTGTACAACACAATATGTTGGCTTTGGCTCTGGGGCATACGGTGAGTATATAGGAGGGCAAACTGGGACTTCTCTTGGGCACACAGGTGGGTGTACAACACAATATGCTGGCTTTAGCTCTGGGGCATACATTGAGTATATAGAAGGGCAACTGGGCTTTTATTTGGTGCCGCTGCCTCACCACCGTCACGTGGAGGGGGGAGGAGTCATGATGTCGCCAGCGGCATATAGGTGCAGATGGTCACTTCGCCAGCCTCAACGCTCAATTTCTTCACAGGATTCCGTCCGGCCTGAAAGGTGGTTATTGACAACACGGACACAGCACGACACTGCAGTTTCCAAGTGTACACACACAGCAAAGGACAAAGATCACCCACTGCACTCCACACACTCTTGGTGAAATAGGGTCAAACCCACGTCTGACCAGGGACTTGTCCTGGGAATCGTTGAGGCACTGGTGCAACGAGTAATCGGGTGTAAACGTCGGCCGCTACGACACTCCAGCATCTCTCCTGGCTTAATTATTCCCGGCTCACACACTGTGCCACAACTCACAAAATACTCACTGGTGTTTTCCTACTATAGTATTATGTTGCCGAAACAGTGACTTGGGGTACTCACACTGAGGTTAAAACGAGGTCTTTTTCCTCTTCCTTCCAGCTACTGGATAATTACACTGCCGCCGTGTGATCTTCTCTGAACGGCCTCCTTCGGCAGTACTTCCGGTGAGTCTTCCTGCTTATAATCACTTAAGCTTGTTATGCACTCCATAGGTCGTTTCACAGATAGGTATTGACTTAGATATACTCAGCCCGGTCTCTGTTCCTGGCAAGTCCTTAATATTTTCTCGCTCAGCCAGCAATTTCCTCCACGCTTCGGTCCACTGCACTCGCCCAAACACTCCGACTCTTCCGCCGTATCGTCTAGAATAAAAACCTGGAATTTGACTTCCCTCTCTCTGTCTCCTTCAGCCCCGTCTCTTTCCACTCGCGTCTGCGTGACCGCCGGATCAACGGGGCCTTCCGACTCTTTGGAGGGCAAGGATTCCATCCGCCCTAGGCGGAAATAAGTTCACCCAAAAATCAACCGCGCCCTTCCGGTTTCTCACTACTCTATTTATGTGCCTCCTCTTCATTAAATCGCCCAATCCTAAGTCGGCACACTCATCTCCACACCTGTTGCTAATAAAGCCCAGATTTGGGTTGCCACGGAGTTCCAGGAAGTGAGTGGTGTCGTGCGGCCGGAACTAATCTCCATCACTTTTTGTTTCCACCCCTCAAAGTCACTCCGTGACACTAAGGATTGGTAAAAACATTGTCTTTGATGCATTTTTAGTTTTTGTGCAGCATCAGTTTTTATTTTTTCTCCCTTATTAGTTGTTTGAGGGTTTTTTTGCTCCATTGACTTCCATTATAATGACATTTTTTGATTGCAAAGCAATGACACCTTATTATCATGCATTATCATGTTGGCTGTTTTTCCTGTTGCTAAGAGGTCAGATTTGTCATTTTTACTGTTGATCACCATGTGGCACCATTAACCCTTTAGTAGGCCTATGCAAAAAACAGAGCCTAATTTCTGTCTTATACATTGAGTTATATGGAGTATAAAGGTAAAACAAAGGTAAAATAGGGTAAACAAAATCCAGTCAATTTGTGTGTTTTTCCCCAAATCAGTGACACCACTTATGAACTTGGCAATTAAAGAGTTAAAATCATGGAAATTTTGTAAACATTTTGTAGTTTTGATCATTTCTGAGGTTGATTAACAGATTTATGCAAAAAATAGAAAAAAATGTATTTGAGAAATTTTTACAGCTGTTTAATTTAGTGGCCCTTGTTGTACATGAACAACCTGAAAGGGTAGTGAATCTGAACAACCCACAATGGTTAAACCTCAAAAAACATAGGCATCAACGAAATAAAAATGAATACATACTTATATGCCCATCCTCCTGATTGTTTGTAAAGAAAAAAGCTATAGTGATTGACATCTAAACTCCTCCCATGTTATCTGGATATCTATGTTTTAGGTCTGTGGATATACAGTACAGTAAAGCACTTCGTACACACAATTAATGTGCTTAAAAGAATCACACACATGGAATGATCATTTAGAGGATTCATTGCATTTAAATGCTGTTTCAGTGTGTACATGGCCATACTAGGGTCCCGTATTAGCTGAGACGTCCCATATTTTGAGCCTAATTTATTTGTCCCGTACAGGACGTCTTGCGTCCCGCTTTTGACTGTTATGCTTGCTGATCAAACCAGTGAATGATACAACAAGCTTGTTCGACTTTATGTGGCGCCACAAGAACTGAACGGCAGACAGCATAAAAATCCTGTGAGAGCGATTTGAGCAATTATTCAAAGACTGCTATCAAAATGCTCTTGCGGTACTTTGATGTCATCCACCTGTCAGTTCTTGCGGCGCCACAAGCAGCAACAGCAGCAGTGCTGATCACGACACTTGAGAATGATCACCGACACCTTTCATCCAATCACAGACTCCTTCATGCACAATCAGTATACGTTAAGAAGGTCGAATAATACGTTTTCATCTTTGCTTTTCATATAATGGGTTATTTAGCTGTTTGTGCATGTATAAGATCTGCATAGTTACAAAGTTCGGGCTCAATTCTGAAGAGATTACCGATTCAGACCTGCCTAAAATGCTCAATCTGAAAAGCCCCGAGGCATTTCCAACTTTGCTAGGATATTCTAGCGCTTCTGATCTGCTGCGGCAGGCCATCTTTTGTCCAGTATTTCAGAGTGAGAAAGTTGGCAACCCTAGGCCATACATTACCACAGTGTGGCCCCAGATTTATAACATTTAATAAAATACATTAATTTATTATGAATTCTGTGTAATTAAACCTTAGAAAAATAATGCTACTAACCAACAGCACTACATTGTATATTTAAATAAGTTTTGTTTAATTAAAATGTTATGTTTTAGAATGCTTTATTTCCTAAATTTTCTTTGGGGGGGGCACGAAGGGCACAAGTGGGGGCCACAATACACAAGGGGGGGGCACACATCGAAAATGTTTAAGAACCACTGCACTACCATATATTATGCAGTAGGGCCTTACTGCAGAACACAACATTCAGGGGATGGGGTTAAATTCAGATCCAGGGATGGAGCTGGATGTCCTCCTTCTGCATTTTGATTGGCCTGCAGTTTTACCACAAGACATGTCATACTTTTTCCTATATTACTCCTATTAAAGTAATGCCTACAAGGTAAAACTTAATTTTTTTGTTGTTGTTGTTATAAAGTTTTGGAGTAAAAGTAAACAATAACACAGCCTCGTCTGGATACTACGAGTCTTAATAGGTACAGTTTAATACCTAGGAATGAATACAGTATAAAAATGAATAATTAATTACACATAAGATTTTATTTACAAATTAATAAGGTAGGAAAGTAGGAAAAACATGATGGAATTTAATGTGTATCATAATGTGTGCTTAAAATCATTTAACAAAATATATTCTTCATCATTTATCAAAATACTTCAATAATATTTGTTTTCCTACTATGGAAGTCAATGGTGACAATCAGCTGTTTGCTTACCATCATTTATCAAAATATCTTCTTTTGTGGTCATCAAAACAAAGAAATTCATACAACATGAGGATGAGAAAATGATGACAGCATTTTTTAATCTAAGTTATGAATCTATCTCAATTGTATAATTGATTAAATTTAAACTTTTATTGATAAGAGCAAACATTGGCGACCACTGCAACTAATTTCTGGCTACAACATTGCAAATATGCTGGTTTATCTGCTGGAGCAAAGTATATCAAGTGGGAGGAGTTGGATCTGGATGTCATGTTCTGCAGTGATGACCATCTCTTAGGGTGCATCCCAATTCGAGGGCTGGATCCTTCTTTGGACGCTGACTTTGAAAGCAAGAGTCTGTATTTGATGGTTGCAACCTCTGAAGTCCATGAAGTGAACTGAGACGGTCTTGCCTACGGTGGAGTTGCGTCACTTGCTGTTCCCGCCACACTTGTCAGTGATACACAACAGCTGAGACTTTGCAGATTTAAATCAAATAAATATGGAGCAAGATATTTTTTATTTTATTTTAGAAAATATAATACATTGATACAGATTACCTTAAAGTATATACAATTTACCAACCTTAGAAATATACAAAATTAAAACAGAACATGCAGAATATTGCAGCAATAATATTAATTCACATTAAAAACATAATTTATAATAGTTAAACCGTTACCTTTAATTTGCTAAATATACATCTTTATTTTACTACGATTTTGAATGTTTATTTCAAAATACCCAGTCGTCACAGGCGCACATTGAATCTTGGGATAGCCAAGGCTGTGAAGGATGAGCAGAAACGAAGGTTGCATTTGGAGGCTCCATTTGAAGGAGCCTTTGAAATGGAACATCCTTCAGTGCGGGCTGGTGACTTCATTTGCCTTCAAAGGCCCTGTCCCAAATGGCGCACTTCATATGGACTTTCGGGCTTGTGGCCTTAAGTTGCGCATGCTCCTTAAGCACTATTCAGAAGGGATTAGTTTTCCAAACAACGTTTGAGTTTCAACGTGTCCCCCAGGACGTCTGTGATTTTATGTACCGATTCGGACGGGATTAAAATTCTCAGGCTATTCCAGAGATGGGAGTGTCTGTTTCATGCATTTGGGCGTTGCAGAAGAGCACCTGCTCTGGATACGCGTGTTTGTAATGTTTAAAATTTTGCTTTAAATGTAAAATTATGACAGAACATGTAATTTATAAATTGAATTTTAACAAATCAAAATAAAATATACAAATCCTACAAAAGTAACGTTAGCCTACGTGTTTTATATAATTGTCTGCTTATAATAAACTGAAAGAAATGAAGAAATAATGATTAATAACAATTTATTATCTTTATTAATTAACATTACCACTCCGGAGTTGAACAACTTTGAACGGAGTTTCTTATAACGTTAATGATATTACAGTGGCCAGTCTTAACAGTGTTTGATATTTAGCTCGTCTTGATTTAATTATTTTATTTTGCCGAATGCGTAAAAACATTCATTTCTGAATGAACAGGACTCAGGAAATACAATATACGCGCATTAGTAAGACCTTAAAGCTCTACTGTGTACTTTATTTAGTTAATTCTTAACAAAAACCCATGTTTTCTTTCAAAAGTATGTGCTCATTCATGTGTAATTACTTCCCACCCATTAATCAAAGTGTTCTCGTAAGTGTAGAATCTGCTATTTAAAATGCATACCGTCGAAGCGCTCTCTGGCTGAATCCATGTTGTGCCTCCATCTTTGAAATACATTCGCCGACGAGGGACATTCCTGAAATTCAAGCTCCGCCTTTCGCGCTTTCACTCTACACTCACGCTGCCCGATAGCTGAAGCCTTCGGAGGTTGCATGTGTAGGCGCTATACGTCATCAAGACAGTCTTATTTCAGAATATTAACAATTATAAAGCTGACAATTATTCTTAGTTAATTGTAAATTGATGTAATATGCGAATGACTTGCGAATGTAATGCTCAGTTAATTTAAATAAACCAGGCTTGATGACGTTTCCAGCCTGTGACCTGCGTAGCTGAATCCTTCGGATTTTACAACAACCGCACACCGTGATGAACCTGCGATCTAATGCTTTGATTTGAAAGCCTGCTGAAGACATATTCTCGAGGACATTAAAACAAATCGCCAAGGATGCGAAATGTATGCAAGGTCTTTTCTGACCTCTAGCACAAACACACGGTGACAGCGCTATTTTTAGCCTTTCATTGATAAAAGCGTCTGATCTGCGCGTCTGTCGTTTCATTTTACAAGCGTGTGAATGTTGCGCGATCTTTTTTCACCAATATGAGAGAAAGCTCTTACATATACACGGACATGTAACATGTTTACTTAAAACATAAGCATTGTACTCTGACATAATGTCTGACATAATACTCTGATAAAAGCGTCTGATCTGCGCGTCTTTCGTTTCATTTTACAAGCGTGTGAATGTTGCGCGATCTTTTTTCACCAATATGAGAGAAAGCTCTTACATATACACGGACATGTAACATGTTTACTTAAAACATAAGCATTGTACTCTGACATAATGTCTGACATAATACTCTGATAAAAGCGTCTGATCTGCGCGTATTTCGTTTCATTTTACAAGCGTGTGAAAGTTGCGCGATCTTTTTTCACCAATCTGAGAGAAAGCTCTTACATATACACGGACATGTAACGTTTACTTAAAACATAAGCATTGTACTTTGACATAATATTAGTTCTCGTCCATTTAAACCCGTCATGGTTGCTTTTTGTATGTGATTTTAAGCGGACATATCATGACAATCAGACTTTTTTCATGTTAAACATAAATCTGTGTGCTTTGATGGATCACAGGCAAAGGACATTGCAAATTGTTCATTTTTTCTCATTGCTTTTGCTTTGTAGCTACTGGAAGCCATGTTAACCTTGGCATGACACGGCCGGGCCACCGTACGAGTTAAAACGCGTTCCGAATGGGGAGGGCTAGAAAGTAATATTCAGTTGGTTGTCATATAGACTTTCACCGCTAGATGGGAGTAGATCTTACACAGTGGAGCTTTAAGGCAGATCACGTTGGCCAAAACACGAAAGGAACCACGTTTTCAAAAGATATTGCGGGCAAAAACAGACATTTGCATCCGGACGGGATTCAATTTCTCAGAGGACCTCTGAGTTCGGCGAAAAACAGTATGTAAATTGCTCTTGAATTCTTACGGAGGTCGTCAGAGAAAAAACACAGACATGGACGATTCGGACAGGAGTAAAAACACAGAGGACCTCTGAGAAGCACGATTTTCTCAGAGGTCCCCCTGTAAAACTAATCCTGTCCAAATAGTGCTTTAGTCTACGAGTCCGTAGGGTGTCCCATCTGTCATGTTTACGCAATGCAGCAGGCTTCGCGCACTTTACCAACCCAGAAGTCCTTGCGAAAGAGCAATCAGACCAATCGGACGACGGAAGGAAGGAGTTTACACTTACGGGCAACTCCTCCTCCCAGACTCGGCGTGACGCTAGAGTCTGTCCCAAAATATGACTCCGGTGCACTCTTGTGGACTCATGTCAAGGGTCCCTAAAGTCTGCACTATATGATGTCTTCAAAATGTGGACTCTGAGGAGGTCCACAAGTCCGGAGTGCGCCATTTGGGACAGGGCCAAATACGGCCTTTGAAGGACTCAATTTGAATGCACCCTTAGTATGTCTGTACTGAAAGTCGTATAAAGCCAGCAAACATGGGCACTCTTTGTTATGTGGTGTGTAGGAGGAACCCAAGTGCAGACGGCAGGTACTAACAAAATACTTTTATTAAATGACAAAACCAAAAGCAAAACCCACGAGGGGGCAAAACAACATAAACTGGATACTTAGTGAACACTAAACTAGACAGGACACAGGACTAAACTATGACACTAAACTGGATACACTTAACGATAAACTAGACAAAACACTTGATATATAAAACACTAGACTAGACTTGACTGCTTAACAGAGTACTCACAGGTATATGGAAACAATGCACAAGCACAGGACAATGAATACAAGAGGATTAAATAGGGGAGCAAATCAAGAGGGGAGCAGGTGATATAAAATCAAACAATAATGAGGAGGATGACAAGGGAGCGGGGTAAAAGAGACAAGACACAGGGTCCGGGAACACGTGATCCAGTAAACCAATACTAATGCTGCGTTCCAGGCAACCCGTAACCCGTAACTCACGAGTTCAAAACCACGCCTCACGACTCTGAACTGGGAGTACATCGATCTAGTATGAGTTCACGGGTGGGAAGTCACGGGTTTGACTGCCGTTCCAGTGCACTTTCACCGGTAGAAGGTTGTAAAAACGTGAGTTACGGGCTGCCTGGAACGCATAAGGTCGTGAGTCGTGGTTTTGAAGTCGTAACTCACGGGTTTAAAAACCTGCCTGGAACGCACCATAAGACCACGTGAACCCACACAATACATGGGTCTGTCATGATTCTGCCACAAGACTAGATTAAACAAAGGGCAAGAAGGCAGAACCATGAGACTCTTCTGCAGTGCACCAGACTTAGGCCAGTCTGTTAGTCACATTGTCTGGGGTACCGCAGATGGCTTGAGGTGAATAGAGTAAATGCTCTTTAATTCACTTAACCATTTGTCAAATTGGCATTGTTGAAGTTTGATTCATTCTTTTAGCCAACAGGAACCTTATTAGTAGATAGTTCCTGTGCTAATTGCATGTGCTAGGCTTTAATGTTTGGTTTCTGCTCCCTAATGAATGCCAGTGCCAACTTCACATTGGTATTCAAGTTGCCTGTGCCCTTGGTACTTTTAAACTCACATTTACTGTCAGGACTGGTTTGAGTTCTGCTCTATCACAGGACTCAGCGATGAAGCAGCCGTGAGAACTAGACAGAATAATGTAGCAGAGGGCACCCGTGACCTCTACTGAGAGTCTGTCAGCCGTGCCCTCATCATCACACCGTCCCCACAAAGGTGTGCTCGGCAGAGAAATGCAAGCAACGTCACCTAGGGACTGAGCGTATCTGTGAGTACTTGCTAGCTGCACACCGGGATTCGAAACACTGCCCTCTATGTTCACTTTGTGCCCACCGAAAGTAAAAACAATGAAACTTTGCCCCTCTTGCTCCACTGAACCGAAATATCACTTATTCAGCAAGCTGAAGTCAAGCTCTGTGCTGCCACACCAGGAATTTTCTTTTTCGTTCTTTCTGAAACGTATGGCTCTCACACACACTCGTACTTTATTTTTAAGGAACTCACCTCATCATGTACCTGACCAGCATCTGACATGACTTTTACGGGGAATGTTTGTTTATTTGAGGATTATAGTGGTAGGTCTCTTGTGAATACGAATAAACATCAACTTCACCAAATGCAATCGAGATACGATCAGAATTTACAGGATATGCACAAATATCACCGGGAAAACAAATAAACAAACCAGCTTCAGTTTGTGCCATCAATGTAAAACAGGTACATAGAAAAAGTTATCCTGTTTACTTGATTTTGTGATATGAATTTTTTCCCTAATCAGGTAAGACAGCGTACTACACATACATTTTTTATATAATGAAATATAACCAGTGTCAGTATTGATATTCTTTAAAGATGCCATAGAATAAAAAACTGTTTTTACCTAGGGATAGATGAATAATAAGAGCTCTGTGCATGGTAATGACATATCATGAGCCTCAAACGCATTTGTTTCCTCCTTATTATGTAAACCTCATGCATGCAATAGACAGCTGGAAAACAGACCAATCTCAACATTACACCAACTGTGACACTACAATCAAGATGTACAACCCCAAATCAGGAAAAGTTGGGACACTGTAGAAATTGTGAGTAAAAAAGGAATGGAATAATTTACTAATCTCATAAACTTATATTTTATTCACAATAGAATATAAATAACATATATGAAAGTGAGACATTTTGAAATGTCATGCCAAATATTGGCTCATTTTGGATTTCATGAGAGCTACACATTCCAAAAAAAGTTGGGACAGGTAGCAATAAGAGGCCGGAAAAGTTAAATGTACATATAAGGAACAACTGGAGGAGGACCAATGTTTAGGAACAGGGAACGATTTCCCATTCTTGACTAAAACAGGCTTCTAGTTGCTCGACTGTCTTAGGTCATCTTTGTCGCATCTTCCTCTTTATGATGCGCCAAATGTTTTCTGTGGGTGACAGATCTGGACTGCAGGCTGGCCATTTCAGTACTCAGATCCTTCTTCTACGCAGTCTTGACGTTGTAATTGATGCAGTATGTGGTCTGGCATTGTCATGTTGGAAAATGCAAGATCTTCCCTGAAAGAGACGACATTTAAATGTGTTGCTCTAAAACTTGGATAAACCTTTCAGCATTGATGGTGCCTTTCCAGATGTGTAAGCTGCCCATGCCACATGCACTCATGCCACCCCAAACCATCAGAGATGCAGGTTTCTGAAATGAGTGCAAATAACAACTTGGGATGTCCTTGTCCTTTTTAGTCGGATGAAATGGCGTCCCAGTTTTCAAAAAAGAACTTCAAATTTTGATTCGGCTGACCACAGAACAGTTTTCCACTTTGCCAAAGTCCATTTTAAATGAGCCTTGGCCCAGAGAAAACGCCTGTGCTTCTGGGTCATGTTTAGATATGGCTTCTTTTTTGACCTACAGAGTTTTAGCTGGCAACAGCGAATGACACGGTGGATTGTGTTCACTGACAATGTGTTCTGGAAGTATTCCTGAGCCCATGTTATGATTTCCATTCCAGTAGCATTCCTGTATGTGATGCAGTGTCGTCTAAGGGCCAGAAGATCACAGGCAACAAGTATGGGTTTCCAGCCTTGACCCTTACGCACAGAGATTGTTCCAGATTCTCTGAATCTTTGGATGATATTATGCACTGTAGATGATGATAACTTCAAACTCTTTGCAATTTTTCTCAGAGAAACTCAGAAAACTTTTTTTCGGCGCAGCATTGGGGGAATTGGTGATTCTCTGCCCATCTTGACTTCTGACAGACACTTCCACTCTGACAGGCTTTTTTATACCCAATCATGTTGCCAATTGACCTAATAAGTTGCAAATTAGTCCTTAAGCTGTTCCTTATATGTTCATTTAAATTTTCTGGCCTCTTATTGCTATCTGTCCCAACTTGGAATGTGTAGCTCTCATGAAATCCAAAATGAGCCAATACTTGGCATGACATTTCAAAATGTCTCACTTTCAACATTTGATATGTTATTTATATTCTATTGTAAATAAAATAAAAGTTTATGAGATTAGTAAATTATTCCATTCCTTTTTTACTCACAATTTCTACAGTGTCCCAACTTTTTCTGAATTGAATTCATACTAATATCTGGGTTACCACAGCTGCCCATTCACTTACAGTAAAAAAGCGAAACAATAAAAATAGATTTGCCAATTTTGGAAAGAAAACTACTCTTAAAAGTTATTCGTCTTTTGCATTGCAAATGCTATAAAGTGTCAAATTGGATGTCTATTAGACATGTTGGACACTATCTGTTTATTTAGGGATGTGTGTTTCTTGTCAGTGCATGAATAATTGGTTTCACCAGAGCACTACACACTCCACCTCACAAGTTCTAAATCCTCATTGAAAGTCTTTTGCCTCCGCTATGGTTAAGCCTCTGTTAGTATGTTGAGAGCGACACTCCCACCTCCATGCTTGCTGTGGTCTGTGTGGCAGTACAACTGCTACCTGGGGTGGGACATCTCTGTGATCACTGATGCACAGGACTGTGATGATCGTAAGGCCAATGATCTCTGGACTCTATTTGTATGTGTGAAGCCCTTCTCCATGGCTGACTGCAGTCAGTGTGGTCAGTCCTACTGCTACCTGCAGTGAGATAACTCTGTGAGCTCAGGTGACCATAAAAATCTCGAATTAGGGAGTTAGCTGTGGTAGTTCATGTGAGGAAAATGAACAAGATAGTAACTGGAGGTAGTGGTGTAGTCTACGTGATACGCAGGTATACGCCGTATACCCACTAGAAATGGTCAAGGATTTCCGTATACCCACTAAAAATAGCGCGAGGATGCGTAACAGCATGGTTTTGTGACATATTTTTAAACTTTTAGTCATAATATAGATGTGAAGCACTGATCATTAGCATGCTACACTTGCCACTTTAGCGGGTTGAAATACATATTAGGCTATATAGGCTATGAAGAGTTTGGTTCCAAAACGCAATAAACGCCATTTTTGAAAAAAATGAGTTACTGCCAAAATCAGTATTATATCAGGTCAGTAGTTAAAAGTAAATAATTAATTTTACGCAAAATCCAATACCCGCCGTGATATTCTGTCATCTTTTCTCCCTTTGTTCCCAAAATGCGACAAACGCCACTCCTCCTTTTTTACAGAACGCAATAAATCCATTCCTGATATTACAGCGGACCATTCACGCAATGTAAACAAACATGGCGGCACGCTGAGTACACGGAATCCTAATTTTCCTCATCTACTTTGTACTTCGTGATCAACAAACAAAACAAAATAATACTTTAATAGCATTGCTAAACCTGTGATGGTTTTCTGTGACGGGAAAGAAACGTAAGCCATCAACATCTAATAATTTCCGCGAGAGGCACTCGGCTGCTTGTTCTCCAGACAGCATCAAGCTTCTCATGCTTATACATTGACCCCAGAGGATCTTATGAAAACTTTACATTATTTTACTCAAAGTCAACGAAAATCGAGCGGGACCAAAACATTTTACAGCTGATCGCTGTGAAAATGTAAAGAGACGACGTCAAATATAACCGCAGCAATGTGTTCTTAATATAACAAAGTAAGTGTTTTGGTTAATGCCATTAATGTTTATTTTTTAATCATTGTATACCACTAGTCAACTAAATAAATATAAAATGGTAAAGATGAATGCACATTTATACATTGATTTAATAGATTTATAGCATTTTGAAATAAAAAACTGTCATGGATTTATTGCATTTTGTGGAAAAAATAATTAGTTTTTATAATAAATCTTTGAAAATCAAGTTATGGATTTGAATTTCTTATGTTTTTATAACCTAAAGATGCTATGTGAAAGTTTGTAACAGAAAATAGTGGTTTTCATCTTGTCACTTTCTTGGTATAGAAAACACGTTTTTACCGAAATTTGTCAAAATGGATTTATTGCGTTTTGGAACCAAACTCTTCATATACTTCCTGCCGAACTGCGCGATCCGATCGGCGTATGAATTTCTATGAAATCAAATTACTATAGTGACGCGAAAGTGACTGGGGAGCAGACTGGTGTGACGCCACAGGGAAGTGACAGCAAAGCACCGCGAGAGCGACTTCAGTTATCACATGGAGAAATCTGCTTTGAATCGCTCTCGCGGTACTTTGACATCACCAAGAGGTCTGCTTAGCGCCAAATGAAGTCGAACCTGCAGTGTAGCTGCTCACGCGACACTGAGAAGTGAACGAGTGAAGCAGTGCTGCAACATAAAATCCATAGAGCTTACAACGCACATGTGAGTACAACATTTAAATCATCAGTCCAGTTTATTACTTTATCTGGAGGTAAGGCTCTAAATGCAATAAAATAAGCCCGTGATTATATCCTGATGGTTTTTAGCTGCCTTCAGTTCCTCTGCATGTTTGCTTGTGCTTCACAGTGTTAAACTTTCCTTCTCTGTGTTCATTTATATATCTGCGTTCAAGATCATCTTGACAAGATGTATATGATCTTAAACTTCTGTGAGGAAATTCATGTCTGCGTTGATCTTCAGTTTAGACTTGCAAATTTTAGGCTACAGGATGGTCTTGTAATAATAATTAAGTATAAGCCTATTTTCATTTTTAGACAATGCTTATATTATATGCAAAAAAAATAAGCTTTAATATCAATGACTATGCAAATTATAGTTAACTCATGGTCATCTTAAATGTGTATTAATTAAAAACATTTACACCATTAAATTACACATGGTAATGTTATCAATAGTTGTCAGATAATATCTATTGAAAGAGTGAATATTTTTTTCTCCTTCAATGCATGTGTTTGCCACGGATTGAAGATTGTAAACAGTTTATTTAATTTTAATTAACAGTTAAGTAACTTTTGTTCCTGAGTTAGATGTTGATTAACACTAAACCAGTCTAAAAATCAGTCCAGTTTCCCCAGCTGTAAACCCATTGGCTGTTAAAGTCTTTTTTTTCTTATAATAAACTGACATGTTGAGAACACATTCAGTTTATGTGTTTATGAGTACACTTTCAGAATGCTCTAAGTTACATGAATATCTTTACTGTATGCATCTGTGAGTGTGGTGGTGCTTATGAGGTGTCGCGCTAGGACGAGTGAGCATAAGGGTGAGAGGGAAAAATCACAGTATACTCACTACAAAAATCTAGACTACACCACTGACTGGAGGCTACCACTGGTCCAGCTAGAAGTCTCTGGAATTGATTATGACAAATCTGTCCTGTATGGAAATAAGTGTGAATGTATGGAAATAAGCAGTCGTCTGCCTTCTAAAGCAATTCAGGTTAAAAAAGTAAATTTGAGATTATATTATACTATAATACTCACACTATATGACATTGCCAATATGTTGGGTTGTAATGAAGGAAATTATTGATTGTTTCGAGAGGTCATCAGCATTCATTTGGTAGAACTTTATCCAAAGTGACTTAGCGTATTACAGCGTATATTTAATCATTATATGTGTCTTTTGTGCTGCTAATGCAATGCTTATTGCATACTGTATGTTAAAAACATTTAAAATAACCTTACAGTGGAGTAGAATACGGACTCATTTGTTTACACCTGGTATTAAGATATGTTTTGGTCATTTGGATCACAAGTGTAAACAGGGTGTGAGATGTTTTGAGATCCACTTTTGACCCCATTCAGAGGTTGTCGAATGTGTTTGACCGCCTACTCTTGACCTGTTTATCTATTATGAATGTACCGAGCACAATGTGTTCCCAGAGGTCCTGAGTTCTAGTGCGAACCCACAGTGTTTAGTGTGGTCTAGGCCGGCCATTCCCAAACTGTGGTCCGCAGACCACTAATGGTCCGTGAGGGTACTGCAGGTGGTCCGTGTAAAGGCAAAATAAAATATTTTTTTAAGAATATGTATATAAAGAATATTGATATAAGAAAATTGATATAAATTTAAAATTAAATTGTCAAGTCATACGCCCCTGAATCCGCATCTTATAAACATAACACCACACACACTAATAAAGTTTGACACATGAAATTGTCAGAAATGACCAACAAGCACCTGCAATGACCTTTACACACAGGAAGAAGTCCAAATAGATTTCCCCCTTTTGTTAGGCCCTGTCCCAAATGGCGCACTTCATCTCGTGGCCTAAAATTGCGCATGCTCGCTTAGTCTACGAGTCCGTAGGGTGTCCCATATGTGAAGTGTGCTCATCAGCGCCCCCTTTAAAATCTTGATGCCCAAGTATACTTACCTTTTTTACTCCTGGCCTACTGTTTACATACCACTGGTTACAAAATTCTGGCTGTATGCGTACTATTCTGATGATTTGTGTCACGTGCACACTGTAAGCTGACCCACATGTACAAAGTGAAGTATACTCAGGCATTAAAAATGAATCAAGATAGCAACACTACCCTTCAAAGGGAAAATGCAGTAAGTAAATTTTTGGTCAAAAATGAGTTATTGATATTTTTGAGACATTCAAGACCTTGTTTATCATGTGGATAAGTATCTTGAGTCAATTTCATTGTTTTCAAGAAAAAAAAAAACTATTAAGAAGAAAATAACTGACAAATAAAAGTCAATAAAAAGTCATTTTTCTCAGTCCCACACTCTTAGTGAGTTAAGGTCTTTTAGGGCAGAACACCGATAACAGATTATGTGCTGGCAGAAAATCCTCAAGTAGATGTGTATGGACATGAGATGATTTACCTCATAACACTCATGTTTGTTTAACTGAATATTAGTTCACACAAATCTAAGAAACTAAAAACAAGAGAACATTGGATGAAAAGTGCAGAATCAGTTTTGTCTCAAAGTGCCATCGTGTGTCCCATGTGTTTGCCCATGATAAAAGGTACGGGTGGACTGCTGAAAAGTAAAGGTGCTTGAAGGGTTCTGCACAACAATGCCATAGAAGAACCATTTTTGGTTTCATAAAGAACCACTCAAAGAAACAGAAACGTTCACTCAGATGTTAAGTAAATGATATGTATAGTTAGCCGGTTGTTTTTGCAGAAATAAGCCCTGATCACAATGTATCACAATGAAGGGGATTATTTTGCAATAACAACCAGAGGCCTGTAAATTATCTAGCTTATTGCATGACTATTTATCTTATAAGCAAGGTAAGGAACATTAAATATTGTTTGAAATATTTTATTTCTCATTTTTACTGACTGCAGACCTTCCGCGAGGAAAACATGTTTACATAAATAAGATGTCACAAACACACTATTTGGCTTAATCATTTGTAAATATAACCTCATACATGCTATTAAAAGACATATGTGAGCCGTGACTTGCTTGATGTTAAAAGAGTTATGAAAAGGGATAAAGTTGATGTTATTAAGAGCGATAAGAGTAAAAAATTATCTGTTTTTACAAGAATTCATGCAGATATAATCTGTTATGTCTTAAGTAAATATGTTGTTTCCCCAAAATTGACTTGCTGACTTTATTTTTAACTTCAAACAGGTCATTTTTTGTCAGATTCCAACAAACATACACCATTTTGAAGATTTTTTAATAGAGAATGTATTATTTATATTTATATACATATTTATATAAATAACTCATTTGTGACAATTTGCTCATTCATTTTGCCAGCATGGGTCACATATATATTACATTTTTATACCTGGCAAAATGATTTGCAGCATCTGTGTTACCGTGTGTTATTAGTTTTGTTATCTGGGAATAACAAACATACAAATATCACAACTGGCCAATCACAATCAAGCATTCCAAAGAGCATTGTAATAAAGGTTCTTTAAGGAATCATTCAGCCTATGGTTCTGCTATGGCATCATGAAGCATCTTCAGTTTTTAAGAGGACGTTATGAATTTCTTTACAATGTATTGTTTCTCTTTTCACGAGGGAATTGCATTGATCAAAGTGATCTGTTGGTCTATGGTTTGTTTGCATAGTACATCATCACTGTTTAACTATTTTTATTTTTATTTTTTTAAGGTGTTACTTTCTTATAATGTATTCAAAGTCTTACATCATGATTCATCAGAATGTTAATCACAGGAAATTGCAGCGTTCCCAGGCATACTTTAATTACTCAATCTATAGCCATGTGGTCCACTGTCAATGTTGTGTGGTCTGTAATGGCTCTTTAATTTGAGGGTTCTTAGTATGATGAACATAAACATGCCGCATATATTTTACATCTTCACTTCGTCTTAAATTGCCGAGTTCATTAAAGTCATCAAGCTATAGAGTGTAAACCCCAGTCAACACTCCATGGCTTAATACGTATTCCCATAAACCTCAAAGGCTTAATAGGATGTTTAATTATCTTCATAAATTCATTTTACAACAGGCTTTTATTTCACCATTACAACCATATGAGTAAAAGAGGTTAGCAAATTGGAGGAAGTACAATTATTATTTTTTTAAAGTGGATACGATTAGAAGAGAAAGCAGATGAGGAGAGGTCATGTCAAGTCATAGTCAATGTTCTTGAAATACTGCTTCTTTTAGTTGCACCATTTAAGTGAACCTATATAGCTACTTTTGCCTACTGTATAGCGTAATGGCTGGTTCATTTCACCTCTTATCTCAATAAAACAGGAGAAAACTTTTAAGAGGTTTAAAGAAACCAACCACTGTTTGTTTGGTTTTAACGTGCCGTTTTGTGAATAAAAATCTGTGTAGATATTACAATCTAGTATTGCACAGACATAGGCAGGCCTGTACACAGTCAAACTTTCGGCAGTGACAACATGCAGATTTTAAACATGTTGAATATTTACGATCAGAAATCTTGTTGAAAGATTATCTTGTAAAACGAAACGCTACCCAATCAGAAAGCGAGCTGATGAAATATGAAACCATAACAACTACTGTACATGGTGCAGCAGGCACAGTCCAAAGTGAAGTGGAGATTAGAGATGTAAAAAAGCAGTCCATTATATTAATGCCATTTCTTTATGCCTGTTGTTCGCCATGTTTGTTTACTGTGAAGTCACGTTTGACTGTGAGCAGTGCTTGAAGTGGGCCGGTACTCACCAGTACACAGTACGGGCACTTCTCTATTTATATCTATAGCGTACCTGCACGCGAATAAAAGCCGTTTATCGGAAGGTTTCTTTTATAATTTGAATACCCATTGATCTTCAGAAGGGGACCAAAAGGATGTGTCAGATAAAGTAAACACTGTCCGCAGGGCTTGACATCAACACCCGTCAACAAAGTATTGTAAGACATCTACTTCTTCTAGTCACTTTAATATAATTTTGTTATTGTAGTTTTCATGTGAAATAATAAACAATGTGCGATGCGGCATTACGAAACTACAACTCCCATGAACGCTCCCTGCATATAAAGAGCTCAGGGCGTACAGATTCTGAGAGCATGTTTCCAATTTTGTGCAAAGGCAAATGAAACCATTGCTGGGAGAGAGGTTCATGCATCATCATCAACTGCTTTTGTACTTTTGCTCAACAATAATGTTCTCTCGACAGTTGTCAGTAATTTAAATATAGTCTTAAACCACAGAAACCATCAAGCTTATAAAATACAATCTGCATAAACAAGTAGAAAGTAAAATTCATGTAACAGTTACATGTCTTGACTGAGCAGTGTCATGCTGAGTTTACACCAACCGCGTTTCAGGCGTCAAAATCGCGCGTGGTTTTCCGCTTGAACAATTTGGATGCATTCGCGTGTGTAGAGTGGATGTGCGGAAAAAGCAAGCATTTGATGCGCGTCAGTGGCAAACTCCGCTTCTTGTGGGAGGGGCAAGTGCTATGCGGTTGTCTGTTTGCATGACTGATGGTTAACTCGGGCGTCAGCCACAAATTCGCGTGAACCGCAAAATGCACAAAAAGCACCATTCGCGCGTCCCGTGCACAACGCTCACTTCGCGCCTTTCGCGAGAACTTCACACGCGAATGAGACGGAAACGCTTCTTCCGCTCCGCCCCAAACGCCTCTTCCGCTCCGCGGGACCTCCTGACACGCGTCAACGCGTCTTCACATTGACTTAACATTGAAATCACTCGCGCTTCACGCCTCTACCGTGGTTGGTGTAAATGCAGCATTAGGCTACTGCTGTTGTTAAAGGGGTGGTTCAATGGTATTTCAAGCATTCTGACTTATTAACACAGTTATAGAGTTGTTTCCTCATGCTAAACGTAGGCAAAGTGTCAAAAAAGCAGTTGGGCGTGTTACAGAGTATTTCTGTGCCGAATGCACTTCGCCAGGGTTCGTACAAGTTTCTGAAAGTTTTTTTAGATTACAAGTCCAGCTGACGTTTCAGGGGTTTTCTATACGTATCACTTCTTTATATGGGCACCTTCCCCGGAAAACCCCGCCTATCCGTCAATCAGCAGGAGACGCTAGAACTTGTGTCAAGAAGTGACTATATTGGCGGAACGAAGAGGGCGAGGATCGTTCCGCCCGGACGGTTTTTAATGCAACACCAGGCCGGTTCTGGTCGACTCCGGGCAAACAAATCAAGATGATTGGGATCAGGTGTGCAAAGTAAGTGTGGCAAAACCACACCTCGACCGAAACTAATAGTCGAGCCGAGCATTTGATAAAAGGAAGCCAATTGGTGGATGGAAATTAACCTTCAAGGAAGGCGTTGAAAAGCCATGTTGATGTGGCGTTTGCGGAGATAGTATGGGGGCTGAAGAGACGAAAGTAACCTTCAAGGAAGGAGTCGAAAAGCCACGTTGATCCGTCGTTCGCGGAGAGAGTACGGGGGCCGAAGGAGACGAGAAGTGTGTGAAGTTTATTCCGGCCAATGCTGTGGGTGATACAGAGCGATCGGTGGGCTTGGAGAGATGTAGTATTGTGGATATTGCAGACTGGGCATATTTAAAACTGAGGATTGGGCTGAAGATAAACTGAGCTAAGTATTTAAAGCATCCCTGTTGAGATATCTGTGTTGGCATGCACTGAATCTTGGGGTTATAATATTTGACACAAATCTACTCTTCGATAAACAGATCAGTTCTGTTGTTAGCTCTAGTTTTTTCCATCTCCGCTCACTTTCTAAAATTAAACCATTCTTGTCTGAGCATTCCTTGGAGACTGCTATCCATGCCTTCGTGACATCGCGGCTGGATTATTGTAACTCTCTCTATTATGGCATTGCAAAGTCCCAAATTTCCCGACTTCAACTAGTACAAAACGCAGCGGCTAAATTTCTGAAAGGTTACAAGAAATATGATCATGTTACACCCCTTCTTAGATCATTGCACTGACTACCTATTGAGTTTCGCATTGAGTTCAAAATTTTACTATTGGTGTATAAATCTCTAAATAATCACGCCCCCCCCATATCTATCTACTCTATTCTCTCGTTACAGCTCTAATAGGAGCCTTCGCTCCAATGATCAGTTCCTCTTGCAGGTTCCAAAATCTCGCTTAAAGACAAGAGGTAACCGTGCCATAGCTGTAGCCGGTCCTACACTCTGGAATAAGTTACCCTTGGAAATTAAAACGGCTTCTACCATATCAGAATTCAAAAAGAGGCTGAAAACTTTTCTTTTTAATTGTGCTTTTAATTGACCCTGAAGGGTTTATTTTGATTTTATTTTTTTATGTTTTTATTATTGTATTATGTTACTAGCCATGGGCATCCTGCCTGTTAATTTGTGTTGTCGTGTGCTTTAAGTTTTATGCCTTACAAATTATGTTTTTATTGTATGCCTGACTATGTACAGCACTTTGGTAGGTTTCAACGCTTAACAAATAAAATGAACTTGAACTTGAACTTGTTTACCTTTAAATGTTTTTAATATTTAATATTACTTGTTGCATTTTATTTTCCTGGTCTGTCTGGTCATTGTGGTGTTTTAGGACCTCCTCGTGGTGGGAACGGAAGGAGGAGCGTGACCCGCGACAGGGGCGGTCCGCTTCTCGCCTGTGACACTTGCAAACATCACATCACGCGACACAGCTTTGTTTAATTTCAAAACTCAACAATGGCACGAAAGAAGAAGTGTGTTTTGGATGTAAGGAGAACAATGGATATAGTTTATTATCCGGGGTAGCAGCAGAGTTTTGCGTGTGTGTTTGATGCGCTAGATTTCAGTCCCAACCGGGTCATGAGTTGCATGCGGTAAGTAAGACTTCTGTCTTATGTTGGAAATAGGCACGTGTAATTTATATAAATGACACAAACATGTAGTGAATCAGAAGTCAAACAGTGTTGTATAAACCGTCGCATGACTCGTACTCTCTCCTCCCGCGGTAGTAACTCCTCCTCCTTCATTTCTACGTACGTTATCGGAAAAATTCGGTAAAGCTAATATTTCTTTTATAAATCTAATTAAACTAAAGACTCTTCGGTGATATAAAGGAGGTAATACTACTCTATAGGTACTCCAGATTAACATAAAAATGCAGAAACAGCGTGTGTTACGTGAGCTTATAAATCTTAGGTGTTTGTAGAGTTTTTTGTGTGTGTTTATTTTTCTGTTAATCTTATAAAACCCCTGCATCACTTTTATTAGATTTTTTAGAAGCTACTTTATTTATGTCTTACAAAACTTCATGTTTTTCATCCAGCTAAATATATGATATGATATGTAGTGTTATTCCAGATATATCAGGTCATGTAGTCTTAATTTGGTTGGTCAATCTGCATTTGAAAGGGTTTTAAATCTCTATAGGGCAGTTTCCCGGACAGGGTTTAGATTAATCCAGGACTAGGCCTTAGTTATTTCGGGACACTTAGTAGTTTTTACAAACAAACCTTACAAAAAACAATACTGGTGTGCATCTTGAGACAAAACAATGGCACTGCTGTATGTTAAGATATGTGAGTGCAAGATGTTTTTAAATAAAGGCAGAACATACATGCATTTTAATCTGGGACTAGGATAAACCATGTCCAGGAGACTGCCGGTATGGGTTATATTATCTGTAATATCTATGTCAATGGCGCACGAGTACCGAAACTTTTCCCCCACTTCAAGCACTGGCCGCGAGAAACATCACCATATCTCCGCAAGATTTGCTGTGTTCTCAGCTGAGACTCGTATTGTTTGTGAAGTTAATCTGATGTTGCGTGGTGTGCTGTCATGACCACATAGCGGCACTCCACACACTATAGTAACAAACGTGTTAAAGCGTCACAGTTTGTGGTCTCTCACATTTTTAATATCTGATAAAATGAAAAAATAATCCTTTGGTGTGGCCCTATCTCTTTGTGCAGTGATTGAAAAATAAAGAGGTTGCTGTGCAGGTGCTCTGGTCGACCCCAGAGAGTTAAAGTAAAAAGCTGCCGGTCCCAATATTTTGATCTTTGAGGTAAAGCATTTGGAATAATTTTGGTTTATCATTGGATTTTTCTTGTTTGCTTTTTATGCAAAATCTGGCAACACAAGTCAACAAACGCTCATGTCTCTGTCATTTTCTGCACTGGGCATACAGAAGACTTTTCCTATTACCCAAAATGTATGCCCAGAATCCAGCCAATCAGACACCACTTTTTAGCTTTGTGTGTAACATCAGACAGTCAGTAAAAAGTCTGTAGGTATGCTGTTTAAAGCCATTTAGGGGATATGACAGGTATACAGTATGGACCTCATCTACCATCTGGTCACACCGTGTCTCTATGGGATTTTCCTGAAAATGAAGACATTTATTGAGACATGTGTAGTGAAGTGGACCTCACTCTGGACTGCTCTCTAAGGCATCAGATGGTGTGATTACATTCATAATGGCTCATTTGTTTCTTAGGGAACACCAAACTCCTCCCATCTACTTCTGAATCTACAGGTACCTCTGAATTGACATGATCGCCGATCATGCTTTTTACGCATTGATTGTAAACAACAGATGTTTTTTTTTTTTTTTAATTTTTTTTTATTATTTTGGGCCATTTTGCCTTTTTTATTGATAGACAGTAGATTTTAGAGACGACAGGAAAGTAGAGGGTGGAGAGAGGGGTATGGGATCGGCAAAGGACCTCGAGCCGGGATTCGAACTCGGGTCGCCGGAAGTGCGTTTGCACCATATGTCGGAGCGCTGCCCACTACACCATCGGCTCCGACGGAGGTTCTACATCTAAATGTAATTGTAGATGTGATAAAACAGATGGGGGAGTTTTAGTCATCTAATATCAGAATCATTTTGTTTGTCTTGTATTCTCAGTAGCACTTTATTTTACAGACCTGTTCGTACATATACGTACTATGTTACTGTTAACATGCAATTATTAGGCACAGCCCAAAACCGAATTATTACCCACATTAAAGGAATAGTTCACCCAAAAAATAATATTTCATATCCTTATGTTGTTCTAAACCTGTATGAGTTTATTTATTCAGTTATACACAAAAGAAGATATTTTGATAAATGATGGTAAGCTAGTGTTGTAGTCAAGACCATTTAAACCGAGACCATGTCATGTCATGTCACCAACTCACTAGTGACTGATGATGTTGTTAACTTGTACAGGATATGCTGTCTGCTTTTGTTTAAGCTTTTGAGCTACAAAATTTGCATTACTTTTTCATATTACGTTTAAAATCTAAAGCCATGCATACACTGTCGTTTGTCGTGCAGTGTACATAGGCTATCAGAAATTTTGGTCTGTCCTCATGCGTAAAAGTGCCTACTAGGCAGTCAAGTATAATATTTAAAGATATTTTTTTCTGGTAATACTTGCCTACCCAAGTAAATATACATACATATATAACTTTCACTTTCAACTCTTATGTCCAGAGATTAACCATGACTTTGCTGAAATCGCACAGTGTATGGCCGGTTTAGAGGCAGTTTCCCGGACAGGGCTTATACTAGTTGCTGACTAACCTGCATGTTTGAGATTTAAAAACACCTTGTACTGACATATCTTAACATATCAGTGCCATTGCTTTGTCTCAAGATGCACACCAGTATTGTTTTTTGTGAGGTTTGTTTGTAAAAACTACTTAAATGTCCTAATATAACTAAGGCCTAAAGCCCTGGATTAATCTAAACATTGTCTGGGAAACCGCCCCCATGTGTGCACCTAGTTTAAAGCTCTTCTCCATCACTCAACCCAACTATTGTCTTATGAATTACCACCAGTGCGATCACTTTAAAAGGTACAAAAACAGTCCTTGTCAGTAAAGCATCCAAGCCAAACAACTGTGACTTAGAGAATAAAGGTGTGGTTTTGCAGTAAAAGTACTGTAGACATGTATATCATGGTGCTTATTAACCTGGATTGAAAGTGGTTGGTAAAAATGTTTCTGCTATAAGTGTTTATCATCAGTTCGTTACATTAAAGTGCACCCATTTCGTTGCTAAAAACAATGTTATTTTGTGTATTTGGTATAATGCAATGTGTTTGTGTGGTTTATGGTTAAAAAAAAGCATTATTTTCCACATACTTTTGTAGCTCAAGATGTACTGCTTTTCCAACGAATTGATTTTGTACAAAAAAATTTTACACATTCTGTGTGTCATGCCATTTAAGGCATTATTTCATGTTAAAATAAATGAAAGGGACAACACAAGTTGTGTTAAAAACAGTGACGGGTGTAACGCATTACAAAGTTATTCCGTTACTGTAATTCCACTACTTTTAGCGATAATGAGCATGAAGCAAGGTATTTTTTAAAATCAAATAACGCAGTTACAATTACTGAAATTTAAATGCGTTGGTTACTCGCGTTACTCTATTTTGTGAAATATAAACACTTGCAGACAAGACATGTCTGATCTAACATCGCATGACTGTGGTGAATGGCACAATGTATAATTACACAGAAGGTGTGTTACTCAACGGGCCTTGAGTTTGGCCTGCCGTCGCCATCTTGGCTGCACGTCACTGAACGGGTAAAGAGGCGGGACGTGGGTGAAGCTGAGGTGGCTGATTGCTGAAACCACGCCTCCTAGCTCAACTCTAGTGTCAGCAGTGGCAATTCAACCGTCACTCAAGTGGCCACGCCCTTAATTATTCACAAATTTAAAGCTTAATATAATTTAAGGGGATGAGTTAGAAAAAATTCATCCTCTCACAGTTGTCATGAAGGGCAGAATTAGCTAAACAGACCAAAAACACTTTTTGTACCAGGCTGTAAACATATTATTTTCTACTATAAAGTTGGCCATTTTAACATGTTCCTGGAGGGCTACCGTCCTGCAGATTTTAGCTCCAACCCCAATCAAACACAGCTGAAGCAGCTAATCAAGGTGTTCAGGGTTGCTTGATAATTACAGACAGGTGTGTTGGAGCTAGGTTGGAACTGAAGTCTACAGGACAGTAGCCCTCCAGGAGCAGGGTTGGGGACCCCTGGTCTATGGGAATTGACTCCCTTTTGGAGCCAGCCTCTAGTGGCCAGTCGATAAATTGCAGTTTAAGTCACTTCCATATTGGCTTCATCAGAGAGATCGGAAGGTTGCCCCTCGGCCCAAACTCAGTCCTGGAGGGCGGGTGTCCTGCAGAGATAAGCTTCACCCCAATGAACACACCTGAAGCAGCTAAGATCTTACTAAGCACACTAGAAACTTCCAGGCAGGTTGGAGCTAAACCCTCCAGGACAAGTTTGGGCAAACCTGGGCCTCATTTATAAAGTGTGCATATGCAAAAATTTGATCCTAAAGTGTGCGTACAGAAAAATCCACGGCAAAGTCCATATTTATAAAAACTGTCTTTGATGTGGAAAAGTGTTTTGTGCCACGTCAGGGTCTGAGCAGATGTACGCACTTTTGCTTGTCTGATTGTTGCAGGTTTTTGAAAATATTATGCTGTGTTTACACCAACCGCGGTAGAGGTGTGAAGCGCGAGTGATTTCAATGTTAAGTCAATTTGAAGACGCATGTATGCGGTCGACCAACGCGACTTCCGGAGAACGCACCCGAAAACATGTTCGGGACGTGTCTGGCAGAACTGGCTCGAATGGCCACCCTACTTATAGATTTCACATCTGAAAGAAAGGGGTACGCGCGTTTTCTGCGCGTATGTTCGGTTTATGAATTACATGTACGCACTTTTGATAAATGATCGTAAGATCAAATGTAGGATGGTTTCTATGCTTTATTTTATAAATAAGGCCCCTGGTCTAGACTCTCCTGAGCTGCACTGCTTTACACTCAAGTATCGCCTTCTTTCTTAAAAACAAAACAGACTCGACTGTTTGTCTAACTGTTAGTGCTTGTATTGAGTGGAATCATTTTAAAGTTAATGGTGTCTAAAATGGTAACAAGTTATTTACTCGCAAATCTAGTTGATGCTTTATTCAAAGCCACTTTATAGTGCATTCAATCTAAACAGTTTTTCAGTATGTGTGCTATCTGGGAATCGAACCCACAGCCCTTGTATTGCTAACACAATGATCTATAGAGCTACAGGAACAAGCTGTGCAGCTGGATGGTGTATTATGTTCTTGTTACAGCTTGACAAATGTGGTTTCTTTACTTTGTGTTCCAGAAAAGTAAGTAAATGGCAGATTTTTCATTTTGGGGAGAAAAAAATCTATATTTGTAAATGTATTTTAACTGGCCATAACTAATCTGCCAACATATTTTTGGCCAGCTAACGCATGTGAAGTTTGAAGCCGACATCTTTTCATATCAACAATGCATGCATATTACCGTTTTCAAAGCACCCTAGTGATCAAACAGGCAGCACAGAATGAAGTGTGCAGATTAGCAGGATTTAATTTAATTTTAATATAGCTGAACTTTGTAAAAGAAGGGTTGGACATTTAAGCTGCTTTCCAGGAAATTATTTAAGCAGAAGAAAAGATTTTGAGAGTTAAAGATGATTAGCTTGCTTGAACCTGACAACATTATTACGAGGAAAGGAAGATTGTAGATTACAATGGAAGATCATAATCTTTAATTTTATTGTATAGATTTTTTGTGAATTTCATTAAATATTTTACATATTTTATGAGCTTGTATTCATATCAGTTTGTACGAAGTTAATCATGCAAAAATGTTCATTTATCATAAAAAAAAAACAATAACAAAACCCAAACCCTAACCCCAACGTCACAGTGGCAAAGGCAAGTCGTAAACATATCTGAATGTGGTCGTACGAAATGATAATAATTAGCCGCCTCATAAAATACGTAGCTACGAATTGTCATGAGATAGTGTTGGAGATTACGCACTCTAAAACAAATGCTAGGTTATTTTTCAGTTTGAGGATAAAAAGAGATGAGCCCAACCGCCGGGTTGTACAGTAATCTGGGTTGTTTCAACTCAAAATGCTGGGAAGTTTTATCTTTTTTTTGACCCAACGCCGGGTTAAAAATAACCCAGCATTTTTTCAAGTGCAGACATTTGAATGTGGGCTAGCAACTGACACAACCATTTCATTCAGCCTTATACAGATACTTACAGTCTTTGAAGGCCTCACCTGCTTCTAACAGCGTTTAAAAGCTTTCATATTGCACATTAGCTGGTGCGGTTGATGCATTCTCCTAAACTCAGTTATTGAAAGTCACTTAACCCAGGCAGAGGCTTGCAGGTTGACTTGGGAGCCATGAGCGTGGAAAAACACATCCATCCTGGTCACCTTAAAGTCAGATTGATGTAGTTGAAATAACATGACATGAGAGGGTTGAGTACAGCACATCCTCTCACTTACCGAGTGAAAAAGCTTCAGGATTGCTTTTATTTTATGAGATATCTCCTCATTTATCAGAAGTGACAAGTGAAATGATGATTCGTTTGGCAGAGTCATTCTACACCTGATGCCAAGATGCTTTAGTTGTTCTCGCACACTATTTTTGTATCATAGCAGATGCCTCGAGCCTTGCAGGAACCCAAGATTTGCTTCGAGCAGACAGACGATATATAAATTCTTTATAGAATATTCCAAAGAGATAAATTATTCAATATGATATATTTGTGTACTAGTCAGCATACCAACAATATTCTTGCATATTACAGAACGTTTGCAGAACAAACCATGTGAGAAATCATCTGTAAAGTGGAAGAAATTATATATATATATATATTGCTTAAATACTTTTAATTGCGGTAAGACACACTGGACCGATGAATTAGTGATGCACTGATAACAAAAGCAATAACACATTGTTATTGTTACAGTAAAAATGTGGTTGTTTCCCAGATGACAGCATTTTATTCATGTAAAAGATTCAACAGGTGGTTGAGGGTCACATTTAAACTTGTCTTACATTGGTCTTGGAAATGTTTTGCTACAGTATATTGATTTGTTTTTGGTACTTTAAGTATTTTACCAATTATTTTATACACATATTTTAATATTTTATTGTATTGTCCCAGACCAAGCTCTGGGACAGCTCAATATGTTTAATAAGACAATTCTTTGTTTAATGTTATTTTATGTATGAACTTCAAAATAATGAAGGGACTAACAGCCCTATTTTAACGATCTGAAACGCAAGTGCGAAGCACAAAGCGCAAGTGACTTTGTTGGCGGATCTTGGGCGCTGTTGCTATTTTCCCGTCGGGAGAAATAACTCTTGCGCCAGGCGCACATCAATAAGGGGTTGGTCTGAAGTAGGTTCATTATTCATAGGTGTGGTTTGGGCATAACATCAAATAAACCAATCAGAACGTCATCCAACATTCCCTTTAAACGCAAGTGTGCAAGATCCATGGCGGGTTGCTATTATTATGATGGATTTACCACCCTCACCGCTGAAAGGGTTTGGGGGCTTTGAAATCGGACCCAAGAAACACAAGCAAGGTCCAACCCCAAAGTACTCTTACAAATCAAGTTCATATACATTAAGGTTTCTTATGAAAACATTTTAATTATTATTTACATAAAATAAACGTAATACAGCCACACAACTAACTTATGAAAATATTTTAATCGTTATTTGCATGAGAATTTTTGACCGCAGCCACACAATAAATAAAAACTATCACCACAATGCTCACCACTATGATTCCCCTTATCTCGTGTATTAATATTTTTGAGTGTAACAATTTATGATTTGCAACCATAACTGTTGCATCTGTGTAGATTAGATAAGCAAATTGTGTGCGCGTCGTGCACGCTATACATTATGGTCAAGCATGCGCCCTTAAAATAGCATAATGAACAACGCGCAACCCGCCACTGACTTTAGACTAGTTTTTTTTGGTCAGTGGCGCAATTGTTTTTTGAAACTGCAAAATATCATCAGGGATGGTTTGCGCCAGAACACGCCTCCTTTTTTGCGCTGAACCGCCCAGGGAGCGCAAGTTCATTCCCTAGTTTGCTGACGTGCGTCTGTGGAGGGAAAAACCCGCTGTGCGCTGGTGCAAAATACGATTGATACATGCGTCACTGACAAAGTCAATTGCGCTGGGTGCAAGATAGGGCCCTAAATGTATTATAGGAAATGTGCAATAAACACATATTTGAACAGGATTTTGTCCAATTATGCAAAAATTGTGCACGTTTAGACCTGAACAGTACAAAGTACTCATTTGAAATGAGCGAACTGTACTCAAACCTGTGAAAAAGTTATTATACTTGGGTGGGTTGCACCAACAAGGATAAGGCCTAAATCTGGTTTCATTCAAAGCTTATTTAATAATTCTATTGCACCAAACTTTAAACCTGTTTAAAAATAATCAAGGTTACATTAAGACCGTCACTTTGATCAGGTTTAAATTTTACAGTAAAACTAGATTATCTTTTATCCTGTAGCTCCATTACTTTAAACTCTGTTTTAAATCTTAGTTAGGGATTAACTTTAAACTTTCATATGAGGAGGTTTACATTTTTTTTACAATTAAATGTGTGGCTAAATCATCAGAAACAGATACCACGAGCGTGGTGGTGATATTCAAAGATGCGTTTATTATAACGTCTCAAAATAGTGAGTTTGGCGGCTCAAAAACATTATAAACAACACCGTATACCGTATGCTTGTATGCGCTTCTCCTCAGTCACGCGCTCCAGTCAAACACTGAAGGGCAGTGAATGAACGGACACACGGCGGCGATTCATGACTAATGCGTCTGCACATTGTTTATTCATTATATCACAGTATATGAGCTTCACAATATTCCCTGCCACATTGCTCCCTTAATCAATTCAACAATGTCAAATGTTTTTATTTGAATAAGATATATTTAAATTACCGATGTATGGTAGTGATTTATAATACAAAAATTACATTATCTTTGCCTGCATAAACTGTTTATTCCCTTTTTGAATGACAATGTCAACATTGTTGCTGTTTCATTACACCGGCAAATTCATCATGGCGGACAAAATCAATTGCAGATAAAGGGTTTAATACAAGTTAAAGTTTTAATCTAAGATTTGTTAATCTGGGTTTAAATTTAAGTGGTGCACCTTTAACAAGTTCACCATTTTAAGTTCCACAAACTCAAATAAAATGAGTCAAAGAACTTAGCTAATATTGCATTTCAGTACCACAGCCTCATTTGAACAAACACTGCAAATATTTGCAAACTTTTGGTGGTTGTGATGAATTTTATGCCATTTAATTTACCAGGTATGCTAAGAAGGAGTCTGGCACTGCAAATTTGTGACTAGTCACAGAAAGTAGGGACACAAGTCGGATCTGGGGCATTTTGAGTTATTCACAGATTCTGAAAGTTTCTAAGCTTTTCAAAGATGTGTAACACATGGAAATCTGATAAGATTTGGAGAAGTTGTGGCCATTTGAATATAGGAACTCAGGAAAACTCAAACCGAGAAAATAGACTCTGAAAGTTACACCATTCTCCTGCCTGGAGAGACAATAGGGCTCATTTACATCTCATTTAGCTAAGCCATACCCGCTCTAAAGCCGTTTTGAGATACAGATGTTCTAGCATCATATGGAGTATTTTGTGAAAGAAGTATATTGATAGACAAAACATGTAGCCAATTAAATAACGAATTCAACAATCTCTGTGTGACTTTTTTGTGTGTGTTTTACTTCATGCTGCGCTGCAAGAACTGACAGACAGATGACGTCAAAGTACTTTGACGTCATCCGACTGCGGTGCCGCATAAAGTCGAACAAGTCAGTGACGCGGCTGACTGTTATCTGATGCGCCGCAGCCTTTTTCTTCTTCTTTTTTTGCGCCCGAGCTTTGTTTACAGTCTGGGGAGACGCACGCTATAAATTTGGAAAAAGAAACTTATTAAACATGTCTGAGGAACAGGTCGGCGGCTTCACTACAGTCACGTGACTTCACGTTGTTCACAACAAAACCGAGAGAGAAGACCATGCTGTATAAAGTCGTAATTCTTGCTATTTTTGGACCAAACTGCATTTTCGATGCTTCAACACATTCAAGCTGACCCACTGATGTCACATGAACTACTTTGATGATGTTTTATTACCTTTCTGGACATGGAAACCGTACATAGACTTTCAATGGAGGAGACAGAAAGCTCTCGGACTAAATCTAAAGTTAAAACATCTTAAACTGTGTTCCGAAGTTGAACGGAGGTCTTCCGAGTTTAGAACGACATACGGGTGAGTCATTAATTACATTATTTTCAGTTTTGGGCGAACTATCCTTATTTAGTAGTCACGCTGTTCCCTTCGGGGGCGGGGGTGAAAACACAAGCTTATACAGTATGTAAATATACACAGACAATGACGCCCCCCGCTGCACGCTAGAATCTCTGGAAAAACAAGCCTATTTCAACCGCAAAATGTACGCTTTTAAATATACAAAAACTGCTATCTCAAACATGGAGAGGCTTCTTCGTGATCTCAACTAACAGATTCTGCAATAAAACGAAAATCACAAATTTCGAAAAAAAAACTTTGTTTCTCATTTTCTCGAAACTTGTGCTGCCGACTTGAGTCCCTGGTTTCCGTGACGGGTCACATATGCCGCTGGCGACATCATGACTCCTCCCCCCTCCACGTGAGTCACGGAAAAGCTAAATAGAGAGGCTAAAACAAAAAGCAAATCCAATAGCGAAAAGAATAAGGAGAACCAACGGGGAAATGAAAACAGAAAAGTCAAACGGAAATGCCCTTTTAAATGCCTAATTTAAACCTGTATTTGTAATTCAATTTATAAATCCAGTTATTTATTTCTCTTTTTAAATCGCTTTTTGAAATACAATTTGAAATTCCATTATTTAATTAAGAATTTATAAATGCAATTTAAAATGATGAACTTATTGAGTATTTTATGTTGTTTTTATAAATTGTTATATTAATTTGAATTATTTATTAATGGATTAATATTTCATTTCTATGTTATTTTTATAATCTCATTTTTTATTGCCTAATAAAATGTTACATAATGATTTTTTTTGTAACTTTGTCTATTTATTTATAGATTAATTAATGAATTTTTAAACAAATCTATTAATTGCTATTTTTATTGTCCAGGTAGTTATTAAAAATTGAAGTTCTTTATTACATTTTGCATGACTCTTGTGGTCCTCCATAGTAGGATGGATGTGTGTTGTTTTATCATATAAACTGTATGAAAGTCAGTGATGAGCAAATCTCTTCACACTTACACTGGTCAAAGTTTTTCATGAGTCACAAAATCTGTTTCTGTGCCTTGTAAACAAAAATGAAATGGTACAGTAAGAGTAGTTTTAATTACAGTACACAAAAATATACTGTAAACAGTACTCATGGTAAACAGTAGTTTTAAGCATAGTGTACTTAAATATTAAATACAATGAAATGTAAACTTCTAAGTTTAGATTAATTGTAATTATAAATATTTCTTACTTAAAAGTTGGTTCACTGAAAATAGTTTTTCATTCGATGTAGAAAAAGACAAACAGGACAGAATCCTCCTGTGGTACAATTCCACTAAATTTACCAGTGAGAGTGTAAAAGTGTTTGTTTCCTAAAGTCCACATGGCTCCTTAAAAGAGTACACTGAAGAAACACCCTATAAAGTTAACAATGTTTTTATACAGTCAACATTCAGTCAGCCTGTGGCCAAGAAATGTACACCCTTGAAAAGATTTTGACTGACTGCCCTCATAAAATGTGCCTTAGGATGAACATGCAAGGATTAAAAAAAAATTATAAATAAGAAATGAGGCAAACGTCTGTTTTATGTTCACATGTTTTACAAGAGTCATCCAGTTGCTACTACCTTTTACATCAGCTTACATCTGACCAAAGGCTCCCTGGTGCAGATTTATAAAACAAGGACACACAAATTCTGTGGTTTTTGAGTGCTGGTTACGCAAGAAGTCTGATCTTTTAATTATAAATGGTGTTTCCCAATTTTGCATGCTGTAGATTGTGAATGAAAGGGAAGCGACGCAGACTATGAGACTGTATGAAATTACTGCTGTGCCAAAATGATGGAGTTTATGAATAGTACAGCACATGATACTGTACTGTCACCATAACCACACAAGAGCTATTTATGCAAACAATTCTCTCTGAAAGATCATGAGTGTGTTTTGTATTTTTAAATGCAATGGGGAATTGGCACCACAAAGTGCACATGAACAATAGAGTTGAATTTGTGACAAGCACCCGATTGTTTCTGAATTTGGCAATATAGGTTTTCTATCAAAAACTGTCCTGTATAATTTAACCCATTACCTGGTGCCGTTCCATGAATGGGACACCAGAGTTTACTTTAATATTTCTCATGTAAATTTCATCTTATCATAACAAACTGTGTATCAATGGAAAGGTCGAAGAGCCTAGGATACAAATGTTAACAGTGTTTTATAAAATAAATTCTGTAGGGAGAGTAATCGATTCATTTACTAAAAGAGTGTGCATCAAAACATTTATATTCTGGTATGAAGCAATTGTTTTATAATTTTATATATATATATATATATATATATATATATATATATATATATATATATATATATTAGGGATGCACCGAAATGAAAATTCTTGGCCGAAACCGAAAACCGAAAATGAGGAAACCAAGGCCGAAAAACCGAAACCGAAACACCGAAATAAATTATTATGCCAATTATTTGTACAAATGCATTTATGGCTATCACTGTGTACTACCTTTACTAGGGGTGTGTGACAGATCACAAAACTCACGGTTCAGATCACATTACAGTTTTTGAGGCACGGATCAGATTATTTTTCAGATCAGCAAAAAGGGGGTGGGGAAAATCTAATAACAAATAAAGAAATTACAAACATTTATAAAAAAAAGAACAAAGCTGCACATTAATAAGGGCTAACATTAGCATTAGGAACAGAAATCGAATTAAATGAGTCATAACACTGTCTTTATTGTATAAATTAAATCTATTATTATTTTTAGAGCTATTTGTCTCTTTGTTAGACTTAAGTAGGTGAATTGAGGTTACTGTCTCTTTAAATAAGCAGAGACTTATGACTGTAATCTATACATACACTTAAGACATAAACGAATGTTTTTATTAGAAAAAGAATACTTTGGAGATAATTTTGTTTATATGTGCCCTGTCAATAACAGAAAGATTTTACGTTCGCTTGTTTGCGTCTCACTCGTGTGTGCACTATCGAGGGCACTTAAACGCGCGTGCACACAGAGAACGAAGGCGAATCCCAAACAGCGCAGCATAAAAACGTTACGTTGTTTTTCATTGCTTTATTCGGCACATGTATGTTAATGGACTATACAGTTTGAGACACATTTGCGCGACTCTCTCTAAAGTTTACACATCAAGAGTTCTGATCTTTGAAGGGCGTACTCACTGTGATGATCACGTCTGGATCGGACACAACCGCAGGTGCCTCTGTGCGTACTTTAGCGCCTTTTTGCGCTTAAATACATCCACGCCCCATACATGTTGCTTCAGACAAGCACGTGCAGGTCGCGGTTTCTGTTTACGTCATCACAACATTTCGGCCGTATTGTTTCGGTGATAAAAGTCTTTCAGCCGAAAGCCGAAAATGCTATTTTGGGGCATTTTCGGCCGAAAATTTTCGGTGGCCGAATATTCGGTGCATCCCTAATATATATATATATACATATACTTTATTGTATTATTTTTATTCATTAAAGTAACTGCTATAACAATTTTTATATTTTCATGTCCAGACACTTTAAAACCATACAAAAAATGGCAGATTTATACTTATTTGAAAGAGTACATCATCTTTTCATTCCCCCACTCAAAAAGGTCTGTGTCAGGTAACAATTCTTCAACTTGTAATATACCGGCTGTGTTCCACCTATCAATGCCCTACAAAGGCAACGTCTCGGTTACGTATGTAACCCTCGTTCCCTGAAGGAAGGGAACGGAGACGTCACGTCGTGACCGACGAATTGGGAACCGCTCCGCGGGTGACCTATCTACTTCGAGAAACTATAAAAACGCCAATGAACTTGGCATGCAGGTATTTGCATAATGCCGGCGCCGCCCCGCCAGGTGCGTATATAAGCCGCAGGTGCACAATACCAAATTAGCTATATTATTGCTGAGAAGCCGAGCAACAGTGCCCGGCCTAAAAAACAGCAATGGAACAGCAAACTGTGGCGACGGGACGTGACGTCTCCGTTCCCTTCCTTCAGGGAACGAGGGTTACATACGTAACCGAGACGTTCCCTTTCAGTCGGTCACTACGACGTCACGTCGTGACCGACGAATTGGGAATCCCTACCAAAACGCCACTGCAGCTGAACCCTTCCAGTGTCTGTAAAAGCCCTCCGCCCTCCACGTAAGGGGCGGAACCTAAGGCGAAATGCAGAAGGCCGGTCACTACCTGTTCCTTAACCCACGATAGTGAAGCAGCGAACTGGGGAAGCGTCTAAACTGAGCGGAGCTAGAACACTGCGGAAGCCATCCCCTAAGAAGGTTGAATGGATGACATAAAATATGAAACAACCGATAGGTTGCTCATAAAAAGTCTCTGAACAAAACATAGTATGCAGAGAGATGCAGAGCAGGCTCTGCTAAGGAAAACGTGGAGGATTAGTACCCCACGGAGTATACACACAAATGAACCCCACGTAGGGGACAAATGTGGACGCCTAGCCTACACAGGTTTACAGAGAATACATCAGTGATAGGTTGACAGCGGATGCTCCGCAACACCAGCTATCAGGGCGGTGGAGGAGAGGCAAAAACAGTTTTTTAGACGTTTTTGCCCCGATGGCCTTCCATATTGGTGCAGATGTGCAGCACCAAAATAGAGGCTCCAAGCCGACACACGAGCCGACCCTCGGCATTCTTAACTAGTTAGTAGAAAGAACCCGAGTGGAAACCGGTTCGACACGAACACTATAGAATCTTGTGAACGTATTAGGTGTCGCCCAGCCTGCAGCTCTACAAATATCTGTTAGCGAGGATCCGCGAGCCAGTGCCCAAGATGATGCCACACTGCGTGTAGAGTGAGCACGTAAATTAAATGGACAAGGCACATTCTGCTTTTGATATGCAAGGGCTATAGTATCCACAATCCAATGGGACATCCTCTGCTTGGTGACAGCTTTCCCTTTCTGCTGACCACCGAAACAAATAAAGAGCTGGTCTGAGGTCCTAAAGCTTTGCGTCCTGTCTATATACACACGTAGTGCACGAACAGGGCATAACAAAGCCGTGGCTGGGTCTGCCTCCTCCAAAGGCAGCGCTTGGAGGTTCACCACTTGATCTCTGAAAGGAGTGGTGGGAACTTTGGGCACAAAGCCGGGCCGGGGTCTCAGTGTTACGCTGGATGCAGCCGGCCCGAACTGAAGGCACGATTCGTCGACCGAAAATGCATGAATATCCCCTATCCTCTTAACAGAAGCCAAAGCAAGGAGAGTTAATGTTTTCATTGTAAGAAATTTAACACTCACACTATGCAGAGGCTCAAATGGGGCTTCCTGGAGTGATTTCAGCACCAAGGACAGGTCCCAAGGAGGAATAGAGGGAGGACGCGAAGGATTCAGTCTTCGAGCGCCTCTGAGAAATCTAATGACCAGGTCGTGCTGACCCACTGTTCTACCGTTTACGGGTGAATGGTGAGCTGATATCGCAGCGATATCGACCTTAATAGTGGATGGTGACAGCCTATTCTCCAAACGACGCTGGAGATATAAAAGCACAACACTAATCGGGCATTCTCGGGGGTTTTCACTTTGGGAAGAACACCAGTCGACAAACAGGTTCCATTTAAGCGCGTAAGCCTGTCTCGTAGACGGCGCTCGCGCTGCAGCAATAGTGTTAGATACCTCTTGCGGTAAATCACTCAAATCCTCCGTGCCCCGTCCAGAGACCACACATGGAGGTTCCACAGGTCGGGGCGCGGGTGCCATAATGTGCCCTCTTGTTGAGAAAGAAGGTCCTTCCTCAGGGGAATCTTCCAAGGAGGGGCTGTCGCGAGGAGAGAGAGTTCTGGAAACCAACTCCTGGTTGTCCAATACGGTGCCACCAACAGCACGCTCTCCTCGTCCTCCCGGATTTTGCATAGGGTTTGCGCAATGAGGCTCACCGGAGGGAACGCGTATTTGCGCATGTTTCGCGGCCAGCTGTGTGCCAATGCATCCACGCCGAGCGAGTCGTCGGCTAGTGAATAGAACAGGCGACAATGGGTCGTCTCTGGGGAAGCAAACAGATCTATCTGCGCTTTGCCGAAACGTCTCCAAATCTGCTGAACCGCAATGGGGTGGAGTCGCCATTCGCCGGGACGCGCAGCCCGAGAGAGCGCATCCGCCTCTACATTGAGCGTGCCCGGGATGTAAATGGCACGAAGAGACCTCAAATTCTTCTGACTCCAAGTGAGGAGATGACGGGCGAGATGCGACAGGTGACGCGAGCTTAAACCGCCTTGACGATTGATGTACGCCACGGTCGCAGTGTTGTCTGTGCGAACTAATACATCTTTGCCCTGTAACTCGTTGCTGAAACGGACGAGCGCAAGATATACAGCCCACATTTCTCGGCAATTTATGTGCCAATGCAGCTGGGGTGCCGTCCAGACCCCCGAAGCCGCAAGCCCATCGTACGTGGCCCCCCACCCCGTGTCCGAAGCATCTGTGCATACTATTGCATGCCTGGAGACCTGTCTCAGAGGCACACCGGCTCGGAGAAACGCACGGTCTGACCACGGAGTGAAAGTGCGACGACACGCAGGTGTAATGATAACACGGTGAATGCCGCGCAGCCACGCTCTCCTCGGGACTCGATCGTGAAGCCAATGCTGAAGCGGTCGCATATGGAGCAGTCCGAGCGGAGTTACAGCTGCGGCTGCTGCCATATGCCCCAAAAGCTTCTGAAATTGTTTCAGCGGGACCGCGCTCTTGCTCTTGAATGTATTCAGGCAAGTCAGAATCGACTGTACACGCGCTTCTGTTAGACGAGCTGTCAAATCGATCGAGTCCAGTTCCATACCGAGAAAAGAGATTCTCTGCACGGGGCAAAGCTTGCTCTTTTCCCAGTTGACCCGAAGACCCAAACGAGCGAGGTGTTTCAGAGTTAAATCTCTGTGATCGCACAGCGTCTGACGTGTTTGAGCTATTATGAGCCAATCGTCTAAATACGCGAGAATGCGCACACCTTTCTCTCTCAGGGGTTTTAAAGCCCCCTCCACTACTTTGGTGAATACACGGGGAGACAGAGAGAGCCCGAATGGGAGGACTTTGTACTGGTATGCTCGCCCCTCGAACGCAAAGCGGAGAAACGGCCTGTGCCGGGGGAGAATCGATACGTGGAAGTACGCGTCCTTCAGGTCGATGGATGCGAACCAATCGTTTGGACGAATGCATGGAAATATGCGCTTGGGCGTCAGCATCTTGAACGGCATTCTGTGAAGTGCACGGTTCAGCGAACGCAGGTCCAGGATCGGTCGCAAGCCGCCGCTTTTCTTGGGTACAATAAAGTAAGGGCTGTAAAACCCCGACCTCATCTCGGCTGGAGGGACCGGCTCGATCGCGTCCTTCGCCAGTAGGACAGCGATCTCCGCACGGAGGACGTGCGCATCGGCAGCTCTCACCGCAGTGAAACGAACGCCGGAGAATTTGGGGGGACGCCGGGCAAATTGGATCGCGTAGCCGAGACGAATCGTGCGTAAAAGCCAACGCGACGGGCTGGGAAGCTGTTCCCACGCCCCCAGACACCGTGCGAGAGGGACTAAAGGCACGATCGGTGTACCCGCGGCGGGCGCAACGGAGGTGATCGCCGGTGTGTGCGTATTGGCCGCACCGACAGCAGTGTTGTGCATGATAACACTCACCTGAGTCCGCTGCTGGGTGGGTGAGTAAGGGAGGCTCTGCTGAAGACACCTCACGCCACTCGATGCACCCTCTGGCGAAGGAGGAGGAAGACGATGGGTTATGAGCCCGTGATTGTCTTCTTTCCCCTGAGAAGTCAGAGAGCGCGATGGGGTTATGAGCCCGTGCGTTGCTCTCGTACTCCTCTGATGAGTCGGAGAACGAGGGGGGGTTATGAGCCCGCTCGTGTCTCCGGCGCTCATCTGAAGACCTAGAGATGGAAGTGGAATTCGCTCTTTTTGTGGAATTGTGGGTGCCGACTGAAAAGTCGGCGGAACAGAAAATTGAAACAAAGGATTCCCCAACCGGCCCTCCTCCGGTGGGGGGAGTGGTGCTTTCACCATCTCCCGAAGAGCGATCCCCTCCATCTCTAGGTCGCCCGTCTCAGGGCCGCTTCGATTTTCTTTTTCCACCCTTTGAAGCGGGCTGAGCGGGCGGGGCGGGCTGCTGACGACCGGTTCCTCGCTTCTTAGAAGAGCCCCGGGGAGGAACGGAGGCGGCCGCCGCAGGACGCCCTCGGCGAGGAGCAGGCTGAGGTGCCGACGTGGACGGGGCAGGCGCAGGACGCTTCCGACGTGGCATGATCTGAGCGATGGCCTCAGTCTGCTTCTTGGCCGCGGAGAATTGCTGGGCAAACTCCTCGACCGTCTCGCCGAACAGGCCGGTCTGGGAAACCGGAGCATTCAGGAGCCGGGTCTTATCAGCATCCTTCATGTCCGCCAGACACAGCCAGAGATGGCGTTCCTGGACTACCAGGGTAGACATCGCACGCCCGACGGCGCGTGCGGTGACCTTGGTCGCACGGAGCGCCAGATCCGTAGCCGCACGCAGTTCAGAGAACTCCGCCGAGGCGTGACCTCCCGCGTGCAGGTCCCTCAGAGCCTTAGCCTGGTGGACCTGCAGCAATGCCATGGCATGCAGGGCAGAGGCTGCCTCCCCACAAGCCTTGTAAGCAGCACCGGACAGCGCCGAAGACTGCTTACAGGCCCGTGAGGGGAGAGTAGGCTGGTCCCGCCAGGAGGAAGCGACACCGGCCGGACACAACTGCATCGCGACCGGCCGCTCCACTGACGGGATACCAGTGTACCCCTTGGCATCTCCACCCTCGAGAGAGGTGAGGGGTGAAGGCTGAAACGGTCGGTTCCGGGCGGAAAACGGGGTTTTCCACGACCGCGTCAGCTCTTCATGCACCTCGGGGAAGAAAGGCACCGGGGGCGAGGACTGAGAAGCCCTGGCACCCCCGAAGAACCAATCATCGAGGCGGGACGGTTCAGGTGGGGGAGGTTTAGTCCACTCCAAGCCGACCGCCTCCGCCGCCCGGGCGAGCATGGCTGCCATCTCGGGGTCGAACGCAGAAGCCGCAACCTGGCCCGAAGGCGGGAGCGGATCCGGATCGACGTCCGAGGCTGACAACCCCCCTTCCGATGTTACGGTGGACATCGCGTCGGGTGGAGGCTCGACAGAGCGCGAGGACACCGTAGAACACGGGCCGCTCGTCTCCATCGGGACCTCCGCTGGCAACGGATCAGGGCGCTGGGAGCTGCTGGACGAACCAGCAGACCGACCCAGCACCGTTATACGGAGATCATCCTTCGCAAGTCTGGTAGCTGCGCTCTTAGCAGCACCAGACTTGGAAGGCGGGCGCCGTTCCCGGAGAAACGACACCCGTCTCCGCAAATCCGCCATAGTCATGCCCTCACAGATGGAGCATGAACTATCACGCAACGCTGCCTCTGCGTGCTGGAGCCCCAGACACGAAAGACAACGCTGGTGGCCATCCCGGGGGGCGATGAACACACCGCATCCAGAAACCGAACACGGACGGAAATCCATCTTTAAAAAGACGACCCCGACCGTGACACGAATGAGTGGCTGTCTTTAAAAAGACACAAAGCTCAAACGTGCTGCTCTTTTAGGGAAATCACTCTTTTGTGCGAGCTGGTGAAACACACAGGGAGAGGCAACGCACTCACTCGAACTCAAGTCCTAAATTAAAGAGACAGAGAGAGAGAGAGAAAGGGTGGAGAAAAAACACTGCGAGCCTCCGCTGAGGTGTCTTTGCCCAACCAACTTCAGCAAGCTGAGATCTTATTTTCTTCCCTTCCAGAACAGGATCTACGAAGATCAGATAGAAAGCTTCTCGAGAGCAGATGTCTGCCGGCTTCGAAGCAATAAAGCTAATTTGGTATTGTGCACCTGCGGCTTATATACGCACCTGGCGGGGCGGCGCCGGCATTATGCAAATACCTGCATGCCAAGTTCATTGGCGTTTTTATAGTTTCTCGAAGTAGATAGGTCACCCGCGGAGCGGTTCCCAATTCGTCGGTCACGACGTGACGTCGTAGTGACCGACTGAAAGGGAACTCGGGGGTATTACAGAAACTTTCTATTTTAGGTCTTAAAGGAATAGTCTACTCGTTTTCAACTATGTTATTACCTTAACCAAGAAGAGTTGATGCATCCCTCTATCATCTTAGTGCATGCACGTAAGCGCTGGAGCGCGCTGCTACACTTCGATAGCATTTAGCTTAGCCTCATTCATTCAATGGTACCATTTAGAGATAAAGTTAGAAGTGACCAAACACATCAACGTTTTTCCTATTTAAGATGAGTAGTTATACGAGCAAGTTTGGTGGTACAAAATAAAACGTAGCGCTTTTCTAAGCGGATTTAAAAGAGGAACTATATTGTATGGCGGAACAGCACTTTTGGGAGTACTTCAACTCGCCTGAAAAATCCGCTCCCCATCTACCTCTCATAATGGGAGATGGAGGGTGTTACTGCGCCGAGTCGAAGTACTCCCATAAGTGCTATTACGCCATACAATATAGTTAAAAAAAAAAAAAAAACAAGCGGACCTAAAATCTTTCTGATATTGACAGAGCACATATAAACAAAAAATCTCCACAGTATTCTTTTTCTAATAAAAACATTTGTTTATGTCTTAGGGGTATGTATAGATTACAGTCAGAAACCAGTCTGTGCTTAAAGATGAACCTACTAAAGACTGTGTCATTAAAGTCTGTGTCATTAATGTTAATCAAACAACCCATGACAAAGAGAAAATTTCAGACCTTATTAATGTACAACTTTGTTCTTTTTTATAAATGTTTGCAATTTCTTTATTTGTTATTAGATTTTTCCCACCTGCTTTTTGCTAATCCGAAAATAATCTGATCTGTGCCTCAAAAACTGTTATGTGATCCAAACTGTGAGATTTTGTGATCCGTCACACACCCCTAGTAAAGTTAGTACACAGTGATAGCCATGAATGCAATTGTACTAATAATTGGCATAATAATTTCTTTCAGTGTTTCGGTTTCGGATTTCGGCCTTCGTTTCATTTTTTTTCGGTTTCGGTTTCGGCCAAGAATTTTCATTTCAGTGCATCCCTAGTTAAAAAATTATGATTTTTTACAAATTCATATTACAGAAGCAAATACGTTAATTTAGGATTCTCATCTTATCTCAGCAAAACTTATTTAATCTCTAGTTATTAAATCTTAAATCGCTTAATCATGTTCGGCTATCAACTCTTAAGTCTGTTACAAAGCATCCAACAATGCGTGGGCTGCTGCTGTACAGTAAACAAAATTATTCTCCTTTTTATTTCACTAGGGCAGAGAAAGAAACTGTAATAAATTCATTGTAATCATAGTCTGTGGTTTTTAATATTGTTTTAGTGTCAATGCGCTGCACATTATCTGTCAAGTGTGTACTGTATTCATTATGATCCTATCAAGTGTTCACGGATAACATAACCTAACTGTTTTTTTTAATTATGAGGGATGAAAGAGATTAAAAGATCGCTCCACTAGTGAGAAACGTTGTGATTATGTGAATAAAGGGAGTGATGTAGTGAAGGTAAAACATATTCAAAGAGTAATGAAAAAAAAACACATTGCTGTTTATCATCCTGCACTTTGGTAAAAAAATGTCATTCTCCCACAGGTCTATCATAATGTGATTGTTACAGCTGGCTTTAATTAAAGCTTTAAGTTAAGACACCTGTGGGGTTACCCTAAAGTTAAGACTTCCTATCTGCAGTTAAGTAAGGAATAATTGACGACGGGCCATTGAATAATTAAAAAATAATTATTTATTTTTCAGTAAACCGCACACCTAACTTGTCAAATGTCTTAAAAAAGGCACCAGAGCAATGTTTGTGGAAATTGTGGTATAAGAGGAATAATTGACCCCAGTCCTTTGAATTATAATAAAACAATGCAAACCCGCTTCACATTGTGCCGCATTACCACCTTGGGTGTGCATTGTTTTCTTATAATTCAAAGGACCAGAGTCAATTATTCCTCTTATACCACAGTTACCACAAACATTGCTCGGGTCCCTTTTTGTAAGACATTTGACAAGTTAGGTGTGCGGTTTATAGAAAAATAAATAATCAACATCTAAGGTGAATTTCTCAGCCAATCAGAACAAAGCATTCAACGGACCCGTGGTATAAGATAATACCCTTAGGAAATACAGAGGAGTCTAAGATGGTGGTGCTACCGGAAGGTATTTATTTTCGTTAATTAAGTTTTAAATATGGATATTTCTACATAAACACCGTGCAGATTACCCTCAGAAGACCTTTGTTTATCATCCTGGAGCCATTTGGATTTAATTTGTGAAGGATGGACGCACTTTTTTTGGACTTGAAGGTCGTGGACTATGGGTGGACCCCGTAACATTACATTTAATCAACTGAAAGATCTAAAACATTTTCTAAAATATCCGAAAATGTGTTTGTCTGAAAAACGATGGACATATGCAACTCGGACAGCTTGGGGGTGAGTAAATCATGGGTTTAATATAATTTTTGGCCAAACTATCCCTTTAAAATCCCCAATGATAAAGCTATTCGGTCTTATGTGAGACTTATTTATGTCTTACTGGAACTTAATTCACGCAGATTCATGAATAATGGAAGGTGTAAACATACTGACAGGTTGTGTGGACTCATTAGGTTTAAACAAGTGTTAATGAGGTCAGAGTTGTTGCCCCACACAACACTTCAAACTCACAAAAAACTGGACGGGGTATCATGAAAGGCAAATGTGCATGGACGAAGCAAGCAGGGACGGACTGGGGCTAAAAAACAGCCCTGGACTTTTTCCCAAATAGGCCCATCATCCGGCCATTCGCCCCTAGCCGTTCGCAACAGACACAAGGATGTCCTGATACTATGCCACAATACTGTCAGACTATCAGACAAGGTTATTTAATATTTTGTCAATTTCAGTTGATGTATAATAAGGCTGTAAAAATAATGAAAATTGCTAGGCCCTATTCATTTTGTCTTTAAAGCTTTCACAAACAACCCTCAGGTCTTTGCCAATTCCACAATACTAAACACAAATATGAAAAACTGCACTCTGATGGAAGACAGACAGAAAGTGCAAACTAGGATTTTTTTGTTAAACTAATATTTGGTCAATTATTTAGCCCCCTTTCTTGTACATTAGCACGTTTAGAATGGTTGCAATGCATGCCTGATATTTTCCCGTTAAGTCTTCATTGTAGCAGAAAATGAGAGCTCACCACAACCTCTCATATACAATAAAGTCAATGAAAGAAATGAAAACCAATGCAATACGATGAATGTCCACCCACAGACTGTTTTTAAATGGGGTTGTGTAAATATTTTTTGCTTTGGTGTGTGTGATTTTGGTTAGATGACAGTTGTAGGTTACAGTGTGACAAGAGCTTACAGTTTGACAAAAGCACAATGTTTTGTTTTATTGCGACTGCACACAAATATAAGCAAACACTTTGCAGTTTGAATGATGTCGGAGTATGTATTGTTTTCACGTTTCCATTGTTCAATCGTGCCCGCGCCTCTCTCTCTCTCCCACACGCCCACGCACTCACATCACGTCTCTCGAGTAGTTGCACATTACGTTCATTTTCACGCAAGTTTTATTTATTTTTATTTCATGTATATTATATTAAAATGTCCGTGTCCTTCTACTACTGGCACTTAGCTTCTTGCTTGATGTGAAGTTAACTCGGTCTGTCCCTCATCATGACCAGGCTGTGGATGCTCAAGCTCGCGAACATAGACGCTCGCGAATTCCGGGAATCCGTGGACCAATCACGGCTAGTAGGCCGACTCTTCTTCCTTGTTTTTTTTAAACGTAGCAACATATAAGTGATCGTATTATTGCCTCTGCTGTTGGCTGTTCATATTGCCTTATTAGACTTTTTTTGCAATCGGCCAGGCGACGGCCCTCCGTTGAACGGCCGTTCTGGACTTTTCCAGAACGCACAGATTGCCAATCCGTCCCTGTAAGCAAGATAAACTGAATATGGGCCACTGATTTAAAAATTTCTCTCTCAAGCTCTAAGTAAGAGCTAAACTAAGGTAAAACTCTCTAACAAGTCATTAAGTAATTTGCAGAAAATTACAAGAGATTATGAACAAAATGTATAACTGGCAATCTGTGTCAATTTATGTCATGAAAACTTTCATGTACCCCAAATCAAAAGACATATTGTGTCACTAAAAGAAAATTTTATTCACGCATTATTAAGATATGATTGTATTACACAAAATACAGTAAACAATCATTTCCAACTTAAATCTCTTTTCTTGGATTGTAACAAACACACGGATTGTAGGCAACAGTTTACTTCCTGTTGATGTGGACACGACGGTCATTATCATAATTCACCCGCTTCTGACTCACAGCCTGTAAATAGTGTATGTTTTTATATTTAAAGACTTTACTACTGACTAAACCATGATTCAAACACAAGTTTTGTGCAGTGCAGAGTAGCGCTTGTTGTTTGTCGTTTCTACGATCACAAATGCAGACATGGTTGTAATGTTTTAGCATTCTTACCTTATCGATCTGTTACGTCCTGCCAAGCCGCACTGGTTAAGTTGATCAATCAGCTTGATCATCTGCATTTTCTTCGGCTTGTATTGATAATGTAGTAAAGACAATATTACCTCCTGTCAGTATTGCATTGTGAGCTAATCTTCAAAACATGTTGAGGAGCTTGTTGCTATGTACATATTGCTATTAATACGTAAGGGATAATGCAGCAGGTTGCTATTGCAGAAATAAGCCCAAACAGTGTGATCAGGACCCAAAGCAAAGCGAAGGGTCTTTTATCACATTGAAGGGGCTTATTTCACGATAACAACCAGCTGCCTGTACATTATTCCTTTAATTACAGTACATGGTTATTTACCTCATAAGTAAGGTAAGGACCATGAAATATGGATATTTTATGTTCCTTTTTAACAAATGTAGACCTTCCGTGAGGAAATCACATTTATTTTTGGTTTAAAGTTAAGACTTTTAAATGTCATTGACATACTATTTGGTTTAACCTTTGGTAACCTTCAGCCAATAAATGACAAGAAGGATTTGGGGATGAGGTGTCACGTGGCACACAAAGAGCCAATGAGCTTTTGATATCACTAACATAAAGCAATGTGTAGTAAAGCTTATTGAGGCGTGATATTTGAATTCAAATTTATATTATAACGAACGCGCGATCTGACTTTACGGTTGCTGATGAGAACTCCGATCAAGATTGCTGGATAAAGGGCTGAATTTGGATCTGTTCCTCGCAATTGTATAAATGTTAAAGATGTGGATTCCAGCAAATGAATAAAAGTCACATCTTTTGTGAATTTATGTTGTATTTTGGTGTAATTATTGCTTAATAGTAATAATAACGTATTGAATAGAAAACTCGTTTTTGTGTGTCATGGCAAACAAACTAAATATAAAAAATAGTTAAATAAATACAGAAATGTTATTCATTTTAAAGTTTTAAAATGTTCAATATTGTGAAATTCTCTGAATATCATAATCATTTAATTAGGTAAATGGGTAAACTGTCTTAAATAAATAAGTCAGAAAATATGACTGAAAACATATCATTAATATGAGTAAGAAACGCCAATGCCCGCGATTTTAATATTTATGAATAGGAATAACTTACATACAAATTTGTAAAGTTGTAAATACATAAATAATTTACGTATTAGTCCTGTCAAAACGTCAATATTATATGTTTCAGTGTGTTTTAAATGTAAGTGTACGTATGGTACAACCACACTGAAACATAAAAACACACACATATATTCCCATGAGATCACGTTGGATTCGCTTAGAGCGCCTTTAATTTTTGTGTAATATCAAACTGTACCTGTCAAAATGATTCGCAGTTACAGTGTGTTATTAGTTTTGAGTGGTTAATATATGGGAATAACAAACCTGCAAATGTTACAACTGGCCAATCAAAATCAGGCACTCCAAATAGCCGTGTAATAATAATGAATAAATGTTGTCATTATTACTCAGTTAAATAAATAATTACACTTTAACAGTGACACTGTAAAATAAAATGTAACCCAAATGTAATCATGTTTGCAAATGTTTTCTATTTTTGCAAATGAACATTAGCAAACCTGGATTTCTATGATGCTTCAGATCATTTAGTCAATCATAATAAACCAAATATGTTTCTCAAAGCAAGTGTTTATACCTCTAGATATACAGGTATTGATACAGTTCAAAATACACCTTATTCAGTCCACCGCCAGGTTCATTACAAACTGAGGGTTGTAAGGGATGGAGCGTACACTGGGATGCTGCATTCAGCCATCAAAACACAGAAAATACATCATTTTACAAATGTCCACAGGACAAAGAACCTTTGGATAAGAAATGATGGATTTGATGAGAATGGACATACAGTATGACCTAATTTGAGATGAGTATAGCGCATTGTGTACATAAGATCTGTTTTGGATATTAGCCTGATGGCTAATCACTATTTCTCATGTTGTAAGCATGCTTACTTTTCTTAAAAACACCAATACAATATTTTATGTTCACATTGCGCTGCTCTTATATCTTAAAATTAGGTCACATGTCCCTTTTCATTTTAACAATCCATGATTACTGAGGTTCTTTGTCCTGTGAAAATGTGTAAAATTATGTATTTTCTGTGTGTTGATGGCTGTATGACCAGCATCCTGATACAAAACAATAGGTTTAAAGTAGTGATGCACCGATGTATCGGCCGCCGATATTTATCGGCCGATTTTTGATGAATTTGAAACCATCGGCATATCGGCAATAGCACGAGAAAGGCCGATACCGATTGTTTATTAATTAACTGCATAAAGAAATCCATTATATGTAAAAAATGAGTTAATGTTTTTAATAAAATAAATGCTGAATAGCAAAAACCACCTTTGAAGGTTGTCATGCTGTCTTATTATATTGGTTTTAGCTTAATTTGTGCCTCTCTTATTATGTTGGTCCGTTGAATGTTAATTAGATCAAATCCATGTTCAGTAAAAATAATTTGATGCAGAAATAAACTAGCAAATAGACCAACTGTATAGTATTGTATACAAGTGTTTAATATCGGTATCGGCATCGGCCAGAAGTTGTCTGTTTAAATCGGTATCGGCCCAAAGAAATCCTATCGGTGCATCCCTAGTTTAAAGCTATGGACGTTCATCCCTCACAGCCTCGTTTTAAAATCAACATGGCAGCCAACTGAATAAGGCGTTTAGTGATAGACAAAGGCTGTTTCTCAATTCCAAAAATGCAAAGAACGGACTTGTGAGAATTGAGATGTGTCCGATCTTCCAGTTGGTCACCTGACCTCCGCCATTGTTTTTGCCGCAGTGACTTCTGGGCCGTAAAGCAACTTCATCGCGCAAGTCTGCACTCGATGCATCCTCGATATCAAGAACTCATCCGGGTATTTTCATGCGTCCTCTGTACTTGCGTTCTTGAGAATTGGAATTGATCTTCGACGGTTAATGATGACGTAGAGCGAGAACACAAGGATGCAAGATCTCTGAAGAACGCATTTTGAGAAACAGCCTGAGCGTTAAATTTAAAATGATATAACAATGCCAAACGACCAGCAAATTCCCAGCACAGAGATGACATGAAATTCACTTTAAAGAAAACAGAAAGTGTACTTTAAGAAAAAGTTTAATATTTATCTCAAATAATACTTTTCAAAATATTTGTCATTTACCAATCTGCAGTACAGTTTGTCTAGGGTTCATCATTGTTCTCACGTCAAAGAACACATACGAGCTGAATATTTTATAAAAGCTCGTACATATTGACATTTGTTGGAAAATTTAAACCATAGATATATACTTATGGGTAGATAAACAATTAATTTACATTTTTATACAGTAAAAACATTTATTTTAACAATTTTACCTACATTAATCAAAAAGTACAGCATATTTAATAATTTTACAAATTTTGCATAAAAAATATATTTCTGTACAAAAACATCTCTTTTGCACCTACTTCAAGTCAGCAGCACATGACCGAATGACAATGGAGTGGCATGACATGATCGTTGGTGGGAATGCGCTTTTACAGCTTGACAGTCGCAAAACTATTTTACAGTCGTGAGAAAACTAAAATGTACAAAACAAAGAAACATTATTGCAGCAAGCCTGAGAAAAGGCAAGACGTGGATTATCTGCAAAACCAAACGTTGCAGCGTGACAGAAAGAAAAATAAACGCAGTCCGGTTGCGCTAATCTCGGCTAATTCAAGACACACACACACATGAAAACGATCCGATCTGAGAGCGTGACTCGACGAAACTAAACTTTTTTTTTGATTGAAAATACAATCGATGTGAAAATGATATCTGATATCCAATAGAAAATCTACAATGATGTCTTTGTGCACATTTTATGCTATTAGCCATTGATGTGCAGAAGCGCAAGTGCATACGGCAACAGCGTTGAAGATACAGGCAACAGTAGTTCACACGGAGAAATGGGAGCACATACAGTTTCAGCACATGCACTTATATCAGCGTGATCATGACATTTAAATCACAGTGAATATGCACCCCAGCAGCCCTACGCTCTTAAACTAGGTTAAAGTACTGATGATATGGGTCACTGGGAACCGGTATGGGCCAGTCATGCTTCTGAATCTAATAAGGCAGTGTTTCTTCGAGAACAAGTTTGATCTAAACCCAGCTGATTTATATCTCAGGTGGGAATGAAGGGTGTGGACATCTACTGGTTCAGATTGGGAAAACTTGCGGGCTCCCATCGATCCCCTATAGGCATCCGCACACAGCTTAGAAACGAAATCAAGATTTGCGCCATCAATGTCACGTTCTTTCGCACGAGGTATATTTCGTAAGTCAAGAAAGCAAACCGGTAAGCAAAGCTATTATGATTTTAAACGTCACGTAATGTCATTTGTCCGATTGTTTACGTTTGCTATGACTCGACATGCCAGAAATGATGTCATAAACATATGTGCTATATTGAATACATAAAAAAATAAAAATGATTGTAACTGATCAAAAGTGTGGATTTTTTAAAGATTCAGTTGTGTCCTCGTCACATTGTAAACATAAACAGAACTTTGTTTCGAAAAATAAATCCAGTCTCTCTTGATAGCCGTTGCATGACATCATGCTCTCTATGGATATGGGTTGTTTATGTTTATATACATATGGTTAGTAAAACCCTGTATTTCATTTTTTCGATTCGTTTGTTTCTTCCAATACACTGGTTTCACATCCATTTCATACTAGTGCAAAATTTGTGCGATAAAGTTTGTATTTTTTTCAACACACCGGTTGACGTTTCCATCCGCAACCCGGAGATGCGGTCTCATTTCCAGCTCGCGGTAGCATTTTGTCACCGTCTCGGTGAACATCTCTTCAAGTGTGCTGAGCCACAATAGTCCAGTTGCTTTCTTGATTTGTGGTTTGTCTTCACTGAAGAAAAAACATTGTGTCAACAACTTTGTGGCGTTCAAAGACTCTGCAGTATCTTTCCCAGGAAGTTTCTTTGATGTGGGAAATACATAGAAAAAACTCAAGATAAAAGGAAAAAAAAAACTTCATCCTTTAAGTGCCACATATGGTACGGATCCCAGAAAGAACGTTGACCTCGGTTCTGCCCAAATGTGTCAAGTGAGCTTCTTTGAAAAGTCTTCTTTCCTTGTTGTATTTTTATCCAGTTTTGCAATTTGTCTGTAAAAAAATAGTCTTTGTTTTCAATTCAGCTTATATGTCTATTGTAAGCTCGTGATAAAACTCGGCATCCATAGCAAAGTGCAGTCAGTCGTAAAGGAGTGTCGGTGTCTTGGACGGAGCGTTCTGCTGTTTACCCATGAGGCATTGCAGGGCGCTGGCCCACAGCTAATAATGAAGGCTATACTACTGTGCAGACTGTATTGAGGGTCGTATCAAACCTCACAGCCTTCGCTTCGGTCGGCTTCATGTTTGTATCGTACATGGGATTTTCAAATGAAGCTTGTCCGTTTGTGTTCTCGTGACCTGCGTATCCATTGTACTGAACTTTTGGTCTTGTTCTGAAAATGAAAATAAAAGGCACGTAGATAAGTAAACAGTACAGTATGTACAGAAACATTTTGTACTGTACGAGTGGCACATTGGGGTGTGTTTTTTATTTTCTATTTATGGAGGAACAACACAAACATTAGAAAAGTTAAAAGAAGTTTTAAACTAAAGAACATGCTGCTCTCAACCAACAATGCAAAGTGACAAATGTGTTAGCAGGTTAAATTGAATGACTATAGTTCCATACAGTCTACTAACACTTTTCACTAGAAAACACAATGGTTACCCAAAAACCAAACTTTTTTATCATCTGCTATCGTCATGTTATGCACAAAGTCTAATCTGTTTTATTATATACACCAACACCAGATGGCCTTTAGTAAAGCACCAAAACACTTTAAAAATGACAAAAGGCAACACAAATATACCATAAATGGATTTCAACATCTCTGTCTTTAAGCTTTGAGTAAGGAATTCAAGTTGTCATTACCACAAATACAGTAGGGCTAAATCGCATGTGATTGTCATGTGCATCTCGTCAGTAAAGCCGGTTTCTTGATTAGTAGTAAAACGCCATCACCTGCTTTCAGATGAAGTGGCATTTACTACACAAAGCCTTAGGCCCTGTCCCAAATGGCACACTTCATGTGGACTTTCGCCTTAAATTGCGCATGCTCGCTTAGTCTACAAGTCCGTAGGGTATCCCATCCATCATTTTAAAGCTCCGAAGTGTGCTCATCAGCGCCTACTTTGCACCCTTGATGTGATCTTTGGTGAAGCCCGCACTGCAGCAGGCTTTGCGCACTTTACCAACCCAGAAGTCCTTTGTGAATCAGACGACGGATGGGAGGAGTTCACACTGATGGGCAACTTATCTTTCTATTTCCGGCGTGATGCTTGAGTCTGTCCCAAAATACGACTCTGGTGCGCCCTCTCGCTTCAAGGATCCCTAAGGTCTGCACTACATGTCATTAAAGTATGGACTCTGAGGAAGTCCACAAGTCCAGATTGTGCCATTTGGGACAGGGCCTTAGTTCACTTACAAGCTGAGCCGTATCGCATTCATTATTGCAGGACCCTTACGAAAATGAACCATGTTTTTTTTTGTGGTCAAGGTGTAGTACCAATGGTTTTATGGTTTATTGATTACTATAAGCAAAACTATGGTTTTACTACAGTAATCATAGTGTAACAAACGTTAAATGCCTTCCAGAAAATGTTTTTCTTTAAATAAACATACAATATATCAAATGAAAGAACATACCCTCTGCTTTTAAACAAAAAATGTATACCTTCTTTAGTTCTCTTTTTGTCAACTCTCAAATATGGATAGGTTTCTTCAAAACACAAATTTCATAGAGATCAGATGCAGAGCGATTCTCAAAACTTACATGGACATACAGCTGTTTGCCATAAGGCGATACTTCCAGGTTTTATAAGTTGCGGAAAAGTGCCATCTGGTGGATAATAGCGGTATCGTGAAAAGCAGGAAATACGCGTCATTGGCATGGAAGCATTTTCTTTTGAGTTTAGAGCTTTATTTATCCCCTTGGGGCAATTAATTCAGGCTATCGTGGTGCTTCACACATACAACTAAACATCAAAAAGGAAAAAAAATAATAATTAATCTAAATCAACTACATTTGTTACATAACCCTATTGCTTCGGGCACGAAAGTAAATTTGTACCGGTTTGTGGAACATCTCATTGATCTTAAACGTCGCCCAAGGGGCATCCACTCAAAGTTGTCATTCAAAGGGTGTGTACAGTCATCAATAATTTTTGTGTGCTCATCATTTGATGTTCATAATAAAATGTGAGACTTGAGAACAAAAATTGTAGGTGTCTCAATTGACAAGTTAACTCGTCAATGGTGGAGAACGAGTTAACTGTAGTAAACCATGGTTAATTTTCATAAGAGGATATATGTCTGCGATGATGAATGTGAAATTGCTCCGATGGTCAGAGAACTACAGCTTTGTGTAGTAAATGCCGCTCCATCCAAAAGCAGGTGATGGAAATTGAATCAAGGAACCGGCTTTACTGACGAGATACGCATGACAATCGCATGTGATTTATCGTGCAGCCCTAAAATACACTGTCCCTTAAAAAGATTAGGAATATAGCCCACAAGTCATATGAACTGCTTTCACAACACTTTCCTGCTTCGCTTTTATCCTTTTTTTTTTTGTAGGGTAATATACATAAACATTTAATTTTGTTGAATAGAAAACTCAAGAGTTTGAAACACAATTGTGAGGAAATGTTTGGAGAACTAAACCTTTCTGAGCACATTTGGAGACTATTCTACCCAGAAGATTTTGCCGTGATTATGTTTAGATCACCAGGAGAAACTAGAAATACCAGCACAAACAAAGCAACGTGATATCAAAGATGCATCAGATGTCAAAACACAAATGATAATGAGTAGAAAACAATTATGACTGTTGGCCACAACCCATATTAAAATTTGTATGACCACCCATTCAAAATTCCTCTCCCTTTTTTAATAAAAATACTGCGTCCTCCTCCCAGCAATAATTAAAACCAAAGCAAAGCACATTTTCCAAAGGTCACCGACTCCTTCATGCTCTAAAATTTGACTAATGTAACCCATTGAGCTTTACCTCAGCTGGCTTTTGATAATATGATTTATGCTCTTGGTCAGATATTCTTAAAATAAATAAACAAACAAACTGTCAAATGTACATAAACAGAAAGAAACAATGATTTTTAGTCGATCAAATTAGGGTTGATAGTAATGATGTATTGGAAATAAAATGCAGACAATGAAGGTGGGGAGGTAAAGGGGTCTTGCCTGTTGCATTAGTTTCTGGGGTCTTACCTGGAGATGGCCAGGTCTTTGGATCTCTCATTGTCATCTGTGCCATGTGATAGTGCCCTGCCAATTTTTTATTCATTTTATTATCTGGGAACTGTCATGCTTCATGACAATTTTGTCACATTCTTTTGTTTATGTAGGAAAACTCCCATGTTTTTATTATGAAATTGCTTTTATGTGAACTCAATGGTATTTATTGCTTGCAGAGTTTAATTACTAACTGACTGCAGGCATTGGCGATATCACTCACAATTATAGGCACAGGAGTTTCCCACGACTGCAGCGATACAATACTGCTCACATCTAACAACATCATCGCAGTAAACGGCATCGCTTACCTGTGTTTGTAGAGGTAAAAGGCAAACCCTGATAATATCAGCGCAAAAAAGGGCACTAGGATGGCAGCGGCCACCGAGCTGCTGTTTGTGCCGTAGTTAGGATTAGATGAATCCATATCTGTAGTGATAAGACCTGAGGGACAGTAAGAAAACAAGAATGTTCAGAATTTGTAAGCAATCCCTATATTTCAAATATTTATTAGTTATATGTTAAAGGGGTCATATGATGCGATTTCATGTTTTCCTTTTTTTGTGTGTTTTGTAGCTGTTGGTGCATGTATAAGATCTGCAAAGTTACAAAACTCAAAGTCTAAAACCAAATAACCCTAGACACCTGGAAGAGTCCAAAAGTATCCGATTATGGTACGGTAAGGGGTGTGACATTTCCGGCACATGCTTGAGGTATTTAGCCAATCACAACACACTGCGTCAGCTGGCCTATCAGAGCACACTGCGCTTTCAGAACGATGAGGTTGGAAAAGGGTTAATATCACTATAAAGTGCCTTTGAGACTGCCAATCCCCCCCAAAATCTGAGATTTTCTGTTTAACTTCATATGTCTTGTATTAAGGAGACCTTAGGCTTTTAGAAATGCATATTGGTCAAGCTCCAGCACTTTTTATACGGCAAGCAAACACCATACAAATATCCCTGTCATGCAAACGTATAAATGCAAAATACTTAATATTATTATGAAAATTTCATAAAATTTATACCACGGGTCTGTTGAATGCTGTATTCTGATTGGCTAAGAAATGTTCCATGGGTATGCATTAATTTCAGATAACCGCACACCTAACTTGTCAAATGTTTCAAAAAAAGGCACCAGAGCAATGTTTGTGGTAACTGTGGTATAAGAGGAATAATTGACTCCGGTCCTTTGAATTATTTTGAAATAATTTTCTTATCATTCAATGGCCCATTGTCAATTATTCCATACTTATAAATATGACTAAACTTGTGGAGGACAATAAGAAAAATCTAAACGTTTTTGAATCTTAGATAATTTATTCACTTTTTACACTCACTAAAGTTAGCTGAGCAGTGTCTGGGAAATGACAAAATTGCATACATCCAATCAAAAAAAAAAAAACAATGGTAAAACATATTTCAAGAGACTTCTCTTTGAACGTGTATGTGTAAATGTAAATGTTTGGCCATTTATAATAAAACCTCAGAATTTCATTATTTTGGATTATATTCACGATGACGATGTGATTCTGATGAGGACAGCAAAATGCGCTTTATAGTGATATTGACCCAAAAAATCAAGAGTGTTTTGGAAAGACTGGGCAGAGAGGAGCTATAATAATGTACGGTATGCAAAAAAAAAAGTACACACAAAATACCTTGTCTTGTTAATTGAAACTTTCCGAAATCTTTACTGTGAATGTGACCCTGGTAAACAAACATTTTCTTCTCTGATTCAGCCGTCACCTATACAACAACAAAACAGAAAAACAGAGCATATCTTGTTAATGCATTTAGAGATGGCATGATGCTATTGAACAAAGTCTGTCAAATGTCTTTCTAGATTGTCAGAGATAAAAGTCTTTTAATAATGAAGAAATCATGACTCATCAAAAAAAAAAACACACATTGATTTAAAATACAAAGCACTGTAATAAAGCTAAACTTTACTGAAACATGATGTTGAACACCCCCATCCCCACCAAAAAAATCTAATTTCCACGTGCAGTGTTTTTGAATAAAAACAAGCAAAGGGTTTAACAAAACAAACCTGATCTGGCAATTGTGTAAGGCCTGACTAGTATAAGAACGTCACATACACTAAACCAGGGGTCTCCAACCTTTTTGTGAGCAAGGGGCTACTTTTATGATATAGTCTACTCAAAACTAATTACATAAAGAAGTCAAGCTAATAAAAAATATGTAATAAATAGATATTAAAATTGAGGCTTAATCGAATTGCTTTAGCGGGCATCTCAAAGACTGTGCGGGCAACCTATTGCCTGTGAGCACCATGTTGGAGACCACTGCACTAATGTATTAAATCCCTATTCAGTTTTGCTAGAATATACTTATCTATTAAGAATGGAAATGTTTGAATTATATTATGCCAGCCTTGATATACTTACATATCCATCCATTGCCCAGTTATCATTTTTGAATTTACTAAAATATTGTTCTGTTGGGCCTCTTATCTGGTAAACTTTCAGTAATAGATGGTTTTCTTCTTTTTTGTAAGTTCCTGTATAACAACACAAAGAAAACCATAAATGAAAAGATGAACAGAGAGAACAAACTTAACTGTGGTCTCAGAAAAGGCAGAGAGCATTTCTGTTTGGAGGAAAAAGCTCCCTGACTTTTCTTTTTGGGCGTTTCACCAGCCTAGCCTAGGTGCTGTTGCGAAAAGACGAGCATGATATCTCAGCACCTATTAAAGTGATATCTGTCAGGTAAAGTAGAAAATGTATGTGTGCTATTTCATTAAAAAACTGCTTACAGTGCCTGAAGTGTGTAAAATATTTAAAGGTAAATGCAAACACATTCAGCTATCAAAAACTCTTCTATCTTGGCACTGATGGGAGATTGGGAGTAAAGGAAGAAATAAGATGCCACACTAATTTAATTAAAACATGAAAACTCTTCTCCGTCAGCACATACTTGATTATAAGAGTATTAAATAGTTAAATAGATTCACGCAAGTCGACATTTCAGACTTTATTGCAGTCATATTGCTGCTTCAACAGTTATTAGTCACATTTCTAGTGTCCTCTAAGAGTTGCTGGTGTGATCTATGGTAAATCTTACAACACTGTAAAGTTTTATATGAATGCAACGGTATATATACGTAATATAGTTATTGTTGAGCATTCTATGTGGTGATTTCTATCTTTGTGTAATCCAGTGAATTAAATATACAAAAAGAGTTTATCACTTTCACTTTTTATTTGGAATTAAAAGAAACAAGCCAAATTATTATTTGTGACAAGTCTTGAGTCAAAATTTAAGCTTTAAAGGCACTTAAATTCAAAACACTAAAACTAATATAAAATGTATTAGTTTGATTGCATCACATTTATATTGATGCAATATGATTTTGCAATCCTGGATTGCAAACAACAATCCTACCCCTAACAAAAACATATCATATCACAGAGAAAGCCCTTCGCTGTAGCCCTCACCCATCTCTAAATCTGATAAATCTATACGAATGTTGTTTTAGGACGAACAAGGATATAGATGCAGAAAAACATCTTATATGGTAAAATCATGTTTATCAGATACAACAAAACCACACAGCTTGATTCAGTTTATGAAATATGACTCCGAAACCTGGTGGAAAATTCAACTCACCAGACAGTTTAATCTGCACCCCGCTCTGTTCTAGAAGAGTGACATTCACCCTGCTGGTCGTGCCATTGAATGCATTGACTGTTATTGTGGCAGTCTGTCTCTTCCCCAGATACTCATAGAATCCAACCCAACCAGAATTCAATGAGAACACATCTGCTGGGACTAAACACAACAACACCGGCATCAAAATCACTTCATCAAGCCACACAACACATACTGGGAAGATAAAGTGGTTCCCAAAGAACTTGGACACACGCCTAATGTATAAATGTAATGACATTATGTAACCAAGCAGCATTTATTTAAAAGAAATATAACACAAAACACTTTTAAGAACACAGTTTTTATGAAAAGCTTTTGGACACTCTCTAGTTGTAAGTAGTACATGTTTATAGTTAATAAGGTGATAAACTACATCTGCGAATATACTAAGACACCTGTGTGAAGTTAAGGAGAACTGATTTCATAGATTCATCAAAAATCAGCTTGACAACAGTAAATCATTCACTGAAAAAAACGGCTCTGACCCTAATTAAATTTAACAATTAAAAATCCATTACAATATCAATGAAAATAATAATATTAAGTGGTTTCTAGGCATATCACATGTGTTTTAAATCAACCTACAGTACTGTGCAAAAGTCTTAGGCCACAACCACCAGACTTGTTGTTTTAGAAGTTTTAATGTCTATCCATATTTATTTTTAATGTATTTTATTAAGATACAAACAGAAAATACAGGAAACGTGTACAAAAAAATAATAATAATAATTTTCAGGACTAAATGTCTTCTTTAGGCATTGTCTGTGTTTAGTGTTGACCTCTCTTGGCACTAAACACATCTTGGGCGTTTTTGAGCTGAGTGAAGTAAAAAGACTAATTTCTTTACAATGAGAAATTAGGATTTAATTTTCTTTAGGATTAAGAGAACCAGCAGTTTCCTCATATTGCTTAAGTGGAAGGGGAGTTTACCCTAAAAACTTGACACATCAGTTTACATTTTTATACAGTTTTTAATACTATATACACATGTTCTGTATTCTATTAAAGAGACTGAGAAATAATTATATATGATCACTTTAACATTGCAAAAACAACAAATCTAATTCTGGCATGATGGCCTAAGACTTTTGCACAATACTGTATGTGAACATGACTTAGCCTATTAAAGTTGGGACTACATTAATAATTTGTGTTTTATTAAAGCAATATTGCTAAACATTATATTTTGAAATCTGAGTAGAACTAACATGATTAGATAATAGTAGCATTTCTCAAACATTTAAGTAAGTTCAATTAAATGCATATATCTAAATGTAAATAATTTAATTGCACGCAACCACTTACAGGTACTTTAAAGGGATAGTTCGGCCAAAAATGATATTAAACCCATGATTTACTCACCCCCAAGCCGTCCGAGATGCATATGTCCATTTTCAGATGAGCACATTTTCAGTTATTTTAGAAAATGTTTTAGATCTTTCAGTTGATTAAATGTAATGTTACAGGGTCCTCTCCTTTAAGTCCCAGAAATTTGCATACTTCCTTCACAAAATAAATCCAAACGGCTCCAGGATGATAAACAAAGGCCTTCAGAGGGTAATCCGTGCGGTGTTGTTGTAGAAATATACACATTTAAAACTTTATAAACTAAAATCACTAGTTTCTGGTAATGCTGCCATCTTAGTCGCGTCCGCATTCAAGATGAAAACATACGCAGTTTACGGAGGCTACTCTGCTGCTGCTCTGTGCCCCCGCCCTCCGAATTTGTCATACGTCACTAAGAAAAATGCGTACACTACGCTAATACTCTCTCCTGAATACAGAGGAGTCTAAGATGGCGGTAGTTATTTTCGTTTATAAAGTTTTAATGGATATTTCTACAACAAAACGGTGCGGATTACCCTCAGAAGACCTTTGTTTATCATTGTGGAGCCGTTTGGATTTATTTTTGTGAAGGATGGATGCACATTCTTTGGACTTGAAGGACCTGGACCCCGTAACTTTACATTTGATTAACTGAAAGATCTAAAACATTTTCTAAAATAACTGAAAATGTGTTCGTCTGAAAAATAATGGACATATGCATCTCGGACAGCTTGGGGGTGAGTAAATCATGGATTTAATATCATTTTTGGCCGAACTATCCCTTTAAAAAAATCTATGAATTATTTTTTTCATGGTTGGACAGTTACTGTAGCATCATTTGTTTACAGATATTTCATGTTTTGTAAAATGCTATGAAATTCATCTGCTATGAATGCTATGAATTACATGAATGTTATGTAATTCATACATCGGACGCACACATGTTGTCAAAGTTACGCGTCTAAACCCGGTCTGTATTTATTTATTGGTCTGGCAGTTAAACTAATCTCTGAAACAAATACCTTGTCGAAAATAAAATGTTTTAGTTTGCTTAAGACGAGAGGAGATAATGAGCATGGATCACAACTGTGTTGTTTTAAGGACCTGTAGCTAACATTGTATACATAAAGGGACATTTCAGAAGACTTTTTTATATGTCAAATAAATTTGTGGTGTCCCCAGAGTACGTATGTGAAGTTTTAGCTCAAAATACCCCACAGGTAATTTATTATAGCATATTAAAATTGCCAATTTGTAGGTCTAAGCAAAAATTTGCTGTTTTGTGTGTGTCCTGTTAAATGCAAATGAGCTGATCTAGATTAAGGGGCGGTGTTATTATAAGATGATCCGTCACAAGGGGAGCCAAATTTTTGAGACCTTTTTTTCACATGCTTGAAGAGAATCGTTTTTAAAACTAAGTCAATGGATTTGTTATTTTACACATTTTCTAGGTTGATAAAAGTACTGGGGACCCAATTATAGCACTTAAACATAGAAAAAGTCAGATTTTCATGATATGTCACCTTTAATTTTACACAGTAATGTTAAATCGGTGTAATAGTTTATACGTGTTAGATATGACACATAAACAAAGGTAATTTACTTGTCATTTATTTATCTCATTAATAGAAATAAACCACTGTAAAAGGTTGTTATTGATTCTACGTGAAAGTCTACTGGAAGTTACGTTTAGCCCACAAAAGCTGTTTGTTTATGTTGTTGCTGCTGATTCCATCTATAGGTTAATGGGGATGTTTTTAATTTCTGTGCCTCGGTTTCACTTTATTTTGATAGTCCAGTTTAGACATTCTACTAACTATAAATAACTTTGCAACTACATGTCAACTAACTTTCAATAATTTGCAACTATACGTCAACTAACTGTCATTAGTGTATTAGTAGAGTGTAAGGGTTGGGGTTAGGGAAGAGGTTTGGGTTAGTGGAATAAGATGACATGCACCTGCAAAGATACTTATAGACAGTTGAATGTCTGTTGAGATATCATCACAATTAAGTGTTAGTAGATATTAAGCAGACAGTCTACTAATTCTCTAAAGATTGGTAGTTGATAAGTAGTTTCAAAGTTACTTATAGTTAGTAAAATGTCTAAAGTGGACTATCGAAATAAAGTGTTACCTGTGCCTCTAACAGGCAACTAACAGGGACTGTTTTTGGACTCCCTAAACACTTATTTTGGACAGGCAGTCCAAATTCAAACAAATTCACACACCAGAAGTTGTCAGGCCGTACCATGCAAACAAATGTTTTCATAGAGATTACACTCTTCAGAGAAGTTCTATGGCTTACTTTAAGATGTCATTGCAAAGTATGGTTGGTTTAAAAATGTTATGTAATAACTTAAAAAATGACATGCTTCTTTAACTTCACTATGGCTTTATAAGTTGCTCATTATCAAAAATGCAACATTATAAGTCCAGTATTTCACTATGGGGCCAGGGCTATATTTCTGATGACAATTAAGAGAAAATTAGAAAAGGTTTCATACCGCGAATCTTGTTTTTCTGCAGGTCGGGGTCCTCGTTTGATTTGCTGTTTATTTTTGGTCCAACTAGGAAAAAGAGCAAATAATTGATCATTTGAAATTTGCAGATCCAATCTGCACCAAAGCAATGACAATAAATCGCATTTCTTTGAGAATGAATCAATTCAATGTCAGTTTGACACCAAGTAATACCATACAGTTATGGAAATATATATAATTGATTTATGATATCCAAAAATGTTCGATTATTCAGATTGATATCTGCTGATGCCGACAGTACATTATCTTGCGTTAACTAAATTTTGCAGATCAAATTTTCTGAGTGTTATTCATTCTTACAGTATAATGACCATTAATATTAAACATTTCTCTTTTGATTGACAGGATATATTGGCCATGAATGTCCTGTTGATAGTGTGAAACAAGAATTTATCGACCGATACAGATTATTGGCCGATACACACTTCAAATGCACTGCAAAGAGAACTGCCAAACAGATGGCATAAAGTGCTTTGTTTAGCAAATGCAAATAAGGTATTCCCAACGCACACCGCTGTCTTGTGTTTCTGGCTGAAGTATTAATATTCAACCAACCCAATTTCTTTATTACCTTTGCAGACTGGTGGTTTGCCTGACCACTTCCCATCTGCTTTGCAGGTTCTGTGTTCTGATCCTCCAGATAAATAGAAGCCATCTTGGCAGGTATACATAAGTGTGTAGCCTATGGTGGGCAGATCTATAGCCTTTACGTCTACGTGAGACGGCGTCTCGGGCTGCCTACAGGCGTGTGCTGAAAAGACAGAGAATCAGATTCAGTGAACACTTGCTATGACAGGACTGCTGGTCTCTTAACGTCACATAAACCCTGAAGTGTACTCTGATGATGCAAAGACACAAGGTGACATTTGTACCCAAGCATCACTTTTATGACATCACCAGCGTGACAGCTTTACCATGTCTGAACACCACCAACGCTCCCACCGAAAGAACTCCAATGACAATTTTCACGTGTTTTGAATAAAAAGGGTTTAACAAAACAAACCTGAATGTCTATACATTTTATTTGTTTTCTATACATTATACATTTTTGGCCAATAGCAGGCAACGGGAGTGCGACTTATTTTTTATATGAATAAGCCATCTGTCAGCAAAAAAAAAACAAGGCAACAGCTCTGATAGTACGTTAACTGGAAAATTCATAAACATCGACGGTATGTGGATAGCTTTCATATCCGATGGTAAGAAATCAATACCAGCTGTTAAAACCTGATTGGATACCTACATGACCCTGAAACATATATATATATATATATATATATATATATATATATATATATATATATATATATATATATATATATATACCACAATGAGAGTAATATGGAAATGATTTACAGTGGACCATCGGATAAGAAATCGGATTTACCATCGGATAAGAAATCAATACCAGCTGTTAAAACCTGATTGGATACCTACATGACCCTGAAACATATATATATATATATATATATATATATATATATATATATATATATATATATATATATATATATATATATATATATATATACCACAATGAGAGTAATATGGAAATGATTTACAGTGGACTCTCTGCTGCATATTATGGTACAGTCAAGATAAAGTCACCCCATTTAAAGAAACGCCCCGAGTGCTGCCATCTTTTATAATATATGAGCCAAGCCTTTATACCTCACTTTTCCTCAACTCAATTCTGCCTGCTTCTCGACTTCTGACAGTTTGACCGCTTTACATGGATGAAAGGCCCAAAGGATTTGATGGTGCGAATCCACAAATCTCAAGTTTATGTACAAACTGAGCTAAGTTTAATTCCTCCTGCTAAAGCCTTCAATCTCATTTCTGTTCAATTCCTGATAGCTCCTGTTCAAAAGTGTCATGAGCTTTAAAGAAAAGTGCTGGGACAGTGAAAGTGGCGAGGATCAAGTGCTCGACACCAAGTAAAGAACGTCTGTGATCGATGCAGTAAAAAAACATTCAAACTTCTTTCCTGTTAAGCCACCAGAGCTTTTGACATCAACCCGATGTGTAATGTGTCTTCAAACAGTGCCCTCATGCAGTAATTTCCTGAGGAAATCTCATCCCCCCTTACTTCACTGCTACCTTTGTTCTTCTGATAATTACATACACGTGAAACACGACACATGACCTGTCTGCAAAAAAATACATGTGATGGTGCCTTTGGATTTGGTGAAAAGAAGATTTCACAGGCAGCATTTTCAATCATACCACCTACATTTTGGAAAGGCCTTCACATTGGGAGTGTGCATACAGTATTATATAAAATATGTCCGTAAATGTAAAGCCTTCAAGTCTGTATAGTGATATGCATACGCTTACCAACACACTCTGGATCCATCCCACTCCATGTTAAATTTTCTAAACACGTTCGCGTTGTTGAGCCGAGTATGTGATAGTTTTTCCGACACCTGAAAAAAATTTGACTTCCGACCTAAAAGAATGGACATTAAAGATTCGGAGATTATTAAACAATTTGGGGATTACCTTGAACCTTGAATCAATTAAATAAGTATGTGTAACTAAATCACCTCAAATCCCTGAGCCTGAACCGGAATTCCAAATGCTGGGGTTCCGGGATCTTTGCAAGCACTGTTCTCTGGATCTATAAATGGAAATCAAACTCAATTTGGCAATAATAATAATAATAATATTACATTTATATTTGCAAAGGTTTTCAAGTGACACTTATTATTGTTGAGAGTTTTGTCTTACAAGTAATACATTGCATTATCAAAAGTTGAAGTAATTCCCGAAACAGTATTGCAATTTGTACATAATTTTATGAAGCTCCGATTCATACGACCAAATTCATTTATGATTTGCTTCGCCTCGTGACATTGGGTTTAAGGGTGGGGTATCATAATTGTTTTTTCTAATAATCTAATAATTTTTGTATGATTCATACCGTATGAGTTCATGCAAATTATCCAATTCATAAAATAAGCCAGTGATCAGGAGCCGGATTTACAAAAACATTTTTAAAGGAATATTCAATTTTCTTAAAAGAAAAATCCAGATAATTTACTCACCACCATGTCATCCAAAATGTTGATGTCTTTCTTTGTTCAGTAGAGAAGAAATTATGTTTTTTGAGGAAACCATTGCAGGATTTTTCTCATTTTAATGGACTTTTATAGAGCCCAACACTTAACACTTAACTCAACACTTAACAGTTTTAAAGGACTCTAAACGATCCCAAACGAGGCATAAGGGTCTTATCTAGCGAAACTATTGTCATTTTTGACAAGAAAAATAAAAAAATATGCACTTTTAAACCACAATTTCTCGTCTAGATCCGGTCCAGCGCGACCTAACGTAAATGCGTAGTGACGTAGGGAGGTCACGTGTTACATATATGAAACGCACATTTGTGGACCACTGTAAACAATAAACTGACACAAAGACATTAATTAGTATCATTCCACATACAACAACGTCGGAACGGTCCAAACAAAGATAGACATCAACATTTTGGATGACATGGTGGTGAGTAAATTATCTGGATTTTTCTTTTAAGAAAATGGACTAATCCTTTAAGACAAGAGACGGAGCTGGCCACGCAGAGTGAAGCACGCAAGTGTGCCTGAGCTTTCGACTCGCATGACGGACCGATTGCCTGGTAGACTCCCACTGAGAAAGTCTTTGAGCTGTTAACATTAGCAATTTCACAATGAATGTATAATGGAGGAAGTAAAGTGTTTGCTAATATCATCATGACATATTACTGAAGTAAGTCATTAAACTTTATTATTATATGAGTATGAAATTCCTCATTAAACTAAACTGTGTGAAGTAAACAGTTTAAATTGCCATTTCCGACTACACAATACATGTCACATTTAAAATCAAATTAACTTATAAAACATTTTACACTTTGAGATTCAAGAGTACTGTGTGGTTATCCTAACTTTAAGATGTTATAGAAAGTTTCTTTTTTGAGAATTTGAAGTTTTTTCCTGAGAACATCCTTAAGAAAAAATAAATTTCTTAAATAAGCTTTTTTGAGAATACAAAATATTCTTACTTTTTTTCTTAAGTTTGAAATTAAGAATTAAATGGCATTTAAGAAGAATTTTCTTCTTACGCATGTTTTGTGAATCCAGCCCCAGGTTGGTAATATCAGGTTGGATCCCCAACATTTTGTTCTTGTATCCAGTAACTCACCAATGCATGAAGGCTGTATTCCGCTCCAGGAGCCGTCCGCCTGACACACTCTTCTGGAGGAGCCCACCAGCAGTAACGGTGGTCTGCAGTAAAATGACACCTCTGATTTGTAGGTGAACTGCCGCCCCTCTATGTAGCCCTCCGCAGGGGTGCCTGGATCGCCACACAGCACGGCTGCAATGCACACACATCAAAAAGCACTGGTCAGGTTACCACTAGCATGCTCACATCACATCCCACTCAGATTAAGTTTTCATTTTACACAAGACTATTAATTAGTGGCTTGGGTTTTTATTTTACAAAATTATATCAGTCGCAAAAAGACAAACAAACACTTTTAAAGGGACACTCCACTTTTTTTCAAATAGGCTCATTTTCCAGCTCCTCTAGAGTTAAACATTTGATTTTTACCGTTTTGGAATCCATTCAGCTGATCTCCGGGTCTGGCGCTAGCACTTTTAGCATAGCTTAGCACAATCCATTAAGGCTGATTAGACCATTAGCATCGCACTCAAAAATAACCAAAGAGTTTTGATATTTTTTCTATTTAAAACTTGACTTTTCTGTAGTAACTACGTGTACTAAGACCAACGGAAAATTAAAAGTTGGGTAATATCATTGTTTTTTAATTGTTTATTTTGCTGGATTTCACTTGTTTGTAATGGAATGGACTGTATGCTTTTGGTTTTGATGATGGTTTTTATGTTTTATTTTAATGTAATTTTAGTATTAGTTCATTATTCATTTATCTGAATTAATTTTTAGTTTGAATAGTGTTTGCAACACTCTTTCCTTAAGTAATTTAAACTAATTTCTAAATTAAACTTGATATTCATAAAAAAAGAATGGGTAACACTTTACAATAACAGTACATGAATAATCATGTACTAATACATAAATTAATAATTACTTTAATATGAAGTAATGATAAGTTAAGCCATGTACTAATCAATAACTAACCATAACTATGTCATGAGTCATACGAATTCATGCATGAATTACAGCCACCTTAACTACACATTAATACATGTTTGTTAGTTAATGCATTAATTAACACTTTGGGTAACCGAAATCAAACATGCTCTAGAACAGTGGTTCCCAACGGTTTGCAGGATCTGATGCTTTGTTTGAGGTCAAATAAAGATGCATAAAATGTTCCACTTATAATTTTAGAAACAAAAGATATTTTTCAAATTCATGTGCTCACAATACCAAGATAGCAGGTAGTTAAAATATTTTATTATGTAAGATAATTGTTCTCTATTTTTGTGTGCTTGTCAATGTAGATTGCAAAATCAAAAGGAAGGTGGATGTAAACGTTACGGCCTACAACAGGCTGTCCGCTCGTTACACTTGTGGTCTGCTGCTTTTGGCGCTGTCAAAATATTTCAGTTAAAATCATTCTGACTATTCCTCAGAAATGACAAACATGTTAACCAAAGTCACAATGCCAAATGTGTAGTGTTCATATAAAGACCATCAAACCGTCAATCATACCAGTTTATTTGTGAAAGCTATTAAAATGTTATCTTTATGTTATTTTAATTATTGTTTAATTAATTTTTCGCATTGTATCAGGATCAGCGTTCAGCCAGGTGCAGATCTACGGGTGGATTGACAGCTTGCCCACCCTATCAGATTCATGGAAATACATTATGTTTTTTCATTCAAACCGTAATTCTTCAACCATTTGAACTATCAAAAAATTAGAATTGCTCCTAAAGAAAACAAATTGCGCTTTTTGGCAATATATGGTTTATTACGGTAATGTCTTGCTTTCCGTCCACCAATCGCTGCTGTCATCTAGAGCGGAAGAGGCGGGTTTGAAGAGAGCGCGGTAGGTTAGATTGCACTGAGTAGCAGATTCGTGTGTGAACGAGCGGTAAAGAAAAGACTTCTAAATAAAAACGGTGTACACCAGCAACACTAAAGTTAACTCGCTCTTGGTGGCTCGCGACTCGACGGCCCGACTGGACTGTTTAAGTTGATTTTCAATAAAGCAGTGTTGATATTTTTTGCTTCTGGGTCCTCTATATTTCAGTACCAGTGCTTAGGTAAGCCACGGGCGTTTAATTAAATAAATGCTCAATGCTTAAATAGTTCATCGTAAATCGTTGTAATATGCTTATGACTTGCGAATGTTATGCTTATTTAATTGAAATAAACCAAGCTTAATGACGTATGCAGCCTGCATATCCGACCTCCGGAGGATGCAGCCTTCTGATTGAGAGACGGCCGATTCTAATACAGTTAGATTGAATAACGTAATTCCATCTAAAATGTACAAAACACAGTCATTTTATCTTCCCAATTAACGCAAGTTAAAAAAAGTATGTGAATTTTTCTGGCCCGCAGATGTATAGATGCCCACCTATCAAAAACACTTTCTGCCTCTGGGTAACTTATATTTTTATTTGTTAATGTATGATAAGGTCATGACTTTACTAAGGGGGCACATCATTACTAACTCATCGTTAACTACTAATAAACTAACATAAATTCATGATTTGTTATGGTATGATTAGGTCATGACTTTACTTGAGGGGGCACATCATTACTAACTCATCGTTAACTACTCATAAACTAACATAAATTCATGATTTGTTAATGTATGATTAGGTCATGACTTTACTTGAGGGGGCACATCATTACTAACTCATCGTTAACTACTCATAAACTAACATAAATTCATGATTTGTTATGGTATGATTAGGTCATGACTTTACTTGAGGGGGCACCTCACTACTAACTCATCGTTAACTACTCATAAACTAACAAAAATTCATGATTTGTTAATGTATGATTAGGTCATGACTTTACTTGAAGGGGCACATCATTATTAACTCATCGTTAACTACTTATAAACTAACATAAATTAATGACTTGTTAATGTATTATTGTGTAGGCCCTACACAATGACTTTTCTTGGAGGGGTACACTGTTAAAAAGTTATCAATTACACATTCTATACAAATTCAGCTCATCAAAATCCAAATTTTTGGTGGTTTTAAAGGAGAGGAGCAAATGTGAAAATTAGTCAGACATTTGGAAGGGGTAATAATGGCTTAAAAGAAGAACAAAACAAATACTGTATGTGCATTTTGATATTAAGACGATAATAACCATCGTCTGTAGGCTAACACTGATTTAAATTTAGAAAGAATAGCGTCTGTCACTCTTAATGGCAGCAGTGGAACTAATTTTAATTATTAATCCATAATTGCACATTTAATGATTAAGGTTAACTGTAAATGTTGCAAGAAATCCAGTGCCATTCAATGTTTTTAGCTCAGCTGCAGGAGCAAATATATAAACAGTTTTGCATTACAAACCTAAACATTTTGCATTAACAAAAGTTATTTTCGTTCTTCTAGAGAGCTTGTTTGATATGGAGTACACAAAGTGTTAGTTAATGCATTAACTAACAAACATGTATTAATGTGTAGTTAAGGTGGGTGTAATTCATGCATGAATTCATATGACTCATAACATAGTTACAGTTAGTTATTGATTAGTAAATAGCTTAACTCATCATTAGTTCATATTAAACTGATTATTAATTTATGTATTAGTACATGATTATTCATGTACTGTTATTGTAAAGTGTTACCAAAGAGGGTGCTGTTAGGAAAAAGGCAAAGTTTAAGATCACTCTGATGCAGTTAGACCCAACCCAAATTTCTAGATTTTTTTTATTTTATTTCAATCACTCTTATGTTTGTATTATTGGCAACACTTTACAATAAGCTTGTATTTATTAACATTAGTAAATTAATTAGCTAACATGAACTAACAATGAGCAATATAACTTCAGCATTTATTAATCTTTGTTAATATTAGCTAATGCCAAACAATTATTAAATGTTAGTGTTACCAGTTACAACTTTTCATTGTAATAATATATTAGCTAAAAAAAAACATGATTAATATAAAGATTAAATTAAGATTTTATTAATTTATTATCTTATTAATATAATTAATAAATGCTATAGAAGTATTGTTCATTGTTAGTTTATGTTAGCTAATCCATTTACTAATGTTAACAAATACAACCTTATTGTATGAGTCTTGCCATATTTTTGTTTTTGTTAAATTTGTTTTATTTGTTGCTGATTTTATTTTGTTTTCAGCATTATTTCACTACGCGATAATCTTGCCGTTTGTGTGCGATGTTACTGGTTTCTGGCTATTTTAACAAGGACTTTGGCTTTAACGGCTGACATTTTGTGAAAAGCTTACAATAAAATACACTAGGATTTAGCATCAGAGCTGCACATATCATGCTGCGTGCAGAAACTACTTTAGATCCGTTTGTGAGGTTTTGACACTTGTGTGGAAAACATCAGAATGATTTAAGCTTTTCTGTTGCCTGCATTTCACACCATTTCAGTCAAACCATGAACCTTTCATCACACAGCACCCCTTAAAAACACAACAATCGACACGCACATCACATTATGGCCAATACATTAAAAATAGGCAATGTCATGGTATTTAATGTGACAGTTTTGAGTAGACTATCCAAAAATAGGCATTATTACTGTATATTATTACACCATGATATTACCAAAGCTAAAATTTCACTTAGTTTGACAAAAAGAGGAAAAAAAATGTATGAGCAGATAATTAACAGATGAGCAGATCATTAATGTTACACTGCAATGAGTGGCCATATTTTAAAGGTGACATAGAATGATTGAACCGAGTATTTATCCTTGTTCTGTGATGTGACATGTAGACAAAAATGTTTTGTTTGGGTCTGTAATGCCTTAGAAGCTTCCTAAAAACCTCTCTCAGATAGCTCTAGTAGGGTGGGGGATTTTAAACAAGTGGTTTTGCACCTATTTGGCTCCCCCTACTGGCTTAACTTGAAAGCTCATTACTGATTGGCTGACTTTGCTGCCACTCAAAAAATGTAGCCAATTATTTTAAAAAGTGGAGGGGCAGTGAGATGCCTGTGATGTCATAAGCATCAGTTTTTCAGATTGGGCCGTTTTCTGTCTGACATTTCTAAAAGACGAATTACTATGAGGTTGAGATGTTTAGCATGTTTAGCACTTTTTGTATGTTTGTGAATGTGGGTAGAGTACCATTATTCAACAAAGACAAGGTAAAAATGGTTTTTCATTCTCTGTCCCCTTTAAAGCCCTATACACTATATTCCAACAGACCCTCTTAAGTCTATTAGAAGGTCTTAAGAGGAGACGTGATTTAAAATGAGGCCAGTATGAGCAGCTGTTTGCCAACAGTTTGTTTAAAGTTAAATGAACATTAAACATTAACAAGTCTTTGTCTTTACAGAATAAAACTATAAAATTACAACCTCATGCAAAGCATTGGGGAAAGAGAAATCCTCATCAACCTTTTTCCGTTTTTATCCTTCAGATTTTGGTTCCCACCACAGAATGCTTTGCATGAGGTTATTTTAGTTTTATTCTGTTAAGATAAAGTCTTGTTAATGTTTAACAAGATGCTTTTAACAAACTGCTGCTCAATCTGGCCTTCGGACACTGTGGAAAAACCTACCAAGTGCTTTAAATTCGTCATGTGTCTTTAAGGGATTTTTACAGAATGGGCCCTATTTTAACGATCTGAAACGCAAGTGCGAAGCTCAACGCGCAAGTGAGTTTGTGGGCGGATCTTGGGCGCTGTTGCTATTTTCCCGGCGTGAGAAATAACTCTTGCGCCGGGCGCAAATCAATAAGAGGTTGGTCTGAAGTAGGTTCATTATTCATAGGTGTGGTTTGGGCGTAACGTCAAATAAACCAATCAGAACGCTATCCAACATTCCCTTTAAACGCAAGGGCGCAAGTTCCATGGCGGGTTGCTATTATTATGACGGATTTACCAGGCGCACGCCAGGAGCGGTTCACAGCCGAGGAGACCCACGTCAAAGACAGAGAAGTTGTTTTGTATGGGGATAGGAGAAACCCGCCCAAATCAGCTCAGGTTAAACAGGCGTGAGAGGACATAGCCACAATTGTCTCATCAGCTGGCATCCCCATCGTTGCGCCAGCATAAATCGGGCACGCCGTGTAACGGGAGGTGGATCTGCCTCTACACAGACGCCAGCAGAGGACATCGCTGCATCCACCCTCACCGCTGAAAGGGTTTGGGGGCTTTAAAATCGGACCCAAGAAACGCAAGCAAGGTCCAACCCCAAAGTACTCTTACAAATCAAGTTCATATACATTAAGGTTTCTTATGAAAACATTTTAATTATTATTTACATAAAATAAACGTAATACAGCCACACAACAAAGTTATGAAAATATTTTAATCGTTATTTGCATGAGAATAAATAAAAACTATCACCACAATGCTCACCACTATGATTCCCCTTATCTCGTGTATTAATATTTTTAAGTGTAACAATTTATGATTTGCAAAATAACTGTTGCATCTGTGTAGATTAGATAAGCAAAGTGTGTGCTCGTTGTGCACGCTATACATTATGGTCAAGCATGCGCCCTTAAAATAGCATAATGAACAACGCGCAACGCGCCACAGACTTTAAACTTTTTTTTCTGGTCAGTGGCGCAATTGTTTTATGAAACTGCAAAATAGCATCAGGGATGGTTTGCGCCGGAACACGCCTCTTTTTTTGCGCTGAACCACCCAGGGAGCGCAAGTTCATTCCCTAGTTTGCCGACGTGCTTCTGTGACGGGAAAAACCCGCTGTGCGCCGGGGCAAAATACGAATGATACATGCGTCACTGACAAAGTCAATTGCGCTGGGTGCAAGATAGAGCCCTATGTGTGTAAAAGCATGCACAGATTCCGGAAAATCGTTGGCCGTGTGAATGAACAAAAAAATTCAATTTCCGTGTATTTTCCGTAATCTTTGTGCGAAATGGACGTTATTGTGATGATCCTTTAACAGTCATTCAACTAACTATAAGGGCCCTATCATACACCCGGCACAATGCACTGCAATGCAAGTGTTTTTGCTAGTTTCAGCCTGGCGCAGATATCATTTTCACGTTCAGCGACTCTCATTGGTTTATTGAATGTTACGCCCAAAACACACCCCTTACTAATTACGACAATATGAACAACCCTTTTAGACTGTGCGCCAGGCGCACAAACCATTTTTCCTGTTAAACTAAGAAAAGTGGATTCAGACACACCATTTTAGACCCTTGTAGTTGTAAAGTTACATAGTTAGTAGAATATCTAAAGCTGACTGCTGTCATCAGATCAGTCATCTTTCTATTAAGAATCTGATTACAATCTTACAGTTATTTTGACATCTAGCATCGCTAATACAGGTATACATCTTATGGAATACTGCTTTGCAACAATGCAACATTGTTAATAGCGTTATAGAAATAAATCTGAATTGAATTGACAAACTGTACTTACGCAGACACAAAGGGATCTCACCCCGCCATGTGCCGTTCCCTTCACATGTGGCTATTCCAGGTGAGGACAGCTGGTAGCCTTCAAAGCAGCTGTAGGTCACACTAGATCCCCACTGAAGGTCTGAGCCCTCTACGCGCCCATAGCGGATAGATGGCGGTTGACCACACATGATCACTGGGAGAAAAAATCATCATCATCATCTTGTTAATTTTGTTGAGGTTGCCTCAAAAGCAAGCGCTAATATAAAACATTTATATACCAAGTACACGATTGGGATGGTTTGGGCAGTAATATATGAGGAAGTAAGCATTATATAAGTAAATCATTCTGTCACACCGTTCCTAATATATTTGAAATAACTGTGCAAAGTGGCATTTATGTGTCTTTAAATGGTTTTATGTGCAAACAAAAAGCTATTTTGATTAATTGTGAATTGCAGAACGTCTCAATCGATTTTGGACATCCATCCAAACTATGGTCAATCTTTTAAAACAACTAATACAGCCATCCAAAACTACACAATGCATTCTTCTTCACTAACACATGAATACATATACATGCATGAAAAAATACACTTAAAAATAAGTTTTTTTGTATCTATCCATCAAAGCCTCTTATTTCTGGCTAGAGTTTCATCTGTTAAAGAGACTGCAGTTGACCAATTTCTATCTTCAGGAAGGGAGCTGCATATTTGGGTTCAGAAACGGATATTAGAGTTGATGGAACACCATTACAAAATGCGGGTGATTTTCAACCTACTCACATACTGGTGATGCATAGTGGACTGGGAAATTGTCTCAAACCACAACAAAACCTTTGCTCCAATGCTCTTTCTTTTGAAAAACAATGAGGCGGTTACTGTCAAAAGCAACCGTATGTCTATATGTTGTGGTCTAGAGAAAACAATGCACAACAGACATCACAGATGTTAGATTCTCATTGACCAGTAACCCAACTTTGGCACACTGACCAATGAATTTCTCTCCCTCTGCTGTTTTCTACACTGCCTCATCATCCCTCTTCTTCTTATATATTTAACCTCTTTCTCCATTATACGTCCTCTACCTCTCCTATACATTTTCTCTTAAACCTCTCTCTCCTTGTATACTTTTCCTATTCCCTCCACATTTTCTCAATCCGTGCCTTTTCCTTGTCGTCTTCTTAATCTTTCTAACAATTCCCCTTTAGGGCTGGGCGACATATTGCAGGGGATTGTCATGGCAACTTTATTAGTAAAGCCGGTTCCATGATTAGTAATAAATCACCATCACCTGATTTCAGATGGAGTGGCATTTACTGCACAGAGCTGTAGTCCACTAACTAGCAAGGCAATATCGTAATCATTATTGCGGACAAATCACCTGCGATAATGAATGTGATTTTGCCTAGCTTGTCAGTGAATTATGGCTCTGTGTGGTAAATGGTGCTTTATCTGAAAGCAGGTGATGGTGATTTACTACTAATCACGGATCTGTCTTTACTGATGAGATGTGCATGATAACCCCATGTCCTTATTATTTATTTGCTCAGAATTTTCAAATAAGTATGATGCCAAAAAATAAATTTAGTTATGTTGAAGCACATTAATTATACAATTTCTTTGATAATTAAAATGATATTTTTATTTCGTGTTGCTTGTGAACTGCGCTCTGTAGCAGCCACATTCGATTCTGAGGAACTACTTAGTTAGGCGGAAGAGTAATATTTGTACTAAAATAATTACAACTTATTTGTTGTGTTTTATGAAAGCCTGCTATGCATATGAAGCATGAAGCAGTGGGTTAAAGTGCATTTTATAACAGCTAAGGGGGTTATACTTTAACCTCTGCTTTGCTTCGTGCCTATTAATGCCCTTTAGCTGTTATAAAATGCACTGTAACCCACTTGGGGCTTATTGCTTTAGTTTAGGCACCAAAGCGTTTTACGCTGGCCGTCAGAATTTGTGTTCATTTGTTTTTAACCAAAGCACTGCGCTTTCCAAAACAGCAGCAGCTGGTGGGTTTGGTCCGCGCTGAGCACTGGCGCTCTGCAGTTTTTCTTCTCTCAGCGCTGAGAGTTCAGAAATGTTTAACTTTGGGTGAAACGCTTAGCTTGCCAATGCTACTTCCCACTCGGCTGTCCAATCACAGTGGAGGAGGGGTGGGACAAATATTACAACAAGCAACCCAGTTCAACGAGTGATAAACAAAGCAGAAGTATCATAGCAACCAAAGCAGTCAGCTGAAAAAAAGCTGACTAATGCTGCGTTACAGAGCCAATCCAAACCAGTGGGACGTGGGACTTATCCTTCCTGAAGTGTCCAAGCTCCTACGTCAAAGCGTTCCAGGCATTTGAAGTGGAACGTAAACAGAAAACATGGACGACCGACCGGTCTTCTTAAGGCTCGTACAGACTACATGACTTTTAAACGTCGGTCCAAACTGTGCAGTTCACACTACACTAAAACATCAAGTTAAACATCTTTACAAAGTGTTCTGGAGCCAATATATAAAAGCGCTGCATGTCGCTTAAGTAACTTGGTATACTTTTACCGTATCTTCATGCTAACAGATAATAACGACATAATTTCACGCCATAATATAAAAAAACAAGTTGTGTTAAAATTACAGTGTCTAAAACAACCCTACAAGCAGAGAAGTACAATTTATAGTCTATTCCTTGAAGTTTTCCTCTCACAACGCGAGACTCTATGGGCACCGCTATTGTCCTCTGACTTATTTTGCTGAAGTCGGGGTTGGTCGAACTCCCCCGATTTCACCGGTAGGAGGTTCCACTTCAACAGGCATTCCAGTGCACTTTTCCTAGTTGGAGGTAGGATAAGTCCCACATCCCACTGGTTTGGATGTGCTCTGGAACGCAGCATAAGCGCCTATAGTCGGCATCCGCATGGTGTTTCAGCTGCGTTTAAACGCAAGCCCGCTTAAAACCATTTATTTAGTGCAATGTTTTTGTGATTGGATGTAATTAAGCCACCAAAAAACAATTAAATTAAATAAGAACTAAACTAAAAACGTAAAGACTGTCAGCTCTTTTCCCGCCAGCATTTTTTTTTAAAGTTGCCAGCGCCAGCATTTTTTATGATTTTCACAAAAGTTTAATGCCTTCCAGAAATTGTTCTTCTTTAAATATGCAAACATACAATATATCAAATGAAAGAACAAAAAAAATTAATCCTACCTTTTTCTTTTTATCACCTCTTAACTATGGGTAGGTTTCTTCAAAAATCAAAACATACACAGAGTTTGAACTTTTTGCCCTAAGGGAATACTTCCGGGTTTTATCATTTCGGTAAGAGTGCCACCTGGTGGATAATAATGGAAATATGGATTGCCGGAGAAACTCGTCATTGGCAATTAAGCGTTTTCTCTTAATTGACGAGTTAACTCATCAGTGGCGGGGAAAGAGTTAGCTTGGTAATCGCTAACATAGTGGACTCATGGAAAATATAATCAAAAAATTTCGATGACTTAATTATTAAGGACAGTGTCATCTGTATTAAAGAGAAAAGAATCACTTCATCTGATGTTTAAAGTGAATAAAATAGCTTTGACAGTCCACAACTACTGAAGCACTTTGTTCTCTTTCACCAGTCAATGAGGTAAAGAGTGAAAGCAGGCGGGGGGGGACTTGAAATGTTTTTAAACACATTGTTTTGCCCCATTTGCGTTTGTAGTGCTTTACTGCTTAAACAATCATTTAAACGTTATGGGTGGTGTCCAAGACAGGGCTTATCCTAGTCCCAGACAAAAATGCATGTTTGTCAATTTAAAAACACCTTGTACTGATGTATCTTAACATATATCAGTGCTATTGTTTTTTTTGTATGTAAAAACTACATACTGTACTGTAAATGTCCTTAAATAACTAAGGCCGAGTCCTGATTTAATGTAAACCCTGTCTGGGAAACTGCCCCTATATTATGTTAAATAATATAAATTTGCCCCCCCACCAACAATTTCTGGCAATACCAGAAATGATAAACAACATATTTGTCCAAACCCAATATCTCTATCATCCTCTTGCACAGACCGTGAAAAAGGTCTTGCTAAAACAATACTGCACTAGCATAAGAGCTCAGAGTTGTTTATTTGCTTTCCTCAGTCATTACTTTCCATTTGCCCGTGGGAGGAAGTGTATACTTTTGACTTAAATGGGATCGGCAACGATGATTAAATGGAATTACACGCTGAAATCAGTCTGAATACCAAGCGTGCAGCTCATTTCTTCCTGCGTCCAACAACATACATCTGATGTTTTCTAAAAAAAAACCATCTTGAGGAGGCTAAGCTGTCTGCATTGCACCATTCGCAGCTTGATGTAATTTCATTCTGACATCTGATAACATAGATCCTACACATTTCATGGCAACATCCCCTCGGAGTTCGTAAGTGAATAATCTTACTTGCCAGACAAGTAAAAAAAAAACAAGATCAAAAACATCTGAGAGGCTTTTGATGTTAGTATGCCAAGAACTCCACAATGTTAGTATATCTTTTAAGAGCTCTCGTGGCATCGTTTGCAAAGTGACAACAAGTTCTGTCCTCTCTGCCTGCACTTCCACATTAAACTGAAGAGAAAACTGTGAATTGCTTTGAATGTGTTTTAGAGTTGACTTTACCTCTGCAGCTTGGCTTGGTCTGGTTCCAGGTCCCATCTTTGCCGCAGCGCAGACCAGATGAATCCGAAGGCTCCATGATGTACCCTGGGTTACAGCGATAGTGGACGGTTTTGTTGAATGTGAACTCGTTTCCGACGTAAATTCCGTTGGCGATTGGACCAGGATCTCCACAGCTGATAACTGAAAAGAGATGACAAGTTTGACAATGCATGCTATGGCTTACTCGACTATATATATATACATACACTCACCTAAAGGGTTATTAGGAACACCTGTTCAATTTCTCATTAATGCAATTATCTAATCAACCAATCACATGGCAGTTGCTTCAATGTATTTAGGGGTGTGGTCCTGGTCAAGACAATCTCCTGAACTCCAAACTGAATGTCAGAATGGGAAAGAAAGGTGATTTAAGCAATTTTGAGCGTGGCATGGTTCTTGGTACCAGACGGGCCGGCCTAAGTATTTCACAATCTGCTCAGTTACTGGGATTTTCATGCACAACCATTTCTAGGGTTTACAAAGAATGGTGTGAAAAGAGAAAAAACATCCAGTATGTGGCAGTCCTGTGGGCGAAAATGCCTTGTTGATGCTAGAGGTCAGAGGAGAATGGGCCGACAGATTCAAGCTGATTTAACACTCGTTACAACGGAGGTATGCAGCAAAGCATTTGTGAAGCCACAACACGCACAACCTTGAGGCGGATGGGCTTCAACAGCAGAAGACCCCACCGGGTACCACTCATCCTCACTACAAATAGGAAAAAGAGGCTACAAATTGCACGAGCTCGCCAAATTGGACATTTGAAGACTGGAAAAATTTTGCCTGGTCTGATGAGTTTCGATTTCTGTTGAAACATTCAGATGGTAGAGTCAGAATTTGGCATAAACAGAATGAGAACATGGACCCATCATGCCTTATAACCACTGTGCAGGCTGGTGGTGTAATGGTGTCAGGGATGTTTTCCTGGCATACTTTAGGCTCCTTAGTGCCAATTGGGCATCGTTTAAATGCCACGGCCTACCTGAGCATTATTTCTGACCATCTCCATTCCTTTATGACCACCATGTACTCATCCTCTGATGGCTGCTTCCAGCAGGATAATGCACCATGTCACAAAGCTCGAATCATTTCAAGTTGGTTTCTTGAACATGACAATGAGTTCACTGTACTAAAATGGCCCCCACAGTCACCAGATCTCAACCCAATAGAGAATCTTTGGGATGTGGTGGAACGGGAGCTTCGTGCCCTGGATGTGCATCCCACAAATCTCCATCAACTGCAAGATGTTGTCATATCAATATGGGCCAACATTTCTAAAGAATGCTTTCAGCACCTTGTTGAATCAATGCCACGTAGAATTAAGGCAGCTCTGAAGGCGACAGGGGGTCAAACACAGTATTAGTATGGTGTTCCCAATAACCCTTTAGGGGAGTGTGTGTGTATGATTATATTCTACATCCCTTAATCCTACCCAATACCTGTGCTTAAATGCTACAACAACTACCTTTTAAGTATTAATAAGCCATAAATTAGCAGTTGAGTCAAAATCTGTAGTTAATAGTGAATATGTGTTTTCATACTGAAATGTTACCGATTTATCAAGCCATTTTAATCTAGCTCATTTTGATGAGCTGACAAAGTGACCGGAGGAAATCAAGTGAAAAATAAATAAATTGGATTTTCAAATTTAAAGTGGCCCCTTTTAAAAATAATCTTTGTTCAATGTCTACCGCAAAATGTGTTGCAGCAAAAGTTCAAATACAGTATGACAGAGCTTCAAGCTTGCTCTATAAGTATTAAAGTTACTCTCTTTGCTCTTGTAATACAATTCACAAAATAAATGAACAGATTTTTGTTTTTTACGCAGCGTAGCTCTGCTGTAGAAGTGGAATTACAGAGCAAACATCACAGTGATCAAATAGAGGAGGTTGTGGTTCTCACCGATGCAGTCCGGCGCAGAGCCGGTCCATGTGCCGTTGGTCGTGCAGTGACGAGTAGTGAGGCCAGATGTCTTGTATCCTTCCCAGCAGGCGTACGTCACGGAGCTGGAAAATAGTATGCCGTCGCTGAAGACGATCTTGGCGTAGGCTGGTGTTCCTGGGTTTCCGCAGGATACAGCTGGGAAGACAATCAAAGACAAAAAACTCAAAGCGAGAAAAAGCTCCAGTGTGTAAAGAATAAAAGGCCGCAGTCATACGGGACCGAATGCAGCTATTGAGAGAGATACGTAGATATCTGAGATCTCGCACGGAAAGCTTTCTTTAAAGCCTGCAGTGTGTTGTTGGTCATGTAGATCATCCTGCTTTCAATTCCAATTAGTCTGAGCTTTTTGATGACTTTTTGTTATACTTCGAAGTAACGTTTTTTAATAAAGGCAATAGAAATGATACACTTCAATGTGTTTAATTAAACTTTAGATTTTAATACCACTAAGACGCGTGACAGGAGCCTTTGACTGGTCATGTATCCATACAATAAACCTTTCACAGATGCTCTTCTAAATGACAATGATTCACATTATTATTTGCATCACTACTGCGGCAACAAAGAACAAGAAATGAAGAGTATTTTTATGCTTCATGGGGCGAAATCATTTCAACAGCATCCCATGAATAAATAAACAGGCAACTGGTTGTTGGTTAAGGTTGCATATATCATTATGATACTAATTATCCATAAAACCAGTCATATTTTAATCAGTACAACTATTGTTAGTTTCACACATACCAATACATTTAATCTTTTACATGAACTTCTGCAGTCCGCCATATCTTCTTTTATTAAACTTAAGTAAAGTTGGGATAATAAGAGTAAATGAGTTCCCAGTGGGGGCCCGCTGTACTCAGATATATTTATGAACTTTAAGCCATTAGTCCTAGGTGGCAACAGGTTTTGTTTCATGACTGCACTAAAGGTCCACTGTTGAGTTTCCCCTCCTACGGTGATCAGTCACGGCTTTCCGTTAAAGCTTTTATTCAATAATGAATGTTCTCTGAATAATGCATTCTACTGATTTACGCAATTCATGCGCTTATCACACCATGAAAACAAACACATAAATTAGTGATAAAACACGTGGACTAACTACTGGGCAGCTTGTTTTCTTTTAAAGAAGCTATTAATACTCCCTGAAGTGTTTTTCGGCTTCCTGTGGTTTATTTGCTAAGCATTATTTTTTAATCTGAGAAAAACACAGTATTATTATGTAATAAGTATAATTATACAAATATGCAAACTTGTGTAGTGAGGTTGGTGATAAGTGAATATTAATACATGCAATAATTGTTCAATACCTACTTATATGGATAGTTTATATTCTGGATATTGATTGATATGACCTCTTTAGCTGTCTATGCTCATCATATATAATAAATCTGTGGGGTAGCATTTAAAAAAAAATAATTTAAAAATAGATGCATTATTTGCATTTGTTTAAAGCAAAACATTCAATTACTTACCAGGTTACAGGTGAAGCAGCTCTTTACGCCTTCTAATGCTGCGTTTACACCGACCGTGGTAGAGGCGTGAAGCGCGAGTGATTTCAATGTTAAGTCAATGTGAAGACGCGTTGACGCGCGTCAGGAGGTCACGCGGAGCGGAAGAGGCGTTCGGCGCGGAAGACGCGTTTCCGCCTCTTTCGCGTGGTAAGCGCGAATGGTGCTTTTTATGCATCTTGCGGTTCACGCGAATTTGCGGCTGACGCCCGAGTTGAAAAATGTGAAATTTAGCGGAATTTCGCGCCGCGTTAACCAATCAGGAGCCTGCTTGCTGCTGTGGTGGCAGCCCCGCCCGGAGTCACTCATTCAACCAACGCTTGATATTGTCCATAAGCAGTCACCTGGAGCTATACGACACAAGATCTTATTTCTATAGAGGAGACAGGAATAAAAAGGACCTCGCTTGGAAGAGTGTCAGTGAGGACATTGGGCAACCTGGTAATTGTAATACACACTTCACTTTTGAGTCACGTGACGTTTATCGACCCGCACCGTTTATTTTCCCCCTATAGTAAGGTTACCAAATAAGAACTGGTAACTCTCTCGATAAATGCACAATCAACATCAGTCATTTTGCAAAAAGACAAACGCATAGCAATTGCCCCTCCCACAAGAAGCGGAGTTTGCCTCTGACACGCGTGAAATGCTTGCTTTTTCCACGCGTCTACTCCGCTCTACACGCGCGAATGCATCCAAATTGTTCAAGCGGAAAACCACGCGCGGTAGACGCGATTTTGAGGCCCGAAACGCGGTTGGTGTAAACTCAGCATAACGTCTCATAATCGGTCCTCATTTATGTCCAAGAGACTCAATAATAATAATATTTTAAATTTTTATCCTTTAATTTTTATATATATAAAAAACAATGTTTCTGTGCTGCTGCGCATTCAAAGCAAACGCATGTTGTCGTCCCGTTTACAGGCGTATGTTACTTACGGGCTCATTAAATAGCACAAACAATTTTGCGGCATTGTCTTTAGATCAGGTTTTAGTTGGTCAATTTTAGTTGCCTCAAAACAGCAACGCACAAACAATGCACCAGAACACACCTCGTTTTCAAGCCAGCACGGCCATGAGCGCAAAATTGGGCGAAAATGCATTTGCCATTTAAACAACGTGATACTTGACATGGAAATTATAATAGCGTTGGGCTCAAACTTGCAAAAAACACTTGCATCGTGCAGTGGATTTATGATAGGGTCCTAGGTTTAAAATGCACTCTTTGGATGTTCAACCCTTACTGTCATGACTGGTAAACAGAATATGTGAAGTGAGGACGCAAGTGCAGAGTTTGACTGAATAAATAACATTTAATAAATAAACGGGAAACCAAACACGGGAATCAAAATAACAGCAGGTACGTAAAACACAGGAACAGATAAACGTGGAACAGGATACAAACATCGTAGCATTGACAATGATCCGGCGATGAGTGATACACAAACACGGGTATAAATACACAAAGACCAATGACACACAGGTGGAATGAATCAAGTGAAGATTAACAATGTTCAGGTGACGACAAATGGAACAGACACAAAACATGACACGGATCACCGTGACACTTACAGCCTCAGTTTGAACTGAAATGGCGGTGGACTGAATGAGGCGTATTGATTCCTAAACCCTCAGAATTGTACTAATTATTAACTTTTCCAATTTTATTTAAAAGTCTGATTCATACTTGTAGTCATGTTAAAGTGTAGAGTATTTGTGCAGAGGTCTATTCACAAATCCCAATTAGACCAGTGTATCATTACCCACCATGCTAATGACAGGGCCTATTGTACAGCTCCTCTATCCAGAGTCATTGAGTTAACTGCCAATTACTGGTTTTAGGCCTGTTAGCATTAAAAGATCAATTTTACACTAATTACAATGTACAACTGAGGAAAAAAGTTGGTCAAGCAAGCTGAGAGAAACCAAGAGAACATGGCACAATTCAAACCTGATCGAGTTTCTTGGACTGCATTTGCATCAGGAAACATCTTGTCTCGGATTAGGAAGTAACATTTGTGTTCTCTCACCTTCGCACACAGGTTGAGTTCCACTCCAGGAGCCGTTTTGCAGGCAGGTGCGCTCGGATGAGCCGTTCAACGTGTATCCTGCCTCGCATGTAAACCTTAAAAGGCTTTTATGTTTGAACTCCTCCCCAAGACGAGAACCGTGAGAAGGAATTCCAGGATCACCGCAGAATCCCAGATTATCACCTGGATTTCGACAAAAGACAACATGGTTTTTGGATACTGTGACCACCCACTTTATTAGCTCCTGGTGGATATTTCTTGAGAAATATACAGCGGCGTTTCCTTTACCAGGATTACTTTATAAAGTTGAACACATACTTGTGGTTCATTTCCCCACTTAACCTTGTCTGACAACAAAATGAATGGGATTTTACTTCGGTAACTTGGCTACTAAAGTAAAACACAAAATATATAATGATGTTTAGAAAGAAGCACTTCATCTGCACGGATGTCAACAGCAGTTACTGTTTAAACTTTCGACTTGCGTGTCTGTAAGTAAGCTGAGCCGCTTAGACAGCAGCTTAAAGATCAGCTGTCTGTCTAGGCTGCAGTCTCCAGCCCTGAGGCTCTGCCACCTGCCGATGGATGTACCTGAGCAGTAGGGCGGTGAGCCGCTCCATCGGCCATCCTCCGTACACTGGCGCGTGGCGTTCCCCACCAGAGATCGGCCCTGACTGCACGAGTAATGGACCACAGCTCTGCTGGTGAACTTCTGGCCCGACATGATAGCAAACGGCGGCGTGCCGGGATCACCGCAGGATATGGCTATGGAGGGAGCGTGAAGAGAAAATGATAAGATACATCTGAGAACTTTAGTGTTCTTTTACATACCATTAAACGAGATCTAACTGTGTCGCATTGCCTCAAAATGGATGCTGTAGCTCTACGCAGTATTTTTGTTTTTACAATTACCATGGAAACACAATGGGTTCTTTGATGCAACCTACTTATAATCATATAATTGCACCACGGAAAACCGCACAGTCAAAATTGCCAATTCTGAATACTCTTGAAAAGTGATGTATGTAATTTACAGTATGAACCCCGCAAAAAAACCTTTCACGATAAAATAATTTACTCCCTCGTCTTGTTTCAAAACCATATGCTGTTGTTTTTTCTATGAAACAGACATAAAAAATGTGCAGCCTTCTTCCATAGTAGACCAGAGGTACATAAAAGCACGTAACGTAAAAGTGTTTTACACAGTTTTTGTGCCATGTATTTTAAAGCCAAAATATTAAAATATTAACAATTGTTTTGTTATATTAAAAGTCTAACCATGTTTATTGATGTATTGAAAATAGTTTATAAAATCATAGTTTTACTAAAAAAACAACAACGTTTAAACCAAGGTTATTTTCGTAAACTGTTGACGATTGATAAAAAAAATTGTAAACTGAAATAAAATAATATAAACATAAAACGTGAAATGTGAATTGGAATAGTGATAAACAATTATTTCCCTTAACAGGGTGATGGAAAAAATATCTAAATTAATAATGTAATTATTAATGAATAACTTATCATTATCAAAATGATGATCGGTTGTTTTAAACAACACTATTCTGTAACCCCTCAAGTTGCTACAGTTAGCTCAGTGTAGTTTTGATATGCTTTAGCTATAAAATGTGAACTATATAGCTTGTTATCAGAAATAAACTACTCTGAAAGGACTTTGTTGTTATTGATTCTCAACGGAGTTTACCGAAAATTACATTTGATCCACGAAAGCTGTTTGTTTATGTTGTTACTGCTGAAACCAACAACAGCACACTATACTGTATTCATGCTGCCAATGCTAAATTATAATTAATAAAACTAAAATATATAAAAACTACATAGAAATGTGTTCAAAAAAACAAAACAAAACAAATCTAATAAAATCATAATATCCGTAAGAGTACTTTTCAATGTTCTCCTCCTAGAATTATTTAAATAAAAAGTTTATTAAAGGTTTGGAAAGCAAGTTGGTTATTTTTAATGTAGACATGTGGCAAGTACACTCAAATAGGTAATGACACGGTCGCTCTTTGTTTTGTTTTTTAGACATGAATTGACACAACAGAAGAATCAACCAATCAGCTTTATCCTTTACATGTAAAGATTGTATCATGAAGACGCATTACTGAATCTATGGAGAAAGCGGCTCATGGTTGCTTAACAATGCCAGTGTTTTGTAAGGAAGGAAAAAAGTGGTGAGCACGTTTTACAAGCGGTTTTAGATGCAAAATGTGAACAGTCCCTTAAGACAGTGGTTCTCAATTCCGGTCCTCGGGACCCCCTCCCAGTCTCCATTTATAAAAACACCTGATTTAGTTCATCAGCTTGTTAGTGTGCTAATTAAGGAGCCTGATGAGTGAAATCAGGTGTTTCATATATGATGACATCTAAAAGATTCTGGGAGGGGGGTCCCGAGGACTGGAATTGAGAACCACTGCCTTAAGAGAGTAATATGCAGAAGAATTTTCAGACCCCTTTAAATTTTTCACTCTTTGTTACATTGCAGCCATTTGCCATAATCAAAAAAGTTCATTTTATTTCTCATTAATGTACACTCAGCAGTCCATCTTGACAGAAAAAACAGCCTCCTTCAACCTCATGATTCTCATTTGCTCTGACATGCACTGTGAGCTGTAAGGTCTTATATAGACAGGTGTGTGCCTTTCCTAATCAAGTCCAATCAGTTTAATTAAACACTTCAATGAAGGAGTAGAACCATCTCAAGGAAGATCAGAAGAAATGGACAGCATGTGAGTTAAATACGAGTGTCACAGCAAAGGGTGTGAATAATTATGACCATGTGATATTTAAATTTTTCTTTTTTAATACATTTGCAAAAATTTCTATATGTCTTTTTTCTGTCAAGATGGGTTGCTGAGTGTACATTAAAGGGATAGTTGGGCCAAAAATGATATTAAACCCATGATTTACTCACCCCCAAGCTGTTCGAGTTGCATATGTCCATCGTTTTTCAGACAAACACATTTTCGGATATTTTAGAAAATGTTTTAGATCTTTCAGTTGATTAAATGTAATGTTACGGGGTCCACGACCTTCAAGTCCAAAAAAAGTACGTCAATCCTTCACAAAATAAATCCAAGGATGATAAACAAAGGTCTTCTGAGGGTAATCCGTGCGGTGTTGTTGTAGAAATATCCATATTTAAAACTTTATTAATGTAAATAAATACCTTCCGGTAGCGCCGCCATCTTAGTCACGTCCGCATTCAGGATGAGAGCTTACGCAGCCTACGGAGGCTACTCTGCTGCTGCTCTGTGCCCCCGCCCTCCGAATTTATCATACGTCACTAAGAAAAGTGCGTACACTACGCTAATACTCTCTCCTGAATACAGAGGAGTCTAAGATGGCGGCGCTACCGGAAGGTATTTATTTTCGTTAATAAAGTTTTAAATATGGATATTTCTACAACAACACCGCGCGGATTACCCTCAGAAGACCTTTGTTTATCATCCTGGAGCCGTTTGGATTTATTTTGTGAAGGATGGACGCACTTTTGGACGTAACTTCACATTTAATCAACTGAAAGATCTAAAACATTTTCTAAAATATCCGAAAATGTGTTTGTCTGAAAACCGATGGACATATGCAACTCGGACAGCTTGGGGGGTGAGTAAATCATGGGTTTAATATCATTTTTGGCCCAACTATCCCTTTAATGAGAAATAAAATGAACTTTTTTGATTCTAGCAAATGACTGTAATGAAACAAAGAGTGAAATTTGTAAGGGGTCTTAATACTTTCTGTACCCACCGTCCGTAGCAGATTTGGAAGACATTAGTAGACTTTAATGCACAAGTTGTATAAAGTACTGTGCTTTTAGATACTTTCGGAAAATTGACAGCCCCTGAAAGAGCAGTGAAATGACTTTCACTTTTGTGTTTCATAGAAAAAAAGAACAGCAGATGACAAGGACTGAATTTGCAGTTTTTGGTAAAGTACTACTTAAAAAAAATCAAAGGAGAAATCAACATCATCTCAATCTCGAAATGTGTGCATATTGGAGTAAACAGCAGAGCATCACTCACAAAGGCACTTAGGAAGCGATCTGTCCCAGAAACCATTTGACCGGCAGGTGAGGACGGATGAGCCGAGGAGATAGAAGCCTCTCTTGCAGTGATACATCACGGTGTTTCTGTAGTTGAAGCTCTCGGGGTTGCGCTGTTGAGAGTGACGAATGGCATTCTCCACAAAGCCTGGATCAGAGCAGTTTACCACTGCGAGATAAAAACAGCCAGATGCTTAATGTCTGACAGGCCGAGCAAAAGTGAAGACAGAAATCAATGGAGAGGCTGAACAGTCGAATCGCTGCTTCAGCTTCTAAAGCAATTTCAATCAAGTCTGACCCGCAATGCTCACTTTCTTTCTGAAGATGCGCACTGTGATACTGTATATTGCACTGCTTTTCTCACACTTTCTCAACAATGGAGGGTTATTTGTTCTCCTGTGTACCTGAAACACATCCTGCATGTATTTCCGTCGCCAACTTGACATTAACACGTAGGATATTTCTGTACACAGGTAGAAGATTTTACACTATCTTGACAGGTTTCCAGACATGAGGTCATGTTACATTTTTTTGAACCTGGCACATGCTGTTTCTGGCCTCGCGGTTACAAATTCAGTTGCTGCCCTTCGGTTAAAAAAAGATTGCACTTGAGACGGTGTCCAGAGGAAACAAACCAGGCTGCTTTGCCGGGGTGGCAGCTGTCAATGTTTCGGCACTCAATTAAGCCCCCTGGGAAGGAAGTGGGTGGAAAAGCAGCTAAAAAGTTGATAATTGGCACCTGTTATTGATGTGTTGTTTTTCTTTGTGAGGCATTATTATTTGATCTGGAGGCCTGTTGGAAATACACATCTTAGCAGAGGGACATCGAGATCCATGAGAATAAGGCCAAAATGGCGACATGTTTAAACGTGTGAAAACAATTAACAATCGCTTGTGATGATACTTTCTTTACAAACTATTGTCTGAAACAACTAGGCTAACTTTTTTATGACAATATAATACCTACTATTAAAAATAAAGGTGCTTAAAGGGACACTCCACTTTTTTTGAAAATATGCTCATTTTCCAGCTTCCCTAGAGTTAAATATTTGATTCTTACTGTTTTGGAATCCATTCAGCTGATCTCCGGGGTCTGGCGCTACAACTTTTAGCATAGCTTAGCACAATCCATTGAATCTGATTAGACCATTAGCATCACGCTTAAAAGTAACCAAAGAGTTTTAATATTTCTATTCCTATTCCTATATATTCCTATTTAAAAAACTTGACTCTGTAGTTACATCGTGTACTAAGACCGATGGAAAATTAAAAGTTGCTACTTTCTAGCAGATATGTCTAGGAACTATACTCTCATTCTGGCGTAATAATTAAGGACTTTGCTGCCGTAACATGACTGCAGGCGATGCAATAATATTACGCAGTAGCCGAAAATAGTCCCCTTAGTAACTGTCAATAGCAGAGGACTATTTTCGGGCACTACGTAAAATTATTGCGCGGCCGGCAGTCGTGGTATGGCAGCAAATTCCTTGATTAATATGACAGAATGAGAGTATAGACCTAGCCATATCTGCCTAGAAAATCGCAATTTTTAATTGTCAGAAGAATCGAAACGTTATTTTTAGCGCGATGCTAATGGTCTAATCAGATTCAATGGATTGTGCTAAGCTATGCTAAAAGTGCTAGCGCCAGACCCGGAGTTCAGCTGAATGGATTTCAAAACAGTAAGAATCAAATGTTTACCTCTAGGGGAGCACGAAAATGAGCATATTTTCCAAAAAGTGGAGTGTCCCTTTAAAGTAAAAAACACAGTTTTTCAATATTTTACTATATTTCTATTTTATTATTAATGCATACCTATCTTTTTTTTTTTTAATGCATGCACTTAATCTTTGTACAGCGTGGCGTGAATGTGTTAGCATTTAGCCTAGCCCCATTCATTCCTTAGGATCCAAATAGGGGATCCAAACTAAGTGCTCTTCCGCCATACAATATAGTTCTCATTTTTTATCTGCTTAAAAAAATTCCGCATTTTAATTTGTGCCACCATTCTTACAAGTAGCTACTCATAACAGTCTTTAAATAGGGAAAACATGTAACTGTTTCGTGGCTTCTAAATCCATCCCTGTTTGGATCCTAAGGAATGAATGGGGCTAGGCTAACACAGTAAAATATTAAAAAACGGGGGGGGGGGGGGGGGGTCGTTTAATAGGTTCTTCGGAGCAATGCCGTAGAAGAACCATTTTTGATTCCTCAAAGAACCATTTGGTCAAAAGTTCTTAGAAGAACAATTTCTTATAATCTGATTTTTTATGAAACAGAAAGGTTCTTCAGATGTTAAAGATTCCTTTTGGAACCATTCAGCTAAAAAGTGATCTTCTATATATATATATATATAATAAGTAAGGGATAATGTATAGGCAGCAGGTTGTTATCACAGAAAAATAAAAGCAATAAATACTTTGTGTATTTTTTAATAATCACTCTGAATCTGATCTCTAATAAAAGTCCTTTACAAAAACACAATCATCTCAGCTTTTTGTTCAAAATTTGTTATTTTTGAAGAAACCTACACTGAAAAAAATATTCATTCAATTTAATATTTTTTGTTAAGGTGAGTGGTCACAATCAATTTATTTAAGCTTAATTTAAACAAAAAAATAGAAAAACAAAACAGAACACTTTTGTTTAAATGTAGCTTAAATAAATTGATTGCAATCACTTATCTTAAAAAAAAAAATGAGTAAATTGAATGAATCATTTTTTTCCAGTGTACCCATATTTGAGAGGTGATAAAAAGAGAACAATTGAAGATAGGATGAAACTCTTTTGTTTAAAAGCAGAGGGTCTTTTCTTTCATTTAATATATTGTATGTTTATATATTTAAAGAGGAACATTTTCTTCAAGGCATTAAACTTTTGTAAAAATCTTTAAAAAATTAGTTGCTGGCTAGCAACTCTTATTAAAAAACGCTGGCAAGGAAAGAGTTAAAAGACATATTTATATTACATTTTTATGTAATATTAAACTGTACCTGTCAAAATGATTTGCAGCATCTGGGTTACCATGTGTTATTAATTACAGGTTTTATCTTGGAAAGTTGCGACTGGCCAATCAATTATATTAAAATTAGCATTATTTAAAGTTAGAAAAATATTCTGTTTATAAGAAATAAGTTGTCAGTCGATGATAACTGGAGCTGATTTAAAAGGCACATCAACCATTCTTCCTCTACTGAGTGCCCCTCCCTCGGCTCGACCTTGGGCAGTGAGGATTTGTCCAGATCTTAGATGTTTTGTCCTGGATCCATTTTCAGTCACAATTCAATTTCACTTGGCCACCATCAACAACTTCCAGTGCAGATTAATTAATCGATGTGCACGGTTACTCCTGCATAATGTCAGAATGCATCTCGCAGTGTCACGAGGGTTGCTGCGGACCCATTTGACTTTCAAATTGACACGTCAATTTGGGAAGCGACATCAAGAGAATTATTTGCACATCGCTTCTTGTCATTCAAAGGCTGAGTCAGACTGCTGAGCACAGATTTCGGTTTCGCTCTGTTAATGCTAAGCCCGTGAGCTGTGGGTGTTAAACAGCTTTACTAAGAAGCTTCTCACATAACAAGACAACGTTCAAGACCTTGTCTCAGTTAAGATCTAAACAAAAATCTGGGACGGGCTGCCATTTCAGTGAAAGCATTCAACATACGCACATTTCAATTTATTGGAGTTTTATTGGAATTTTCGTACCCTTGCACACAGGAAGGGGGTTGCTCCACTGCCCGTTTATGCGACACTGAGCTCTGGGTGCACCATGCAACAAATAGCCCGTGCTGCAGGTGAAGTTGACCACGTCGTTCAGATTAAACTCACTGCCATTGGTTCGACCATTTGCAGGGTTTCCAGGGTGCCCACAGGTTATGGCTGTTGGACAACAGGAAACTGTCAATCAATTGTATAAATGTTTTTACAATGTGTAACACAATTCCAAATGGCATTCATTTTAATGAAAGAAAACATGTTTTATGCAAAACATTTTGAAGAAAGAACTTTTTTAGGTTTAAAAAGTTATGCAAAAATGTATTTATAAAGTTTGTGGTTGTCAAAGACATGTAGAGGCATCTATCCTATAGTGCTTATATCATTTAGGTTAAAGGCGGGGTGCATGATTTTTTTGAAAAAGGCTTTGGAAAAGGGAGTCGGGCCGACTACCAAAACACCCTTGTAGCCAATCAGCAGTAAGGGGCGTGTCTACTAACCAACATCGTTGCCTGGGTTGCGTATGTGTGTCAAAAGAAGGTCCAGATTCTATTGGTTTAGGGGCGTGTTTGTTTAGGTGTTTTCAAATGTCAACATTGGCTTTCAGAGATCATGCACCCCGCCTTTAACAGGTGTGCTGGACCATAACATCTAATAATGGGTTAAAGATCCTGGAGATGTGGAAAATCCATTACAGATGTACAGGCACATATATATAATCTATGTTTATTAGTGATGCGTGGGTCATCTCATAATCTGCAGGTCGGGTTGGGGTGGGTAAAGAAATTGTCACTTTATTTGCAGGGCGGGTCATTCAGAACAAAATAATAAACATGTGTGTTCATGCAATTTAATAAAGCCTAAAATATTTCTGAATATATATATTTTCATATTGTATTAGGTTCTTTGAAAAGGTTACAATACGTAGGCCTACGTAGCAATGTAACTTGCATGATGTACCAAACCTTTGGCCTCACGTCACAAAAGCACAAGCCACAACAACAAAACAAACTGAAAAATAAAAGTGAAAATTTTTAAAAGAAAAAAGAAGGTCAAGGTCAAATAGCTGTTTCCAAGCACTTTTAGGCTGATGTAAAGCATTGACGTCTAGGCTAAAACAAGGCAAAAATTTAGGCTGTGAAACATTTAATAGACATCTAACCATAAATAAATGAAAGAAAAACATGACATAAAATTTATAAATAAATGAAACCAAACACATTGTTATCACTTTTGACTTGCAGGGATATCATACATCTCTCAAGTTATTTTATAATAACAAAATCAAATTTATTTTGGACTCTATCGGGTCTACAGTTAACCTAGAAAGTTAAATGACGGCTATTGCTTACTCGGTTACTATCACTGTGGTCATTGGAATAGTAGCCTATTGATTTTGCTGTATGTCAATTTAAAAGTAACCTGACAAAAATAGCCTATAAATGTGTAATTTGTTCTGTAAAAACATTTGCTTTTGTATGTGTGGACACTCTTAAAGAATTAGTCAATTTTCTTAAAAAAAAAAAATCCAGATAATTTACTTACCACCATGTCATCCAAAATGTTGATGTCTTTCTTTGTTCAGTCGAGAAGAAATTATGTTTTTTGAGGAAAACATTCCAGGACTTTTTATCATTTTAATGGACTTTAATGGAGCCCAACACTTAACAGTTAACTCAAGGGGCCCTATTTTAACGATCTGAAACGCAAGTGCGAAGCGCAATGCGCAAGTGACTTTGTTGGCGGATCTTGGGCGCTGTTGCTATTTTCCCGGCGTGAGAAATAACTCTGGCGCCGGGCGCAAATCAATAAGGGGTTGGTCTGAAGTAGGTTCATTATTCATAGGTGTGGTTTGGGCGTAACGTCAAATAAACCAATCAGAACGCTATCCAACATTCCCTTTAAACGCAAGGGCGCAAGTTCCATGGCGGGTTGCTATTATTATGACGGATTTACCAGGCGTACGCCAGGAGCGGTTCACAGCCGAGGAGACCCACGTTCTTGTTAGAGCAGTCAAAGACAAAGAAGTCGTTTTGTATGGGGATGGGAGAAACCCGCCCAAATCAGCGTAGATTAAACAGGTGTGAGAGGAAATAGCCACAGTCTCATCAGCTGGCATATCGTTGCGCCAAGCATACAATGATGTCAGGAGACGGGGGAATCCCAAGCTTGCCAGCATAAATCGGGCACGCCGTGTAACGGGAGGTGGATCTGCCTCTACACAGACGCCAGCAGAGGACATCGCTGCGTCCACCCTCACCGCTGAAAGGGTTTGGGGGCTTTGAAATCGGACCCAAGAAACGCAAGCAAGGTCCAACCCCAAAGAACACTTACAAATCAAGTTCATATACATTAAGGTTTCTTATGAAAACATTTTAATTATTATTTACATAAAATAAACGTAATACAGCCACACAACAAACTTATGAAAATATTTTAATTGTTATTTGCATGATAATTTTTTAACGCAGCCACACAATAAATAAAAACTATCACCACAATGCTCACCACTATGATTTCCCTTATCTCATGTGTTAATATTTTTTATTGTAACAATTTATGATTTGCAAAAATAACTGTTGCATCTGTGTAGATTAGATAAGCAAAGTGTGTGCGCGTTGTGCACACTATACATTATGGTCAAGCATGTGCCCTTAAAATAGCATAATGAACAACGCGCCACTGACTTTAAACTTTTTTTTTCTGGTCAGTGGCGCAATTGTTTTTTGAAACTGCAAAATATCCCATCATCCGGTCCTGAAAGCGCCAGCGTGACCTCACGTTAATGCGTAATGACGTAGAGAGGTCACGTGTTACATATATGAAACGCACATTTGCGGACCATTGTAAACAATAAACTGACACAAAGACATTAATTAGTATCAGTTGACATACAACAACGTAGGACCGGTCCTCTTTCTCCACACTTGTAAACACTGGGGCGTAGTTTCACGTTCGTCCTCTGTGACCTCTTGATGTAATGATGTATTGCGTGAGGTCACGCTGGCGCTTTCAGGACCGGAGATAGACAAGAAGTTGTGGTTTAAAAGTGCACATTTTTTTATTTTTCTTGTCAAAAATGACAATCTTTTCGCTAGATAAGACCCTTATGCCTCGTTTGGGATCGTTTAGAGTCCTTTGAAACTCCTTTGAAAATTTTTTTTAAGTATTAAGTGTTGGGCTCTATTAAAGTCCTTTAAAATGATAAAAATCCTGGAATGTTTTCCTCAAAAAACATAATTTCTTCTCGACTGAACAAAGAAAGACATTAACATTTTGGATGACATGGTGGTAAGTAAATTATTTGGATTTTTTTGGACTAATGGACTAATCTTTATGCAGCCAAATGCATTTCTGCCCTGGAGTTACATTAAACAAACTGTCAATATCATAAAAAAAGAAGGTAAAAGGTCACTCACGAACACACACTGGGGCTTGCCCAGACCACCTGTGGTCTTGCTGGCAGATTCGAACTGACGTCCCTATGAGTCGAAAGCCCAGGTTGCACTGATAAACAACCGTGTCTCTGTAACTGGACCCATCACCGCTGATGTGGCCGTTAACAATCGGATCAGGAGAATCGCAGTGACCAGCTGAAAAACAGAATTTCAATGAAACATCCATTACTAAATAGCCACACAATTTTATCCTATGGGGGATTTAGGGGGCATGAATCACAGAATCTTGAGTGCTATTTTCAGACAGCTCCACTAGTCACTGCTTGACATTTTGATGAAATGCCCTCCGTGCAGTTTGGTCAAGCAGCAGGTGATATGTCTAAAGGGTCACAGGGTGGCATATTCAGCTTTCCATGCCTGCCTTCCTCTGCGACGCTACTGTAAAGGAGCCATTAATTACATCTAGAAAAGTTTTAACATTATTATTAGAGCTGTCAGTCGATTATCAGATTAATTGCATCTCTTTTTATGATTAATCTGATTAATTACAAATAGCAATAATAGCTCAAATAAACTAGGAAATGAAAAATAAATTAAGGAATAAAAACACACAAAAAAACAAGTGAAGCAAGCTGACTGGATCCAGGCTGACTGGATCACATTTTACACATGGTTTACTTCTTATCTACAAATGTTTGCACGCAGTGCGAAACTATTCTGAACCTTTATTTTTTATCTGAATACAACTTTGCTGTAAGTGCACCTGACGCCCAAATAAGGGTTGTTATAGCTGTGATTATTTGACAGAAGTGTTTTTCCAGGAAAAAGCATGCGATGTAGTTCCTGGAACATTGCTGTATATAAGTACGATTGATCTATACAGGGATAATGCAATGCTGTAAAACAAATTTCCGTCCGACAAACCGCCCTATTATCTAAACCAAGATAAGCTTGTCGCTTATCTATGCACATTAATATCTCTATAATCAATAAAGCATATAATCCCGAAAGACGCTACGTACCCAGACATTTGGTCTCGACTCCACTCCAGAGACCGTTGGCCTGACACTCCCTCACGTGTGAGCCCACTAATGTGTACCCCGTGTTACACATAAAGATGGCTGTGGCGCCGAAGGTAGTCAGGGTGCCCATCTTTTTGCCATTAGGTGGGGATGGAAGCTCGCCACAGGAAATGACTAGAGGAAACACAGTCAATCCGATATCTTTAATGCACAGGGTCATTCTTTATTAAAAAAAGGTCATTTTGATGACATCCGACACAATATCCCAGGCTTATTCACAGGCACTGCTAGCTACCAGGCAATGAGAGGAAGCAAAGAGGACGTGACAAAAAAATCAACACAGACGCATTGATATAATGGTGTTCCTGTTAATGGTAGGACAGATACACTACCGTTAAAGGTTGAGAGACACATCCAATTATACTGCGTTATTACTTTATTATACATTGAAATTAAAAGTAACGCCACCAAAATTATTAAATGACACGAAATAGAAACAGGAAATATATGTTTAGTTTTTTTGAAATAATTTTTGTGAAAAGTGTCCACCTTATGTTTGACGTAAATGTGAGATCCTTTTTGTAAGACTTCCTGTGAGCCACTAAAGCTAATGGTAGTCGTACTGCGAGGGACACGAATGTGCCGTTTTGAGTGGCTTTTTGTTAATGTTTATTATGAAATCCAGGAAGATCGGCATAATTTGTGCAGTTAGGGGTTGCCATAATAGCTGGTACAAATGCAATACATTTCTACAAAACATTTATTTTGACCATAATCCATGCACAAGAGCTGAATGTGGAAGGAAAACACCATCGTTTTTTATATGTTCGTACCTCAACTTAAATGAAGTAATACTGCGATCTCAGCTGCAGTAATATTGAGAGGGGGAGTAGTCAGGAGTGATGATGTTACTGCGCACAGAGGTCGAAGTGCTGCAAACTAAGTGCTCTTCCGCCATACAATATAGTTCTCTTTTTTTAGCCACTTAAGTTTTGTTTTGTGCCACCATACTTACTCGTGTAACTACTCATGTAACAGTCTTTAAATAGGGAAAACATGGAAGTGTTTGATGGCTTCTAAATTCATTCCTGTTTGGATCCTAAGGAATGAATGGGGCTAGGCTAAATGCTAACACAGTCACGACGCACTGTACAAAGATGAAGAGCATGCATTGAAAAAAGATAGAGATGTATTAATTTGTCTAAGTTGAGGTAAGAACATAGTAAAATATCGAAAAATGGTGGTGTTATCCTTTAAAATTCGATTATGTACTTTAAAAAAAAGTGATTTCCTGGCTCATAATTATAAGGGAACCACTTAAAGTGCTATATAACACCTATAACAGCTATTTATATAAACAATACTAGTTGGATATATACATAGTACATTTTTTGATTGATTAATTAGAATTATGTAAGCCATAAAGTGCAAGGGACTGTGTTATATTGTGAATAATAAGTCAATGCAACCCCTTCAGCCGTGAGTTATTTACAATACAGCATTAGCCTCGAGTTTATCACACAAAACAAATATTAAAGCAAAACATATGTATCGGCACAACTTTCATGAAGTAAATTCACTAAAAGCCTTCCTTCTGCAACAGAATGCTTCACATATGTTTACATGGCCGTGAAAGATAAAATCGTTGGGTGCAGCGATCATTGCTATGTTTAATCTTAAATAAAACACTGCTGTTGACCAATCAGAATCAAGTACTGGAACTAAGCACTTAATACATTTGCATAATGATGCCGTTAGTATATTTTCCCATGGTTGGAAATCCAGAGGGCAAATATTGCTGCAAACGTTCATTTCTGACACTCTTCTAATACACACATTTGTTTTCGTGATTTATTAAGAAGCAGCTGCGTGCATCTGTTCAACAATTATTGACCAATCAAACATCAAGTCACAGCGAGGCGACGTAGTTTATAAACACATCATAAATGAATTTTCATTTGCTTTCTGACCTCAAATTAGACGAAGCATTTTTCACCAAAGACTTAATCACAATGATAGTGTTTACTCAGCCCATCCCTACGGTGAAAACCAGGCAGCGATCAGAAGTGACTAAGCGGTCTTGAGCGTACACGCTAAATCCAGAGGATTACATTTGGATCAGAGGAGAAATAAATGGATGCGGTTTAGAAGGGGGACAGATTTTAGACACTTTAGCTGCCCTAATGAATTTGTTTTCATTAGCTCACAGTTAATGCAGTTTAGTAATTAACACTGTGATTATTCACATCCCCCCGTTTTGGGCATTTTTGTGGGGTCTTCTTAAAGTCTCTCTAGTTAATTTCCATTTGCTTATTCACATCGAGTAAAGCCATGTACATATTAGGCAAAAAGCATTTGTGTGTGAAACAGAATTCAATGTAGGCATAATTCACTGTATATCTCAAATCTTATTTAAAGTTTCATTTTGAAACAACTGTGTATAAGATGCTTCTTACTCTTGCATGTGGATTTCTCCTCCAACCCTTCCCAGGTTGCATTAGCTAAGCACTTGATGGTCCTCCTGCCCCCTAGATAGTAGCCGGGGGAGCAGCTCAGCATAATTCGTGCACCGAACTCATTCAGCAGGCCAGATATGAGACGCCAAACCATGTGTTCAGAGAGCATGCTCTCAATGTTTGGGCACTGCACCGCTGCAGGAAACAAAGCAAAGGATGCATTAATAGAAGACAGTAATCCTGAGGCTCCTGAAACTAAAATAACTGCAGCTTACAGGAATGATAGGAGATGTGTACGGTGCCAGTCAGTTGTCTGGAAACCCTTAAGAGATATGGGTTTTGCATTATATAAAAACCTTTTAGTCTGATGATCTAGAAGCTTATGCTAAAATGCCTAATATTTAAATGAGACATTTTACCAAAAATAAATCTTACACCGAGAAAAGGATGCATTTAATGCCATTTTGATTTGTTTGTTTCTTAATAGTGGCAGTTTTATTTTATTTTTTCTAAAAAAGATGGATAGCATTTGAAATGTTTTCCTTTTAAACATCCAGTAAATACAATTTCAATGCAAACTCTGCTTACCCAATTTAGTTCAAACAAAACATCAATACCACAGAGTTAAACTCAATATAAGTCAAGAATTATTTTTGTTGTTGTTTATTTTGGCTCATAATCTAGAGTGTTATCAATATGGTTTAGGTCTTGAATAATATGTTTATATGGATATTGTTGCAAACTAAAGTGGAAACAGACAGTTTCATAGTAGTAATATTGTGCGCGCATTGAACAGATGGTCTTTTGATTGAACAACGTAGTGCTAGCGTAAATTGCTGTGGGTACATCAAAGTTTGAGGAAAAAATGCAGGTCATGTATATTGAACAGGATCTTAAGCATCCTCTCCCCTGCCTTTATTGCACATACATCATTATTGCACTCCATGTTCTACATGACAAAGAATTCAAACCTCTCGGCCTGTGCTTGTTGAGCTAATTATATACAGGAGATCCAGCTGGGGTGCTGCTCGTCTGAGACGCTGTGAATGCCACACTGTCATCTCAGAGCTCTGAAATAAAAGAGCACCTTGACATAAAGCTGTGTGGCAGGTCAGATGCCTTCTCCACTTTCTCCCTACTGTTGATGGTCTGGGGTCTCATAACACTACACTCGAAAATGAACGTTTGTCAAGATTAGAAAAAATCCTCTTCTGAAAGTTTAAATATGTTTAAAGAGGCGTTTAAAAACCCAAATAATACTTTCTTTAAGATTAGCTCTGCTGATACTTTCTATTTGACATTTACATACTGTATAAGTCAGGGGCACTTTTTTAAGTCCACCTGCAGTCGATTATTTAATCTCTTAAAACTCATGTTTGACGATCAAAACGGTATATCTGAAAGTTTTTTCTATAATAATAATTTCTTTATACTTTAAAATAGCTTAAATGTAACTCTACACTTGGCTTAATTAGTACACATGGAACCATATGTAAATTAGACTCCGCCTCTACTTAATTGAACCAGCTCGGACTATATGTATATATATATTTATTTATTCATTAGGGGTGTCCTCGACTAAGTATTTACATATTCGAATCAGAATCGTCGAATCTTTCCATAGTCGACCTGTAGTCGAATCATCTATGTTTGTGTGCATGGGTTGGGAGGGGGCCAGACCAGGTACAAATTGGTAACTTTTATTTTCTTTCACAAGCAGCACACTGAAACAACTTTTTGATAAAGGGACCAAAACTGTCTTTCAAGTGATGAAGGAAGACAAAACTGACTATGCATTTATATATATATTTTTTAAGGTAAAATGTAAGGCAACATTTGTTTAATTATAACATTTTAAAGCCTCGATCTACAAAACATTACACAAAAATTTTTTTTTAACTAAACCTAAAAAAAAACAAAGATGATCCTGCCTTGGAAACCCCAGCTACAATTCAGTGTTTTTATTTAATTTGGAGATTTAGCGCGTCAAAGCCGTCATGACAAAAAAAAGACAAATGAGAAATGACAAATAATTTGTGATTGTTACTGTGAATGATAAAAACTAAGCTTTCTATAAAATTCATTAAACGTTAATTTATAACAAGAAAAAAAATGAAATTAATGATTATATAGACACTACGCGTTATTATTTAGCACAGAAATACCTGCTTGCTTGCTTTGACTTTGATCATCTCTCTATTCACTTTAGATACAGAAAGACCGGATGATATTATTTATTTCAGGAATCTCTTTTCTATCATTTGAAAGTGAACACCAACCATAATATTAAAATCACAAGAAAGACAGTCGTGTCAGGCATAAATATAGGTTCGGTGCAGATACTAGTTTCCGTTTCATCACCGAAATAAAAAAAACGGCTTACCTGTTTTGTAGTTTAACTTTTGTCAAGATAACCACTCTGTTTTAAATACATTTTAAAACTTATACCCGTCGAAAAACATCCGTTTTTTAAAGTTTAGTTTGATGATGAACTATGAGATGCAGAGCACCTAGCCCGTTCGGCTAAATTGCATGCGCAAGCATGGCCAGTATGCAACAGCGCAACATCGATACAACGAAAAGCAATCCAAAATGTACAGACTTTTTTAGATCAAAATTTACATTTATAATAAATACAATTTTTTTTAATAAAATAAGGTCAGAAGTAACTAAGTGCAGAACAAATGTGCAAAATGCCTCAAATGCACGGAAACGAAACACAAGCCAAATAGTTAAATCAGATAACCCAAAGTGATTTATAAATCAAATAAAATATAGAAATTATTAAAAGAACGAAAGTATTGCCAGAATTGCCAGCTTTGTCTTTTATATATATATATATATATATATATATATATATGAATATGCAAATTACTCCCCGCCTCCACTCAATCTCACCAGTTCGGACCATAGATATATATGTACATAGATGCTGCGTTCAGCAGTTTCAGACATGAGACAGCAGTGCTGCAATTGTTTCAGCACAGTCTACAAGTCTATGTGGCATCCGTACATAACTGTGTTGACTTGATAGGTTACATTTTGTGATGTAGGAAACTGGGACGATTTCGATTTCGAACCGCGATTTTTAGACAAATATTTTATGATGTCGTATGATAATTCTGCACGTGGTTTGTCTTAAAGCATATTAAAAACACCACATAGACATATAAACAACAATAAAAACGGGATTTTTTTACCACATTGTTGATATTTTTTCCTTTATGATTAACTCATTCCCCACCAGCCATTTTTTTTAAAGTTGCTCACCAGCATTTTTTCATTTTTTCAACATTTCACAATGCCTTCCAGGAAAATGTTCTTTTAAAAATATATAAACATACAAATATATCAAATGAAAGAACAGGCCATCTGCTTTCAAACAAACAAAACGGGAAAAAAAAAACGTTTCATCCTAACTATATTTTTTCTCTGCTTATAAAGTCTTAAATACAAAAGAAATTGTAGCAAAAAGCTCAAATAATTGCATTTTTGTAAAGGAATTTTGCTGGAGATCAGATTCAGAACAATTATCAAAACATGCACAGAGTTTAAAATTGTTTTGGCTTCAGTTTTTTCATAAATTGGGTAACAATATAACTTGTCAATGGCGGGGAAAGAGTTAATCACATTAAATTAACATACTAAACTGACTGTCCTCATTTGACCAGTAATGTATTGATTATAAAGAGACAGACATACAGAAGTAAAACAATCAGACAGAGACAGACGCACGTTCAGACAGATAACCCTGAGATAATGACATAAGATCGCTCGCCTTTTCCTCCTCCTGTTGATGGCGTGGGATATCACAGCATTAAATGACATTATCTATAGCAGCATCGGCCTTAATGAGCGTCTCTCTTCCTTTGACCTCTGAATGCATAATACACGGTCATTTGGCTGCGGGCACTTTGGTCGGCTTTGTGGGCTAATGGTGATTCAGGTCAGAAGGTGGACATGCCACATCAAACCATTTGTCTTGTTTGAGTTGCCAAACCACAAAAAATCAAGTCATTATAGTTAATTTCGCCAATTACCTGCTCTACATTACTCTCGAGGGGGGGTGAGCGGTAAAGGAACCGACTGTGAGTGGCGGTTCAGTGAGGCAGGAGATTTTACCATGCTGTTGGCATAGAAACAGAGAACTTGATTTACTCACGTAAACAGCGGGGAGGATGAGCCGCATTGCTCCAGGTGCCATCTTCCAGGCAGACGGCGATGAGCAGGCTGCCGTCGTCGGGTCTGTACCCATCATCGCACTGGAACTGCACGGTGCTGCCCACCGTGTATTGGAAGCCGTGGAAAGACCCGTTGGCGGGAGTCTCTGGCACTCCGCAAGACACAGCTGTCGATGAGACACAAATAACAGAAAATGCAGATAAATGAGAAAGCTGTATCAGAATGTATTGCATGCTAGAGATCTGTACTGAGCAATAAATTGAAAACTTAACCCAACCCATAAATTATCATCTTCAAACTGAACAGCATGGTCAATTGCTTCAGCTTTCATCTGAACCGTTCACGATTCGGTCCATGAGATTCATCAGATTTCTATAACCTAATGCGGTTTTGCTCAGGTATAATTATTCTACATTAATTACAAACTACATTAAATACTACAATAAATTACACAAATAATACATTAAGGGCCAGAATTAGTGACAGCTGGCACCCATCTCTTCTGCCGCTAAAATCTATTGTTTACTACAGTAAAAAATGACCGTTTGAAAAGGGTATACATTTGATACAAATCTGTGTCTTTGAGGTACTAATATACTTTTTTAAGAAGCAAAGTTGTAATTTTTAAAAGGGTACAGTCCCAGTGACAGCTTTTGTACCTTTATTTCTAAGAGTGTAGGAAACTATTCTTGGGGAAGCTGTTTTTTGAATGTATGAAAAGAGGGATAACTCGCATTCAAATCAACAAAACAGGTCCAAGCAAATTTCAATACCAAAGCCAACCTAAGCCATAAAATAATAATCTTTCTTAATATCAACAAAAACCTAAAGTTTCACAAGAAATCTCTTTAAAACCAAAAAATTCAAAAACAATAAGCACACAGAACAGGTGTTCGGAAGGGTGTTTGTACCTTTCCGAAAAAAATCTATGGGACTTATTAAAGCTGTTTCTTGTTCAACTGATCACAAGCTGAATAAGAATCAGACCGTGAGCCCTCGTCATTCTTTTTTTGACCTGATGGTCGACTGCATGGATTGCTCCATCAATTAAAAAAATTATTGGCCTTAATTAGCGCCCATTCTAGATGCCCTTCCCTGCAAATGGGGTTCAGGCTGGGCTGTTCTGTGTGCAATACAATGGTAAAATTATATTAGTACTACAAGTCCTTCTAGTCTTCGGAAAGATGTCATTTAACTCTGTGTGATTAAGAGTAATAAAACTTCTTAAATAAAATCTTTGTGTGATTCTGAATGTATGGCGATGTTATCTGGCATTCCTGTAAGAACAATTCAATACTTGGGTAAGGTCATGGACATACATGCCATCTGGGTGGCAGTCAAACTTAGTTTGCATTCAGACTTTTTCAGCTCATAAAAATTGAAACAGTGGCTTAAAAAGCCTTGTTTTTTTATATAGCACAATAGTGGTTTAAATATATATGTATATATATATATATATATATATATATATATGCACTTTATTACAGTATACTGAAAATCATTAAAAAAAATGAAGTGTCTCCCAAATTTAAATGTAAATGTTTAAACACTAAATACCAAATACAGTTTTCTCTATGGTACTGAAAACATAATATACAAATGCATGTGTTTATTGCAAATTAATATTCATTGCTCATTCATTGCTTAAATTGGTCTAATTTCAGAAGGCATGGGGAAATAATATGAATATAACTCAAAGTATACTAATGAAGAGAATTATAAATATATACTTACATACATACACACACACACATATATAGTTAGATGTAGATCATATACTTTCTTGCTGACTATGGTAGGTGTTTAGATTTACATTTACTTAATTTATAAGCCATGTTGTTTGATGCAGGTTTGTAAATATGTGTCTGCTGTGTTACCATAAGATATTACTATATTAATATATATTAAAGATATATAAAACCCCGAAAAGAACAATACATTTGATCCTCATATGACAGGCCTGGTACTAGGCTTGCTGGACTGGGGGGCAGTCAGGGTTTTTGGGGTGGGCAGACATTTCTCGACAGAAATTATTCATACACTAAAATGATGGATGTTTCAATCCAATTTTATTTTGCATCTGTCTTATAATATGTTCTTTTAGACATTCAAATTTTAAATGTAGATGCACCGCAAATGCGATTATTTATAATGATTTATAATGTTATAATGATTACACTTAATGTAGTTTTACATATTAAGTCACAGTTAGGGATGGGCATTCGATTAAATTTTTTTAGTCGATTGTCGGGAGAATTATCGATCGACTATCGATTAATCATTAATATTTTTATAATAAAAAATAATTATTTAACTTTTATAATTCAAAAATGTTGAATAAAAATAAAGCATGTTTTCCTCCATGAGACCTTTATTACAAGATCAACTTGTGGAAGACAGTTAAACTAAATTTAGTTAGACAAACGGAATATATATGCGCTTGAATTTTCGGTGCTCTAAAGCAGCGGAACCTGCAGCTGCGAGCCGCATTCTTAAACAGAGACCTCATTTGTTCCAAAAAATCATGACCTCTTCATAATTATTCTTTTGAAATCAAAACAGAAGGTCACAGATAACGGAGTACGGTGTCAAATATTGCACCCTGGTGGTAAAATGTTGAATTGCTGCCACACAGTAAAATTCATTTAATTGCTTCAAGATACATGCTATGCTAGGCAACGCAACCTGCATTAGATAAAAAAGTATTCGATTAATCAATAACAAATTAACTTCATCGACGAAATTCTTAACGATCAATTATCGATCGTCGATTAATCATGCCCATCCCTAGTCACAGTTAATGAAATCAGGCAAGCAGGTGTTATGAATGCAAAGCTGTACATATAGCTATATTTTATTAATGTGTACACTGCATTTAATATATTATTTCACTTATACCTGTAGATAAATTAAAGCCATCCCTATACCGACCCCTACCCAACATATGCCTTTCTTCTAAATAAACACTTGTTAGGCAATTTATTTTCACTTCTCAAACATTTTCTTCATTTAAAAATAAATGCATTTTCAATGTGATATGTGATAAGCTATATTTTCAATCATTCTTGACCCTATCATGCTGCAGCAGCAACCTCAAATATCCCAACAAAGCACAACGCTTTAAATAATCTACATTGAAACATCATGAAAGCAATTTGACATGCATGACAAATTCATCAAAGGTTTGCCGATAACAGCACCAGACAAAAGCACAAGCCCTAAAATACTGTAAGTCTAAGTTGTGATGAGACCAAAGATAAATCACACTGCTTTGTTCATAACACAGCAAATTATATTATAATACACACAACATTATAAAATACAACGTTTTAGTTTATGATGACCTTGCAGAGTGACAGCTGAACTTAAAAGTCTGTAGATTTTTGCGTGTGAAGTTTTTCTCAAATGCGAGCTGAATGAGCTGACAAATGACGATGACAAAACCGCAAAAATTTAATTTTAAAACTGCACGCGATGTTCAGCTGTTACAATACTGTATAACCATCTTATATCATTTATATCTACAATATATTATGCCACAACCAGACTCTAATTTTAGAACCTTAAAAGCTGCTGGAGGCTTGTCATTGGCTGTTGTATTTGAATGAATAAATACAGTATGAAGTGAGTCTAAGAAAGGATAAGGGGCTATTTTGGGCATATTTTACTATACAAAAAGTTTCATTTTAATACATGTTATGTTATTACGTTTATGTAATACTAAATTGCATTGTTTCTGATATTTCAAAGATGCGTGTTTTTTTAGTTACTAAGTTTACAAAGTTTGAATAAGCTAATCAGACAATAGTGGGCGGAAGCCATGATAACTGGTGTTTACCAACAAAAGATATTTGTTGTTTAAAGAGACTACGTTTTTTTGGGGGCAGAGGGATAATCTGGGGGGCAATGCCCCCCCAGCTCCCCTAGACCCGGCCCTGTCATATAATAGTAAAATAAAGTAAAGGCCCAGTTTTTGACAATAAGCCATATATTTTCATTAAGTTGGCAATATTATGAGAGGGGTTCATCAGGAAATAGGAAAATGCAAGAGAAAAATATTCTGTATTTTAAGTTAGATTTTTCACCAAAAAACAAGTTGGGGTCAAAATGACCCCAGACATCACCTATTGTTTTGACCACCACCTTTATGAATTATTTTACTAAATGTACATAAAGTAAAAATATCAAGGTTTAAAAATTCAATAAGCCTATTTTTTATTTCAATTTTTTTTCAATTTGACCCTAAACATAATAAAAGGGTTAATTACTTTGATTTTGCAATAAAATGTGGCCTAGAGATGCTTTTGTGAGATGAACCTGAATAGAGCTACTACATTTTAATTGGCTTTTAGTTCTGCCAAACACAAGTTATAAGGGAAAAGCGCTTAATTCTCCAATCTTTAAAAATACTACTTAAGATCTTCACATATAACCTCCCTCAAACATAACAGGTGGAACAATTAGCCTCACATACAGTTCACTCGCTCGCTATTTTTATGCAAGTACACGCCTGATCCGCAGACGTCTCATCTCACTAATGAACGCGCTGTGAACCTCCAGGAGAGAGCGTTTTCTCTGACATCGCTCCAGAACAGAAAACACAAGAGGAGCAGAAGAGAAAGGGCGGACGGAGCTCCACGTAGTCTGGAGGATAAAATTAGCGCCTCAATAAAAGAGAAACGATCAGAGGAAAGCATGAACAATGAAATTAAGAGGACCCGCGACACATCAAACACATTCGATTACGCTTCCGTCTTAGCATGACTGAAGAGTCACCCATTATGACGTTGAGACAAAAGGACACTGGCGATCTCGCGGCACACTCCTCGAGTGAAGTGCTGAATGGAATAAAAGCGGCTTCTTGTCGGGGCATGCGGAGGTGTTTTCGAGCGGAACGCAAAATGACACGTTCTGTCATTCTCAAAAGGCGGGCTGTCTGTTCGAGGCCATTTCCAGGCATGTAAATGAGGAAACTGACTCAATGAGTGGCATTGAAGAGTCTGAGTTACCTTGACAAAGTGGAGCAGGATTGTCCCACTGGTAAAGGCCGTTGGGATGGAGTCTGCACGTAGCGTTTCTGTGACCCACCAGCCTGTAGCCAGAGTTGCAGTAATACTGGAGTCTGCTGCCTGGACGATCTCTCGCTCGGTTGACGATCCCTCCATTCTTGGGTGGATTGTTAATGCTACAGTACGCAGCTGTGGGCAAGAATAAAACATTATTATAGATTCCAAATAGAGAGTCTTATATGTTGGGGTGTGTCTAATTTTTAGCTCACATGACCACACTGTAAAAAATGCAGCATTTTTGTCAAATCAACATAATTTATTAAGTTAAAGTAACATAAAAATATAAGTTAAACCATTTCAATTTGTTTTTATAAGTTATGTCACCTTATCACAGGTTAAAATGTAAAATAGTAGGTTAAATTGCAAAACCAAGATGTGTTAACTCTTTTTACTGTGTATATAAGAAATTAACTCATACCCCACCAGCCTTTTTTTTTTTTTTTAAAAGTTGCCCGCCAGCATTTTTGTGATTTTAACAAAAGTTTAACTAAATGCCTTCAAGGAAAATTTCTTCTAAAAATAAATAAATATTTCAAATGAAAGAACAGACCGTCTGCTTTCAAACAAACAAAACGGAGAAAAAATGTTTCATCCTATATATATGTTTTAAACTTAAATATGGGATGTTTTTTATAAATAATAAAAAAAAATATTTGCATTCTTGTGAAGGAATTTTGTTTCAAAACGATTATCAAAACATACACAGAGTGTCAAATTAATAAATTATTTTTTGCTTCAGTTTTTTTCATAAATTGGGTAAGAGCGGTATTACACATTATCATAAAAACTCATCAGCAAGATGTTTTTTATACAAATGTTTCCTTTTAATTGACGAGGTAACTCATCAATGGCGGGGAAATAGTTAACTCAAATAAAACTATAACTACAGTATATTTTGTAGTGTTATTTTTATCTCATTTTGCAGTCATTACATTGTTTCATGTCAACATCATATGCAGGTACCCATCAACTACCCTTGTCTTGACATATCATAATTGAAATTAGAGATGCAACAATACAAAATTTGGTTACCTAGAATTACATCTATCGATACCGATAGATACTGATCGTTTTTCTTTTTACTTTAAATTATTCTGTCATGAATTCTGTTGTCATTGTCACCCAATTCAAAACAATCACACATTATAAGATCTAATACGTTTTTCTGCCCCATTTGATTTCCATGATATAATCTGCTCTGTTCAGCGGCTATTTTTAAGCATCAACCAATGTCCGGAAGTGGGAAAAATGTGCAGATGCAGATTAAAAGGCAACATATTGGTGTATCCTCAATTGAAATCCATACTGACACTGCTAACAGGAACAGACTAAAAAGTGGTGCTTCCATCCAAATGTGGAGTAAATATTTTCAAATTTCGCAAAAAAAGAAAAACAAACAACTGCCAATTCGGTGCGTTTCCATCAAGTTGTTCGAGCGATAAGGCTGGTACTGGTAACCTTAATCAACAGTTAACAAAACAAGGCACGCTTAGAAAATGGAGATAGGACTGCAATTGGGTCATTCTACAAAAAAGGTGGAAATGCTTGTACCTTGCGTTTGCAGACCCCTTAGTCATTTAATTTGACCCAATAATCCCATAATGATATATATTTAATAAATATAGACTGTCCTTAAAATGATGAGAGAGTTTATTTAAATAAATTTTCTTTTTTTCCTTTTTTTAAACTTCTTTTTAAATGTCTGGTCCTGAAAATTGCCCTGTCCCTTTGATCATACATGGAAGTTGAACTGTGTACTTATTATTTAAAACCATGTTTTAATTTACATTTACCTTTAACCCTGTATGAATTTACTACAACACTGAAATGGTAAAAATACACTATTAATATGAATAATTTCAAATACATATTTGTCCACTAAATTTCTGTCATTAGTGTTACCAGGGTGCGATTTGTGAAAAAAACAGAGGGGGGGATGTTTTCATAGGCGTCGAGTTATTTTGTACCCACCACTAGTTTTTACTTTTTTGACTGTTTTCAGTGGTTATGAAGAGCAATATGAGAGAGAAATTTGGTAATTATTGTCTGACCTAACAAAAATCCATTATAATATTATTATTATTTTTTATATATTTCTAATTAAAATATTTCTAATATTCAGAAATGCGCTCTCCGCTCACGAGCTCTGATCGGAACAAACCCGAACCTCACTGTCTGCTGAACTTGCGCAGAAACATCAAAATATAACCAGCTTTTTAAAATGGTTTTAAAACTTAACATTTAGACTATTTTAGCCCAAATTATGAGCTTATTGACGATTTTTTATCATTCTTGACATAATGCGTCTCTGTCCACAGCACATTTCAAAACATTTTAATTCATAAAAATAAATAATGAGAACATGAACTCATCACTGCATTTGCAGGAATTGTAAAATCTTTTTTTCTTATTAACTCATGAAGCAGCCTTACGCAATATTTTTATTCTAATAGCTTATCTTTCCCCACACATATGAGCTGTGATCATGCACAACGAAAAAACACGCAAGAATTAAATCTTGAATGGCAAAACTGTATGGCACAATGTAGTGTCAACTTAAACATAAATATGAACAATGTATTTATTGCAAAGTTAAACCATTACAGTAGAAACAGTTTTACTGCTGCTTTTAAAGTAATAATATTAACTTTACACCGCAATGCGGAGCTACAGTGAAATGATAGAAAAGACAGATGCATTATGTGTTAGTCACTTAGCCTCATTTGCGCAAACTGGACGCGCCCGCGCCTCGCTAAACACCTCATCTGCGTGTAACTTCGGCCATTCTCAGTGGTGTGACTGGGACACTAACTCTGCTTGTCATCATAAACAGATAATCAGATTGTGATGTTTATTCCCGCTTTATTAATATGCGGATGAATATGCTGCCTTCCACCGTTTCGACACACAGCTCCATAACCATCTCGCATGTGTTGATAGGCTACTCGTGAGGTGTAACCGGGTCTGTAACCAATCAGATAGCGCCGTGGGCCGGACATTGAGCAAGTCTGCAGAGTGGTGAATACAGAGAGGCTGCGCGCGGCAGCTGTATCAGAGCCAGCCAAAGCAGCGCATTTTAAAACAAAATTGACTTTAATCAAACCACGGATCAGTGCTATGTTTTGTGATCCGTCTCGCCACTAGTGTAGTAGCACTGATCACTTTGAGGGGGGGATAAATTTATCCCCACCGGGGATAAAAATAATTAAGCAGAGGCAGGGATACATTGACCAGAAAGGGGGAAATCCCACGCATCCCCCCCGGCAAATCGCACCCTGAGTGTTACCCTACCCAAAGCACTTTTATTTTGAAACAATGCATCAGCTCTTTGAAGTTTTTCATGGGTCAAGAGGTCAGTGGAAGAAGTGCAGTGGAGGAAGGCAAAAGGTTTGTGAGATGTCTTACCTTAGTTGTCTAAAATATCATGATATATCTAAGAATTTTGAGATAAGATTTTTTGGATGTCATTAGTGTTACTCTTTGTTATAGCTGGGCGTGTTAAAATCTTTACATAAAAATACATTATACTGAATAAGTATGTGATTGTTAAATCTTTGATGAAATAGCACCTGGCAGCCATTTTGTAAAAATATTTTTTTTCTGCAATTTGTCCTTGGTGTTACCGTCATTGGTGTTACTGTCATTGGTGTTACCGTCATTGGTGTTACTGTCATAGGTGTTACCGTCACTGGTGTTACTTCTCTAATGAGTACTTCCTAAGCACTATTCCTTTAACTGAACAACATAAAAGCATAAAAACAAAACAAGATGGAAAATGTTATGAAAGTTTATGGACTCTATCTTACACCCGGCGCAATGCAGCGCAATGCGCGACGCAAGTGTCTTTCGCTAGTTTCCACCCTAATTTTCACGTTTAGCGCCGCGTTGTTTAAATAGCAAATGCATTTGCGCCCCCTTTTGCGCTCATGGGTGTTCTGGTCTGAAAACGAGGTGTGTTCAGGCGCATTGTTGGCGCGTTGCTATTTTGAGGCAACTAAAATAGACTACGCCATTGACCAACAAAAACAATGTGCGCAATGTGTTTTATGTTATTTAAAGAGCGCATTAGTAAAATGCGCCTATACACGGGAGGACAACGCGGGTTTGCTTATCACAAGGTACATGAATGCGCAGCAGCACAAAAATGCTTTAAAATATGAAAGATTAAAGGATTGAATGTAAAAGATTATTATTGAGTCTCTTGGACATAAATGAGGACCGATGATGAGACTTAGAAGACACAAAGAGCTGCTTCACCTGTAACCTGGTAAGTAAATAAATGCTTTGCTTTGAACAAATGCGTCTGTTTTTAAATGTTTTTTAATGCTACCTCGCGGATTTATGGCTGTCCAAAGTGCTGAAACGTGAGGAGAGCCGTTTGTAAATTCTTTATCTCCTGTTTGTTACAAATAAAGTATTTTTAGAGTACAAACCTTATCTTACATACTTGTAAATTATTTTTTGATGATATTGGATAGCCATACATTTAAAGCAATTACAAGCCTGCTTTTTACTTCCATGACTAAAAGAAAACGGGTTTTAAAGGTTTTAATAAAAAAATAACAATTTCAATACAAGTGAAAAACAACACAATTATTTAACATTAATCCTAAACTGGTGATCTTCTTCCTTCACTTAGTTTTTCAGTTTACAAAGTCCGTCATCTAAATAGGGATTAGACATAGCGCCAGCGCAACTGGCTTTTAAAGGGGATGAAAGCTGAGACTCTCATTGGTTTACTGCACGTTACGCCCAAAATACTTCCATTACAATAGGACCTACCCTTTTCGACCATGCGCTCGGCGCAAAAAACATTTTTCCCATCGTTAAATTAGCAAAAGTGGATTCGGACACGCACATTTAGAGGTTGTGCTGTGCGCTTTAGACAATGCGCTTAGATCGTTAAAATAGGGCCCCAAAAGTTTTATCATATTCATTATCTATTATTATATTCTAATTTTGTCATTGGTGTTAAACCAAGTTTAGGTGTTATGAATGTATTTTCTTGTACTTTCTAGTAATATTTTGTTGTTGATATGGGATGTAAGACATTGTTGATATTTCAGTCTTTGCATCAAAGACTTTTTGGTTGAATATTTTTGTTTTTGTTCGATTTAAAGAAAAAAGTCAAACTGAGAATTAAATAATTTCATACAATGCTGGGTAAAGATCAGATCAAAGAATCAATATTAATGTTGTTTAACAGGTAACACCAATGACAAATAAATGACTCATGGATTTTTTATTAAAATGTATTAAAAAGTAAAAAAATAGATTAAGCTCCCCATTTTGCAGATTTATAGATTTGACAAGTTAATTTATGCTATTAAAGAAGTTTTGGGTATGTTGAAAGAAGTTCATTTAAGCAGATTTACATCACCCGAATTCCACCTTTTCTGTAGAATGACCCAATTAGTTACGATTGGGCAAGTTTTAAATTTACTAGCAGTGCAGCTTGTAATTGCCAAACTGAATGCTGTGCACAGAAGAAGCAATGCAGACTTTTTATTGAAGGCAATAGCAGCAAGGGCATTGTGACGATGTTGGGCCCCAAGGGAAAGACAACGATACCGAAAAGAGCTAGATGGCCAGTCCCATGGGTTTAATTTATTCTTCAAATACGTTTCCATATTCCATTATTCGCATTTATTCTAATTTGCACAAGTCAAAAACCACCTCAAGCGAGCGTATAAACTTTTATTTGAAATTTAGTCTTTCGACGTTTCATATGCAACACGAAAATTACAGTTAGTGACAATTTCATGGGACAATTAAAACTGTTTGTAAGTTTGACTCTGAGATAAAATGTAAGAGAAAACCAGCATGATGGATTTGAACAGATCATTAGATTCTGATTTTAATGTAACACAAATACAACTTTGCCCATCGTAAGAAGGAAAGCAGATGCTCGGGGGATGTCGAAGCTTAATCTCACTTCAGACAGATCAAATCAAATGCATCATCACACTACAAGTCTGCTGAGAGGTTCGGTCTCGGCTGCGAGTGATTAACCAAACCTAGCGTAAAACATTCAACGTGGTATTGAAATCAAATTTTCTTTCACGAAAGCCCGACGGACTTAGCAACGCAGGAAAAATAAGGCGGGGCTTGAAGTTGATTCCTTAAGATGATTGGTCTAGATAAAAGTTTGTGTTCAAATCCTCTCATTATTTCAGCGATTTATACAATCCACAAACATTGTAGCAACTCAGTGGGTTTGGAAAGCAGCTCTTGAGTGATGTAACGCTTTCTCCTTCTGTCAACTCATGACCAAAATTCAATAAACAGGAAACACGGAGCGACACACACTGAAATAATGGCCTTGCGTAGGGCACGGCGTGTCAGGAAGATCAACTCAAATGAACGGAGAGAGTGTGAAACACTGTCAGAGAGGCAGCGGTGAAGAGATGGAGAGTAATCATGACCACTTGGCTTGTGGCCGTATATCACGTTCGCCTGTTGGTAGAAACGTCTGGTTGAAGCACAGGCACTGGTAGTTATTTAGCAAAATTCATTACACGATCTTTGACCTCCATTATATCAGACTTCCCAATGGTTCCCCAAAGGAAGGCAACATGTAGTCATAGCCTAATAAGCACTAACTTAAAGGTGACATGATCTCACGCATTTTCATCCAGAACAACAAACTTGAAATGTGCGTAGGCCTGTCGCGATAAACGATAAATCGATTAATCGCACGGTAAATAAAATGAGCTCGGTCATTTTTTTAGGCCGCGATAATTCACATTTGCATGCTTGTTTGTTTTCCTTGTCTCTCTCTCTCTCTACCAAAGAGACTGGATGACCGCTCCGTGCAACGAGTGACAAGGAGTGAACCCTCGTCAGTCATTTGTCAGTCGCATGATCTGTGTGGGGAGGGGGACTCCTGGCGTAGCCTATCACAGTAGGAGTACTGAGGAGGATGAGAGCCGCGTGAGAAGTGTAGCAGGAGAAAACACTAGTTAAGACGAGAGTTGGAGAAAAAGATGGATTTACTAGAGGCTGTTTACACTTGTCATTAACATGCGTTTTTATCGATCGGATCACAATGTTTTACGTCTTTTCTGACTTTTCTGACACAAGGTGAACAGTGCTATTTTAGCCTTTCATTGATAAACTAAAGCGGGTGATCTCCGCAGTTTCATTTTGCAAGCGTGTGAAAGTTGCGCGATCTTATTTCATCAATTGCGCTGAAAATTCAGAGAAAGCTCTAACATATAAACGTACAAAATACTGTGCAGCATGTATACTTGCTAAACAAGCAGCGGACTCCGACATAATATTAGTTTGCGTCCATATAAACTCATAATTACTCCCGCTGGCGTTCAAATGACAGCGGAGAGACTCGCCCACCGTCTCACGGACCGTCCCCTCACAGTATTCAGCACAGAAGCGGTCGAAAGTGGACAAAAGAGACGGATTTAAATACCAGGTGTAAATGTGATATGTCTCTCTCGTCCACTTGTGATCTGATCAAAAACACATCTTGATACCAAGTGTAAACAGCCAAGTTTCAAAACCAAACGCTACAGCTGCAGTGTGGGAGTACTTTGGATTTAAACCTAATGACCGAGGTGAACCACTAAACCTGAACGAGCCGTTATGTCGCATTTGTGGTAATAACGTAGCACTTAAAAGTGGCAACACGACAAACATGCATATGCACCTAAAACGCAATCATCCTGTTATTTTGTTCATTTCTTGTGGATATTTAAAATGTCTTCCAGTTCCAGTATTACTTATTGTTTAGAAATAAAAGTTTATAGATCTTTGAAAAGGTGTATCTGCATTATTATAATGGTCCCGGAGCATCAATGTTATCGCCTATCGCGATAAATTCCGAGGCAATTTATCGCCTAGCAAAATTTGTTATCGTGACAGGCCTAAATGTGCGTAATAATCCACTCTGACTCTCCACAATCTAGTAAGCTGCTGACATTGAATGTATGCTTAAGGCACCTTTCCCTAACATTGAATCTATGCTTAAGGCAATCCCAGAATGACTTAAGTGTAAAGAAGTTGAGTATCCCACGTACTTGATGGGATGAGCTCTTTGTGTAATGCAGCAGGTTCCCGCCTGAGGTTTTGTTTTAGTTAGGATGCTGCTTTAGAAAGTGTAGGCAGCTCAGTGGATGTTGGAGTAGAGCCAGAGTGAAAGAGCAATATTTTCTCATGCCCGTATGACTGATGTGCTGCCCTATATTATCGGAAACACTAATACACTATACACCGATAATATCATTTCTCATAGCACTTGGCAAATGCAATACATATTTGGACAAATTCTATAACAAGCCCGTACATTTTATAGATCCAATCAGGAAGACGGTTATCAAACCTGTGTAGCGTATTTTAAAGCCTTTCTTGCTGGTCGCATGATCGGTTGACCATCTGAGGTACAGCTGGTTTGTCTTGCTAGTGAAATTCAATTGTGTGGAATGGTTCCCACTCAAAGCCACCAACAATGGGCTCTGTCCAGATGGCCCTGGTAAATTAAACATCACAAACACAACAAATAAAGCAAAATATTTCAAACCATCTGCTGGGCACCAACCTGGCATATGAACTTATTTTATGAGCAAAAGTTTATATGAAAGGTTATGAGGGAGCAAACAATGTGTACAAGGTCTGAGAATTATTTTTTATAAGTAGGCTTAATCATGAGGTTTTCATTTTTGGCTGAACTATCCCTTTAACACCAAAACAGAAAAATATATGTGCTGCATATATGCAACTCACGTATGCATTGTGAAACCACCAGCTACGTGTCTGTAACTGCCGAATGCAGCATCTACCTATGTATATCTATTAGAGCTTGGGAAAAAATTGCCTGCGATTCTCATGCGTGTCTCATCAGTAAAGCCGGTTCGGTGATTAGTAGTAAATTACCTGCTTTCAGATGGAGCGGCATTTACTACACAGAGCTGTATTTCACCAAGAAGCAAGGCAAAATTGCGTTCATAATCGAAGACGATCTTCCACAATTAGGAACGCGATATTGCATAACTTTTGGTAAAATGTGTGAAAGCAGGTAATAGCGGTTTACTACTTATCACCAAACCGGCTTTACTGATGAGACACGAATGAGAATCTGAATTTTTTTTCGCCAGCTTTAAAATCTATGATCTGAGCTGGTGTTGTTGAACTCCGACCATAGATATACAAGTACATAGATGAACAAATGGTTGAATAAAATAGTTTAAGTATTATTTTTTGGTGCACAAGAGTGTTCTCGTCACATAATATTATTATTGAACTACTGATGGCACACCTTTTTTGCTGATGTCTCTCATTATTTTCTGGGCTTGATTATCTAAATCAAACTGCAATCTATGGGACATTCAAAAGCCTCCCGGTTTTCATAAAAAAAATCCAACAATGGGTTCTGAAGACAGTTGAAGGACTTCGAACAACACAGGGGTTAGTGATTTATGATAAAATTATAATTTTGGGGTGAACTAACCCTTTAAGGAATAAAGAAAATATTATTAGAATAAAACTGTACATTATATATTATATTTACTTAATTTGAAACATACAAAATAACAGGAATAGGCCAATAAACAAACTCGAAATTAACATCTGATTTTAAACTTTTAGAAGACACTGATATTAACTTTTTGTTTATTTTATTTAATTGCTTTGTGTTTTATTTACTCTTTCCTTAAAGCTGTGTTTTGTTCGTTAAAATTGTTATTTAACTTTATATTATATTTTTGCACTGTTGTAATAATCTGTAAAGGCACAATATAAACAAAAAAACAATCTGATTCAATAACAAATCCACAAGTTATTATTTTCACTAATATTATAGTCTACTAAAACCGTATTGTTATGTGTATGTCAGGCTCATTAGACATAAACCAGTTTAATTATTGACTACATGATGTGTAAAGATTCATATTTCAATGATATAATATAGATTTGATATAATAAAAGTTAGCAAATTACCATCAAAGATCTCCAGTTCATCAAACTGTTTCTCACTCTGGAACATTTCCACATAAATGGCGATGGTGAAGGTTGGTAGCACTCTGATGATCCAGGAGCAGGTCTGAGAATTGGGATAGTTTTTTGGGAAACCAGGACTCAGGATCACTCCAGAGGAAGCGGAGCGCTCCTCGTTCGCAGGACACTGAGCTGTAACACATACAAAGCAAACGCAGTAATCGTATCTATTAGTAGCAAATAGCAATGCATTAACAAAACACAAAACGCAAGCTGAGTATTCCAATACAAAGAGGAAAGTTTCTTTAACATGCACAGAAGCTTCTCCTGGTTTCACCTCAGGGGCCGTTAGCTGTGGTTTGAGAAGCTACAAAGTAAGCTGGAGCTTTGTGTTAATCCACCTTGTGAGCGAGGAGGTGGAGGTAACAAACTAGCAGAACTTCTTCATGGCATTGTACAAAAAGTACAGACACGGCGAACTACTCAGATTTACAGCTAAAAGCCGTAGCGAGAAGTTGAATTTCATTTTTCCGTCTTGCTCCCAAGACAGCTGTCGGCTACTGTCTATTTGTTAAAGTACAACAATGCAAGGCTTCCTCCGGGGCATTTTGTGCCGCCTTTTCATTTATTACATTTTTACAGGCTTTGACTGCAGGCGTCACACTAATGATCTAACATCATTACTTCAGATGCTTAATATCAAGCTGTACATTTTTAAAGCTAAAACTCAAAATATAGCGCAGGATTACTGCCAGCTGTTTGCCAGTAACTTACTGTAGATTTAAATATATGCTATTTACTGGCAACAGTTTGTTAAAGTTAAATGAACATTAAACATTAACAAGTCTTTATATTTACAAAATAAAACTAAAATAACAAACTCATCTGAAATCTGAAGAAAAAAAAACAGAAATGATGAGGACTTCTGGTTCCCAGAATGCTTTGCATGATCCCGTTATTTTATAGTTTTATTCTGTAAGAACATTTAATGTTCATTTAACTTTAAACTTACTTTAAATCTACAGTAAGTTACTGGCAAACAGCTGCATAACTACACCAATTTTTACAGTGTGCATAGTTTGACGATACCAACCAAACTTATGGAAACCTATAAAGTATTTTGATTTATCCCATGTGACCTGCCTAGACCAGAGATGGGAATAATCTGAAAAGTGAGTGGGAGACATTATAAATTAGACTCAAGAATAAGAAATATGGCCAGATAGCAAGCGTGACGATGTTACGAACCAGCTGACAGATTTTGATTCAGTGCTTACAACAATCCAACAGTCTTACATGAGCTTGCGTGCATTAAATCTCCAGCTGGTTTATGTGATGTTATGAACACTGTTGCTTTATGAACGCTGATGGTTTATTTAGGTCACCAAGGTAATGTTTTGTAGCTAGAGACGTGTGCATGATGACTAATGATAGTCATTTAGATTTGGATATATTGTAAACAAATCTGTAATGTCTTGCGTCATATTCCATCTGTTTACATCAAGTTGAAGCTCTTACAGACTATAATTGTGTTGTTTTGTGTATATAATTTGCAAGAATACTTGACAACTTGATAAAAAAATTTGGTAGTTTTCTTGTATATAAAAAGTATTTTCGTCTGTGTGGGGAGGGCAGTAAAACTGTCTGCAGGGAAGGTAAAATCTCGGCTGTATATTTTAATAGTTTTAAAAGCCTAGTTGCCAGAAATAAACCTATATAAGTTTAAAAACTAAACTTTTCAGAAACATCAGTCACTTTATCACTTTTGACAGAAAAGTTTATAATTGGACCTAAAACTGTGAACACTCAACAAACGCTCTTGTTTGGTTTTAACTAAAGGTAGTCTCTCTTCAGCAGTGCTATGAACGCACTGCGCCACATGCTGCTTGCTTCATGAATATTAATAACTTTATGCCTAAACTCATTTTCAGGTGGACATTTGTAGGTGAATGCTACCAAAGCCCACTACCAATAAAAATATTTGAAAGAAACGTATTTATGTGAAGTGTTATCTTTTAAACCTATTTAAAGTTGGGGGGTTAAATTTCATCATTTATAGTTATAAAGGTTTCTATGTCGTTGAATGTGCTATTGCCAAAATAATACATTACCAATGACTATTACACAAATCAGTAACATTGGACAGTATTCAAACATCACATCTCCAATTTACTAGCAGTTTCATGCATCACTGTGCTTCGTCCATAACAAACTCTTTGTCACTGTGACCGCAGGGACAAGATGAGCTAGGTTCAGATCTTAAGCCAAAAAATTTTCACCTTTCTCTTATTCCCTTCACCAGAATCATCTACAGAAATAAAACCTGCTTGCTATCGTTCTCTGTGCTTTAATCACTTCTCTACATTTATACGCTTTTATCCAATGCGACTTACAGTGTATTCAGCCTATGCATATTATCAGTACGTGCAATCATGGGATCCAACCAGTGACCTTTGTGTTGCTAATAAATTGCTCTGCCAAGGAAGCTACACACTGTAAAAAAGCTTCAACTTAAAAAAGTAAACCTGTTTGCCTTAAAATTTGAGTTAACTATTTTTGAATTAACATAACATTTTAACGCAACCAGGTAACATACTTTTTTAAGTTATACCAACAATGTATTACTGTGCATGATTTGAATGTCACTTCTTATGACCGGCGTACATTTTTTAATGGTTACAATGGAAGCGCGGCACTTTTTAAAACCCCCAGCAGCTGGCCAGTTTTGTCCATGCTGCTGGGGATTGAAAAAAGTTTAAAAATTTCGGTGAAACGATCAGCTCATCACACTGTAAAAAATACTTTGCTGCCTTAAATTTTTTATTGAATCAACTCGGATTTACAAGTCATTTCAACTTACTATTATTTCTCTTGACTAGAGATGAGTTGTTATAACTACAGTTGAGTTGTTATAACTTATAAAATTAAGTTGACTTTTCTGAACTATATTTTATAAGTTGTGAAAGCTCATCTCTGTTGACATGACTTGTAAATCTGAGTTGATTTAACAAAAAAATTTAAGGCAGCAAAGTTTTTTTTTACAGTGCAGTGTCACTTCACACTTGGCCGTCCAATCACAGTGGAGAAGGGGTGGGACAAATATCACAACAACCAACCAGCCCATCCTTCAACGATTGATAAACAAAGCAGCAGCCAAAGCGCTCAGCTAAAAAAAGCTAACAAACACCTACAGTCAGTGTCTGCCTGGCATTTTCAGCCATGTTTAAACACTTTGGTACACCTCACTCAGCTGGACTTTTAAAGCGAATCGCAGAAAAACATGTGGTCACATTTTAACAAATTAATAAATAAAATAATTAACGAATAAATGTTTTGAATAATGAAAGTTAGGCCAATGTCTAAAGCAAAATTATTCTTCTAAAATTATATACCAATGCTTTCAAACAAACAAACAAACAAAACGGGAAAACCTGTTTCATCCTATCTATATTTTTTTCTTTGTTTATAAACTCTTAAATATGTGTATTTTTCTTTAAGAATAAGTTTTTTTGCAAACGGTGAAATAATTTAATTTTTGTGAAGAAATTTTGTTAGAGATCAGATTCAGAATGATTATCAAAATATAAACAGAGTTTACAATTTGTAAATAACGTTTTGGCCTTAGTTTTTCCATAAATTTGGGATTATCTAGTGGATAATCGTGGTATTGCAAAATAACCTAAAAATTATTCAGAAACACGTTTTATATGCAAATGTTTTTTCTTAATTGACGAGATAACTCGTCAATTGCAGGGGAAGAGTTAATTTTGTGCCATGCAAATTTTTCGCTTAAGTTGAATATTTTCAGCTTGCACAAAGAAACACATTTGAGGTGAATAGTCACGTTTTAATGGCAATCGCACCACCCAATTCACGACTTTCACATCGCCCAATACGAGTTTGCATCTATTCGCATCTTTACATTGACTGTATGTAATCTACTTGCGCAAAACGATGAATTTGCGTTTGGTGTGTACGCCCCATAAGATTCTTTGACACAAGCAGGTTTTCCTTTAAAGGCACACAAGGCAAGTCTGAGTATTATTTCTCTACTAGCTCCCCCTAGTGTCTGGGAGTAAATGCGTTCTATATCTAAGACTATACGAGACTGAAGGACACCGGGTCGGATACAGCGAACTTGCAGGTGGGGTATTCTTCCTACAGACGGTAGGGGCGGGCGAGAGAGTCTTCATTCGTCATGTAATGACTCATTTAACCATATACCGACTTACGAAGATAATTTATTAACATAAAAATGCTGCCTTGTGTCCCTTTAAGGGGACAGAGAATGAAAAAACATTTTTACCTTGTCTTTGTTGAATAATGGTAGTCTAGCAGCATTCACAAACATACAAAAAGTGCTAGACATGCTAAACATCTCAGTCTCATAGAAATTCCTCTTTTTGAAATTTCAGCCAGAAAACGGCCCAATCTGAAAAACTGATGCTTATGACATCACAGGCATCTAACTGCCCCTCCACTTTAAAATAATTGGCTACATTTTTTGAGTGGCAGCAAAGTCAGCCAATCAGTAATGAGATTGCAAGTTAAGCCAGTAGGGGGAGCCAAATAGGTGCAAAACCACTTGTTTAAAATCCCCCACCCTAATAGAGCTATCTGAGAGAGGTTTTTAGGAAGCTTCTAAGGCATTACAGACCCAAACAAAGAAAGTTTTGTCTACATTTCACATCACAGAACAAGGATAAATACCCCGTTCAATCATTATGTCACCTTTAAGAACTTTTTTATTATTCAGGATTTTTGTTAACTCTCAATGTTTATTCCCAATAGTTTTGTATTGCATGAAATAAAACATTAAAGAGTTCACCCAAAAAATACATTTTTGTAATCATTTACTTATTTTGTTACAAACGGGTATAAAAAAGGTATTTTAAGGAATGTTTGCAACCAAACCGTTTATTATTTTTTCCTACTATGGAAGTGAATGGGGCTCATGAACAATGAACAGGAAAATGTATATAGGTTTGTAACAACATGAGATTGAGTTTTTGGGTATACTTTTCCTTTAATACACAAAAATAAGACTGTGTAATGTGTTAATTTGACATGTCGCTTTTGTGAGATTTATCTTCACTTACCTTCACATGTTGGGGGTGGGCCTTCAAACTGCAAATGAGAGTTCAGCTTACAGGTGACCTCATCATCGCCAACCAATGTGTATCCAGGAAAGCATCTGTACCTGACGATGTCACCTGTACAGGGGAATAACAGCTGAATCCCACAATTGTTTTGCTCTCAAACTCTATTTTTATTGCACCTATTCTTGGAAAATGTCCAAAAGTTCATACCAATTTCGTAGTCCTGGTCTTCATATAATATCTCTGCTTGTTCAACAGAAGGGGGGAGTGGGCATTTCTTAAGCCGATAAGCTGAGGAAATAAAAGGGATGTTTTGAAGCCCTTGATACACAGTGCCTTTGTTAATTCAACAACTCGACAGAGTATAACTTAGGCAAAAGACATACGAGATGTATACGTTCCTATGCATCAACACGATTTTCTCAAGAATAAAAGCACACGTCTATAACTCACAGATGTACCAGACTTATAAAAAAGTTGGAGGTTTTGATGAAACACTAGTTCATTTTCACACTCCGATTTCTCACGCTGTTCAACACATGCCCGCAAGCTGACACTGTTATCAAAAAGGCCGAAAGAAGCTTCTATTTTTGACTCATCTAAGCTGCAGAAATAATGTGATGTCATCAGAACCACAGCAGTCATGTCTCCTTAGTGTATAAAAACAAGACGAATCTCATATTTCAAATATATTTCAAGCTGTACTTTACGGTATGCATTGCGCTTGGGCTGCGACATTTCTCATTTGGAAGAGAAACTAACCATGGAAATTGAGGACAAAGAATCCACTTGTGGAGAAGTCGCTGTGGAACCTGATAAGAACCTGGTTGAAAGTGCTGTAGGCTGACTCAAGGGCTGTGTTGCCGCTGAAAATCCCGAGCTGAGGGTAACTCTGCTCTGGGCCATCCCTGGAAGAGGAAAACACATACTGAAATTCCATTACCAAGTGTGATGCTCCAATTTAACAACAAAATAATGCCTGGAAATTCTGAGTGGTTGGAGAAAATTGATTTACTTTCACATTATGGAGAGATTGTGCTGAGTGTTGAATATAAGCGTTACATTACACACGTGCTTGCCTTGAACACGAATAGCATAAAATAAATGATGACTTTACAGACTAGTCCACTTGTTTAGTGGCTACTGAAGATTAATGGAGAATATTACCTGAAAAGAGCCTGGAAATGTATATTTTCACCATCGCTTCACTTCGTATTAATCACAGTGGCAGTGTTTTGCATTATTCAGTGAATATTTACAAGCACTTACAGCTAAACGTAACAAGTTTTTTTCCTTTTTGTTTGTTTCTGTCATTTACATTCTAATTAGAAAACTTCAGTATATAAAACTGTTCAATAAAAAGCTTTTATTAAGCACAGTCAGTCCCCAATTCGGATTACTGTGAAAAATGAATAATATTTTATATAACTTGCCTTCGATTTATGCTGTTTTAATCAGAAACAAATGAAAATCATATTTGAGAATAATGAAAATTATTAAAGAAATAAACAATCATAGTGTTTTACATTTCAGTAATGCAAATTTAAAGGTTAAATGTACTTAAGAAAGCGCCGTTATAATACAAAAATGTAAGTGGTCCTAAAATAGGCCTTAATAAAAATAATAATAATAATAATAATAATAATATTAATAATAATAATAATATGGAGGATGCATTATATTATTATTATTAGTATTAATATTATTAATAATAATAATAATATTGCTACTACTTCTTATTATCAATAAAATGTATTGTTATAATAATAATAATAATAATAATAATAACAATAATAATAACAATAATAATAATAATAATAATATGGAAGATGCATTATTATTATTATTATTATTATTATTATAACAATACATTTTATTGATAATAAGAAGTAGTGTCAATAATAATAATAATAATAATAATAATAACAATAATAATAATAATAATAACAATAATAATAACAATATTAATAATAATATGGAGGATGCATTATTATTATTATTGCTACTACTTATTATTATCAATAAAATGTATTGTTATAATAATAATAACAATAATGATAACAATAACAATAATAATAATAATAATAATAATAATAATATGGAAGATGCATTATTATTATTATTATTATTATTATTATTAATATTATTATTATTATTATTATTATTGCTACTACTTATTATTGTCAATAAAATGTATTGTAATAATAATAATAATAATAATAATAATAATAATAATATGGACGATACCTTATTATTATTATTATTATTATTATTGGGTAATAATAACAATAATAATACTACTATGGAAGATGCATTATTTTTAATATAATTATTATTGCTACCACTTATTATTATCAACAAAATGTATTTTTATAATAATAATAATAATAACTATTATTATTACTGTTGTGGGTATTGCTATTTTTGTTATTATTATTAGTTAAAACTAGACATCACCTCACTGCTTGGACTGCAAAGCTTTACAACCAACACAACTCAAATATAGCTATGCACAGCGACCCCAAGAACAAATATTGGTAAACAAAGTGGCACTCGATCTGGGTAATGATCCGTTTAAAGCACAACAACAATAGCAGCATAAGTCTAGTTTCTCTGAGCTTAAATTCTTGTTTTCGTCTGATCTTTGCCAAACGAATCCTTAAGCGACTTTTGCTCACCAGACGGCGATGTAGTCAGTAACAGGCTCTGTCTGGAGCAGTGTGAAGTTGATGTAAACGCCATGACCGTGGGGCACTGTGATGAGCCAAGTGCAGTCCTGAGAGTCCGGGTATTCGTTTGGGTAGTCGGGTGAGAAAATGGTGCCGTTTGGAGCCGTCACATTGTAGCCACAAGGAGCTGCATGGAGATGCAAACATTACTCGACCGTGACTACATTACTTGTTGAAAAATGCTTGGAGCTCAACCCGAGAGTGGGCTACAAAATCACAATGAGTTTTTGAAGAATACACAAACAGTTTGTAGTGACCACAGCTATCAAACTCTAGAGAGGAACACGAAACACCAAAAGCAGTAATAAAGTAAGCACAGTAGCACCTTCCTATTCTTTTGATGCTTTGACAGCCTTCTGTGAAGAACACAAAGCATTGATTTTTAATTAAAGTTCTTTCATGAAAAACTCCCAAATCGTATTCTTATTCAAACAGGCACATGCGAGAAGCGGTGCTGCATCACTGGCGGCAAACTTACTGCAACACATTGAATTACGCTATTATTGTATTACATTTCAGAGAATCAGAAGATTTTCAATGAATAACAACTACAATTCACACTAGGATATCATTTCAGTTGAAGATGTGTTGAAATACAAGTCATATAGAATCAGTGTTGGGTAAGTTACTCAAAGAAAGTAATGAATTACTAGTTACTAATAACATCTTCAATCATGTAATTAGATTACTGTACAAATTACTCTCTCCAAACAGTACTTTTGCTTTTTCTCTGGAATTTTTTTGGAAAAATCTGCGGAATGATTTTAAATGTTTTTAGAAGATATTAGATAATGTAAGCTATAAATATTAATAATAATAATAATAAACTGCATCTAAAATAATTACTTTTTAAAGGCTTACAATGAAAATGAATACACAAATGAGTCCTCTGAATTAAACTGGACCAGCATGAGCCAAATAATGTGCATGTCAAGATAAAATTATAGTTTGTATATAAAATGACATATATTATTGTTTATGGTGTTATATATTATAGCAGAATAAAAAAAAGTTTCTGTTAATACATTCTCATTATGAATTAAGCACGTATGAAGATAATTTCATCATGTTTACACCGCAATGTAAACTTTATATTTAACATAACAAGAGCATTCATCTTGTAAACGAATTTGAAACTTGTCAATGCTGCTCACAAATGTGCAAGGCTATGTATGTGTGCTTGTTGTCAGTGACAGTTAATGGTCACAAACACGCTCAAGCGCGGTGTACGTGTGCTTGTCAATAACGGGCATTAAATCTGTGGAATTTGTGGGCCCGAATCCATTTAGCCCTGATTTTAACTAATTTTTCAAGTTTAAGTATTGGTAGAATTAAGGATGTAAAATGTGATTAGGCATTAATATTTTGCTTTTTAAGTAGTACTAATCAGCCAATATCTCAGTAATAGTAATCCTAATAACCAACCAGTTAATAGTGAGAATTGTAAACGACACTCACCAAAGTATGATGCATACATAAAAAAAAAACATTTTAACCATAGACTTTAAATTTTGATGTTAAATCCACTATTGTATTAGATATCATAGATCTACAGTCCATACACATTATTTACTTCAATTACATCAGAAGTCATTGTAATTAAATGACTAGGAAATAAGAGTAATCCCTTACTTTACTTTTTCAATTAAATTACAGTAACTGAGGGCGCACTCACATTATCCAAACCAAACCAAACCATGCCCCAGCGCGATTGTCACCCCTCCCTACTCCCCCAGATGCGCGCACTCACACTGTACTTTTATTGACCCGAGCCCGGGCGCACTTTCATCATTAGGATGCGACTGTTTTGAAAAAAGCAGGAAGTCAAGCGCTCTCTTAACACTGGAACCCACCGTAATGATAAGCTTGTGTTTTTTATTTGGAGTCGTTTGGTGCGCGATTACAGACAGCCCTCTCACATGTCATCATATTGCTTAGTTGATCCGTCACGTGTGCAGCTCGGAGATTCACGTAACCCCGCTGCTCGCATCAAAAGGTTTTTACGGAGGCAGATGAAGGTGAGTGGTCGCGCAACTGACGTCTTCACCTTTTGAATCACGCTAAGGTGCGATTGCGCTCACACCACAGCCTTCCGCGCCTGAGCCCAAGTGAACTGGATTGGTTAATCGCGCCGCGGCCGGGCGCAGAACAGAGCGATCACACTAGTCAAACAAACCAGGCTTTGGGGGTCAAACGCACCCGAGCACGGTTTGTTTTGGATAGTGTGAGTACAACCTAATTACTCAGTAACTAGTTACAACCATCACTGTATAGACTACATCTAAAGTGGTTTCATTTGAAGTTTTGGCAACTTGGTCACAAAGTTGTTATTGTATAAAAAACATTGAATTACATAAAAAGTATTTATTTCTACTGAACGGTCTTCTTAAAAACTTCACAGTTAAAGCCTTGATAACAGTTAATGAAGGCAGAGTTAAAATGAACAAAGTATTTTTTTAAGGCTGGTAAAACAGAAGTTACTGGCACAAAGCTCAAAACACAATAGAGTGCTTACAAAAAAATCCTGCAATCGGAAGACCGAGAGGAACGAGATGAGTGACTGATCGATATAAGACAGGTCGGCTTTCACACTACACTACCCACGCTAATCATCAAGGCTACAATTTAGAACAGCTCCCTGTAGCACACGTCGCCACTGCTCGGGTCTTCAAAGGATGTGCTTTTAAAACTCAATGGTTCTTATTGTATTAGTAATACAAAGTATCACTTCAGTTAAAGAGCATTGTTAAAAAGGCTTTTGGGAGTGCACAATAATACCTTTGTAAGTCTCGAAAAGTCAAAGAATTATTGATGCTTCTCGTTTTAAAAGTTAAATTTAAGTGAGGCCATTGAAGGCTGAAAGTAGCAGTACGCCCATCACAGTTCATCACATAAAACCCAAACAGGGATAGAGGGAAAAGGACTCGATTCTTCACTATATTATTTCCCTTTCTCTTTACCTTCACAGCGAGGAAAGGGGTGGTTCCACTTCCTATTGAATCCATGCTGGCATGTTAGCACAGGGTGGCCAATCAAAACGTATCCAGGAAAGCACTCAAACGTTATGGACTGGCCCGCTTTGAAATCGCTGTTTATGATGTACCCGTTGTGGAAAGGATGCGGGTCTTGACAATTGTGTAATTCATACGCTGAAATAAGAAACATGCAGAGAAGATTAATCTACAGTATCTATATCAGTAAATAATCGTGTGGATGATAAAGATGTTTACAGAAGTATCTCAGAAATATCAACTATAAATATAAATTATTTGATCCAATTCAAAATGGGAAACATTCATAAACATCCATAAACATATATATATATATTTCATAGTGTCTTCCGTAAATCAGTATGAATCTCCCAATAACTAGGGTGTAACTGAGCCAATGAGCATCTCCCACGCAGCAGTTCAATTGCATTGTTTATGATCAACAGCCGTTGTAATTATATTTATTCATCTTCCAACCCGTGTATCAAAACATGGCATCAGTATTCCGCCCCAGCCCGTCTAGCGGTACAGATCAAGGCCCTTTTCAACTAGGAGCGGAGTGGATAAAAAAGGGAGATTCGAACGGTCTGACCTACAAGTGAGGGGACCAGACAATGGTGAGTTATTTATATCAAGAGGAATCCGAGTGCACGTCCAAATGCACCGTCTTATTGATTTCCAAATGCTTTCAAGACCCCGGCTGTCATAATGGAGTGTCCTCACAGTGATCTAAAAGGATGTGAATCTTTAGATTTCCAATGACCCTGGTAAAAGGCCTGCACTCCGGCACAGAAGAACCGATACAAAATCAAGAACCGCAGATGTTTGAAAAGAAAAAAGGGACCGTATGCAAATGACGGATGGGTGGTCACCCACCTTGGTAAGTGAGTTTGAAGCCAGGTCGGTTTTGGGAGTGGTCACTGTAGAAGTGGATGACCGTTTCGTGTGTGCTGCTCAGCAGAGGGGGTGGGAGCTGGCTGCCGCTGAACTGGCCAATCAGAGAGCTGCTGTGGTGCGGCCCGTTGCGAACCTCTAAAAAATCGTGGTTATCCTCGGAGGTGAAGTTGAGAAACTGGATGTGCGCCCCTGTGGAGTAAGCCACGACATGTTAGACTTTCAAAGCGACCGGCAATTTCTTTAAGTGATGTTTAAAGTGACAGGATATTTAAAGGGATTGGCTAATATTGCTGCTTAATCTTCTGCTTTAAGTCACCGGTAATTGCTGAATCCTAAATCGTTTCTCCCATTAATACTTACATATGAAAAAATACTTGCAAGCACAGTAATTGGCTCCCTGTGAACTCTTTAAAACTGTATTAATGTACTGTATTAAGATGAACAGAAACGTATCAGTAGAGATTAACTTCATATAAGCATTAAACAGTTACAATTTGATTATTAGTTCAATCTATTTTATACATTTATTTATTTTTGTAACTTCCTATTAAATAAATATTTAAATAGATAAATATTGGTGTCCAAAAGTTTGAGACTAAGTGCCATTTATACACACATAAAATCGCATGGAAACGCAACCTTTCCAAAAGGCATTTTTCTTTCCAAACCACTCGGGGACTTGACTTCCCATAGCATCTGCTGTGGCAAAGCAACCATGAGTCAACCACTTTTCATAGGTTTAGTAAAACATCTCCATGCATTGTTTCATTTGTTTGTTTCAAAATGCTAGCCGCTTAAAGCAACACTATGTAGTTTTTTTACCTTTAAATAATGTCTCTAAAATTATTTCAGTGATAGAACAACTTTTAACTGGACAAATTGTACTGTTGCTGCAACCTGAGCAGCCTCCTAGCTGCTACAAGCACACTCTGAAAGTGGCGGTGGAGGGTAGAGCACACAGCCCCGCCCCTCCCCCTGCCTGCAGAAGAGTGTCTGATACCAGGCACTGTTGCGCTTTTCAACCACATGGGGGAGCTGTATGTCATTTTTACATGGAAACTACATAGTGTTGCTTTAACAAATAATACAGCTCTGTATCCTTGTCTGACCTCTTTGATCAGCTCTCCCTCCATCTTGAGTTAATACAGAATGACACAATGGCTGCCTCTGAAATCATTCAAATGATTCCTTTCGCGTTCGAAAAAATAAAATGGCGGTAAATTAAGTTGGTGGATCACAAATTTAGTGTAAATAAAGTTATATTTCCGCTTTTTACACATTTTTTTGCATTTCTAGTGAGAAATAACTATTGCAGTTTTAAAAAACGGGATTAGTTATAACAAAGGTGCTCTCTGTTTATATTTCAAACTGAATTTTATTACACTGCCTATAAAGGCTGTCCGAATGTGCTTTCCCTTTATGCTGCCAAAGTCATTGCCTTATGAGGCAGCAAGGCAACAAGTCAGCTGCCTTCGGTTTCAGACGCAACCAACGTTTACATGATGTTGATTGGCTGGACTGTGTTGCAGATGCGACATTCTGTAAAGTAGAAAAATTTCAACTCGCTGCGGAGCTGATGGGCCAGAAAAAAAAGAGTGCGCCGTGACCACATCTACACTTAAAATAACATAAAAATAAAAAAGTTCTAGTTTAATAAAATAAAGTTCACAGTAATACATTTTTACGGAGTCCCTAAGGGGACATGGAGCAAAATTTAAGTTTAGTTTCATGTGCTCACGTGAAACTTTCATGTGCTCTTGTGAAACTTTCATGTGCTCACGCGAAACCTTCATGTGCAGAATTTTTTTTAAAGTTTAGTTTTGCACGCTCACGTGAAACTATCGCGCGCGCACGTGAGCACAAAAGGTTTCATGTGAGCACATGAAAGTTTCACGTGAGCACATGAAACTAAACTTTAGATTTTTTTACTCCAGTGTCCCCTTAGGGGCTCGGTACATTTTGCATTACAAAGTTAACAAGAATTATTTTTTTTATGACAGCAGTGCATCCCAAATTGTGGGCCCCGGCCCCCCAGTGGGCCGTAGCAGTACTGCAGGAGGGCCTTGGCTAGGCAAAAATCAAAATATTAAAATTATTAAAATATTTAAATTGTTCTGAAATATGATTTTTTTCTTCCTTATTACATAAACATAACGCATATAAAAAAATTCCATTATAATAAAGTGAGATACATTGCTTGTAAATGATTTTAGATTTTATATATATTTTTTAAAAACATAGCTGTGTAATTGATTGCAATAGATTTGTGAACTATGTAGCTTCTGTTAAACACTTTAATGCAAAGTGATTGTAAATAGTATGCAGAAAGTATGTAGTGTTATGGGTTATAATATATGTGTAAAGAATGTCATCTTTCACCAAAATATAAAAATATTACATTTTATACTTCTCATATTTCACATGAGATTCTCAAAAATGAATAAATGTTGACAATCTGCTCTATTAAATATATGTAATACAGTTGAAAGAAAAAGTATGTGAACCCTTTGGGCTTACTTGGATTTCTTCATAAATTGGTCATAAAATGTGTTCTGATCTTCATCTAAGTCACAACAATAGAGAAACACAGTCTGCTTAAACTAATACCGCACAAACATTATACGTTTTCATGTTTTTATTGAACACAACATGTAAACATTCATAGTGCAGGTTGGAAAAAGTATGTGAACCTTTGGGTTTAATAACTGGTTGACCCTCCTTTGGCAGCAATAACCTCAACCAAACGTTTCCTATAGTTGCGGATCAGACCTGCACAACGGTCAGGAGAAAATTTGAACCATTCCTCTTTACAAAAGTGTTTCAGTTCAGCAATATTCCTGGGATGTCTGGTGTGAATCGCTCTCTTGAGGTCATGCCACAGCATCTCAATCGGGTTGAGGTCAGGATTCTGACTGGGCCACTCCAGAAGGCGTATTTTCTTCTGTTGAAGCCATTCTGTTGTTGATTTACTTCTATGCTTTGCGTCGTTGTCCTGTTGCATCGTCCATCCTCTGTTAAGCTTCAGTTGGCGGACAGATGGTCTTAAGTTTTCTTAAGTCTTGATCAACTTTGGAATTCATTTTTCCATCGATGACAGTAATCCGTCCAGGGCCTGAGGCAGCAAAGCAGCCCCAAACCATGATGCCCCCTCCACCATATTTCACAGTTGGGATGAGGTTTTGATGTTGGTGTGCTGTGCCTTTTGTTCTCCACACATAGCGTTGTGTGTTCTTTCCAAACAACTTAATTTTGGTTTCATCTGTCCACAGAATGTTTTGCCAGTAGTGCTGTGGAACATCCAGGTGCTCTTTTGCAAACTTCAAACGTGCTGCAATGTTTTTTTTTTGGACAGCAGTGGCTTCCTCCGTGGTGTCCTCCCTATGAAGTCCATTCTTGTTTAATGTTTTCCTTATTGTAGATTTGTCAACAAAAATGTTAGCATGTGTCAGAGATTTCTGTAAGTCTTTAGCTGACACTCTAGGATTCTTCTTCACCTCATTGAGCATTCTGCGCTGTGCTCTTGCAGTCATCTTTACAGGACGACCACGCCTAGGGAGTGTAGCAACAGTGCTGAACTTTCTCCATTTGTAGACAATCTGTTTTACTGTGGACACATGGACATCAAGGCTTTTAGATATACTTTTGTAGCCCTTTCCAGCTTTATGTAAGTCAACAATTCTTGATCGTAGGTCTTCTGAGAGCTCTTTTGTGCGAGGCATGGTCCACATCAGACAATGCTTCTTCAGAACAGCAAACTCAAAACTGGTGTGTGTTTTTTATTGGACAGGGCAGCTTTAATCAACACATCCAATCTCATCACATTGATTGGACCCCAGGTTGGCTGACTCCTGGCTCCAATTAGCTCTTGGAGAAGTCATTAGCCTAGGGTTTCACATACTTTTTCCACCCTGCACTATGAATGTTTACATGTTGTGTTCAATAAAAACATGAAAACGTATAATGTTTGTGCGGTATAAGTTTAAGCAGATTGTGTTTCTCTATCGTTGTGACTTAGATGAAGATCAGAACACATTTTATGACCAATTTATGAAGAAATCCAAGTAAGCCCAAAGGGTTCACATACTTTTTCTTTCAACTGTATACAAATGGGGGCAGTGGGTCGTGGAGCTTTTGTTATGTTTTGGGGGGCCTTATATACCACTCTGAAGTTTGGGAAGCTCTGGACTACAGTATACAACTCGATTGTTCATAGTTTGCCAACATGAAAAATCTGTTTATATTTAATGATAACACTTTAGTATGGGGAAAACATATACATATTAGCTATTAGTCTCAATAAACTCCTAATTTACAGCATACGAATACTAATATAAGGTACTTGTTGAAGAGTTTAAGTTTAGGGATATATAAGAATTAAGGCATGTGGAATATGGTAATTCATTAATACAGGTATGTGCTTTATACCCAAACAAAAGCTAACAGGGAATTAGTTAAAAGTACTGAATTGGTGTGTCTAGTGACTTTATGTCTTGCTAAAACTTAGTTTATTACCAGTTTTGAAGGCAAACGATTTTCAATGTGATGTCAGACTCCACTGTAAGTCTTTCACTGTGTTGATGCGATTATTATTGTGCCAGGACACCGTTTCTTAGTAACTACACAACAGTGGCTTATTTTTGGCTCTGCGTCTGCGCTTTTAATCAAAAGAAAACACTGAAACGCCAAAATGCATCATGCGTAGCTTCAAGCTGACAGAAAAGATGCTACTGCAATATATTATAATTACATACTATTAACTTCACCTCGTCTTCAACAATTATCTCGTCTTTGTCTCCAATCAAACTTTTGGCTTGATATTGGTTACATAGAAAGAAGATCGCCGGATGATACGACAACAAAAGATTTGCTGTTCGATGCCGATCACAGAAAGCTTTGCATTGAGACGTCCCAGGCGGTACTCTGATAGATTAGCTTTATTGTCATTCTGACGCGGTGCTATCCTCTAACTGCACTTAACTCTACCTATTCAGACTGTCCTAAAAGCTATAATCAGTCTCCACAAAGCCATCTGTGTGCCTTATTTAAATGATTGTACCCTGTTAACAGTGAAAGCTAATGCATTTTTGCTACACAGCACAGACATGATCGTTTTTGCCGTAGCGTGTGCCGGGGCTGCTTGATAGGGCAGAAAATTGCTTTTGGATATCTCAATGTTACACTGTTTTCCTCCAAGTTAGAGGGGAGTGGAGGAGAAATATTTGTGCTCCAGGAAAAGTGTGAATGGCTTTTTTAAATGACGTGCAATTACCTTGTTAACGTCTGAAATGGTTCTTTTGTTCTTTGCTCATTTGAACTGTGAGGTGGGAGACGGGAAATGGGGCACAGCTAAATGAGTTCAGAGAGTTGAATTCAATGCCCAAAGTCTCAAACAACATCTCAAAAGTAGAGATAAATGAAACCAAATAACAGCTTGTGTTGAGAGGGAAGAGCCATTGAATATAAAGTAAGTGCCACTTTTCAACCCGAGGTCATTCCTTATTTTTTGGGTGTCTATCTGGGTAACTGGCTAATGCAAAAGTTTGCACTTTACGTGCCTTAAAGTAAATAATCTACTCAAGGAACGTAGGTCTTACCATTGAAGCCAATGAAACAATTTATGGCTTAAAGGCCAAATATTATGATCATTTTTACAAGATTTAATATAAGTCTCAGATGTGACTAGAATGTGTCTGCGAAGTTTCAGATCAAAATACCCCACACATCATTTATTATAACATGTCCAAAACATACCTATTTGGGTGGAGCAAAAAAGCGCTATTTTTCATGTCTGTTCCTTTAAATGCAAATGAGCTACAGCTCCTCACTCCCTTACCAACAGACAGTGAAGGCTTTAAGTTAAAAAAAATCTGATTTCTGTGAATACAGTCTGAGACAATAGTATCTTTAGCCGCATTAGCGCTACAATGTGCTAACAAACTTATTTGGGCGGGGCTTTGTTTGTGTGATGTCACATTAACAAGGGAATCAAAACAGCATGTCTAATGAGACTACTTTGGTTTAATGGGCACTAAAAAAAATACAGGGTGGATTTTTATTACTGTAGGGTGGTTGTGTTTACACACCGCCAAGACACATTTATGTCCAAACACCCTGTGAAAGTGGCATATTTTGCATAATACGGGCCCTTTAATGAACGATTTTAAAATTGTGCTGTAATTATGACAAAATATTATTTTGCAACAAGATTTATAATGCTGTGCAGAGATTCTTGGCAAAGCTGTGTAGTATGACCTTTCTTTAGTGACCTTTTAGTTTACTGAAATAGCCCATCTGAACAAGCTGACTCGCTAAAATCTATCAAATTTCCAGCACTACTTCGATAAAAAAGTTGTTATAGCCTATAAAATGTGACAAAGAAACCAGTTATGTAGTGTTTTGTTTTGTTTCGCTTCGCCACTAGTTGCTAAAAAAAAATTTGCTAAAAAATGCCCTATTGTTGCAATTCAGTCTTACACTACTTTAAAAAATGTAGTTAAAGTCAAGATAACAATGAGAAAAAAATATAAGGCACAACTAAAATCGATTATTAAAAAGCCAAACGCAATTTCTATCTTTTTTTTTTTTGGTGTGCAAATGTGCACAAAAAAACAGGAACCAGGCAAAGTAGAGTCGACATGGAAATAAAAACGAATCTAAGATTGTACCATTGCTATTTTGGTCATAATAAACGCATACACTACAGTGTGCAAAACCGATTTAAACGTCGTCTTTAAAGTCCTAATCTCCAGACTGCTGATTAAGTTATATCCTCCGCACTTTGCTCTTGGCATGCTCACCGTATCCGATGGGTAGCACTATTCTCCAGGTGCAGTCCAAGTTTCCAGGGTAGTTCCCGGGGAAACCCGGGCTCAAAATCACATCAGTCATCTCGTGCAGGGATCCTCCGCACTTTGCTGCAGAACATGGTCATAAAACCAAATGTCAAGGGTATGGGGATATTAAAAAGAATAAAATGTGCTGTCTAATTAGTTTGGAAAGATGTAATACCAATACAAAGCGGAGGTGGGTAATTCCAGCGCCGCACGGTTCCAGGCATACACGTTATGTGAGAATGCCCCTAAAAACGACAGATCGCAAGATTCAACACGGGAAGAAAAGGTACTGATATTAGCATCAAGTCACATTCATTTATATACTGTAGCGCTTCTTTCCAATGTTGCATTGTTTTAAAGCAGCTTTACATTAAAGACGAAGAAAGAAACCACAGATAATGGGAAAATATTATTAAATATACAGTATATCGAATATAATATATACTATAAATGGTTAGTAAATCAGACATTTAGCACACGAATATGTTAAAAAAACAGCCATCACAGACTAGACATGTCTTTCCATCTTATAATGAAATGGCTCTTAAAAACAGCAAAAATGATACAGTTAAAAGCCTGGAGTTTTACATTACAAAATAATTAGCAATAATATTCTAAAAAGAAGCGTAAAAGGCATAGAGAAATCATAGCCACATCATTAAGTGCACCCCAACTTAAGTAGATTTCTCAGACGCAACTCACCTGAAGCACGTAGCCGGGCTCACAGCTGAACGATACAACCTCATTCACCATGTACCTGTCTCCATGCTTGATGCCATTAGCTGGGACCAAGGGTTCTGGGCAGGTGGTCAAACCCACAGCTAAATGGATCAGAGAGACATCAAGATATCAGAGAGACTTAAAGTGCGTCTTGCAGGTTAACCACCACTGTCGATTAATGGGTACATACAGCCCCGCCGCTCCCATAACGCGCATCACGCGCTGTGCGTGGGGCACCACGTGCTGAGAGGGCACCAAAAATAATAGCCTAATGAAAAAAAATTATAATGCTGAAATTATTTCATTACCCTATAGAAATATTATTAGGCACTTTTTATCCATGTATATATGTTACAAAAAAAGGGGGAACGAAATAATTTAATTGCTCTAGTCTAGAAAGTATGCCCCCAGCCTTTGATGGTCCGTGCCGGTTGATCGCGCGGGCGCCTGACTAAGTTTGACAGAGACCGTTGCTCAATCCGAAGGCTGCAGCCTGCAGAGGTCACATATCTACACTGTTAACGATTTCCCTGTATTTTTACAGTACGGTACTGGCAGCACGGTTGCCAGTAAGTTACTGTATTTTGGGTTTACAGTACTGTACTGTAATACCATTTTACAGTACACAAACTAGTACTGTATAGTTACAAAGCAGTACTGTACTGTAATTTTACAATATTTTATTACAGTAGTCTATTTTTACAGTAATTTACTGTAATGTCTATATTGACCCATAAATACTATTTATTACTTATTACAGTTAATACAATAATATTATATAAAATAGATAGAGATTTAGGTTTAAATCTATAGTTATTAATATGGTAAAAATGCTATCCTTGACATGACATAATGAATTAAAAGGCAATCCAAGCAATGTTTGTATCAAAATTTTATTTAAAAAAACATTTAATTGAAACAAAACATTTAAAACAAGATTTTAAACAATAATAAACATATAATCAAGTAACATAAAATAAAATCAACAAGTATAAACAAGTTTGGAGACCCCTGCTGTAACATATTTAACTCTGGCAAATAGAACACTGTTCCCTAGTTTGAAGTTTTCAGTTTAAAGTCCATCATCGACTAAAAGGTAACATTTCACTGTGGTAAAAAGAACACTGGCCCATAGTTTTAAATATTCTACTTGAATTTCATTTAACACTAAAAATAAATGCATTAAACTGTGGCAGACAGACCACAGTGGCCTTTACTTTGAAGTCGTCCATTCGAACTCAATCAGGGACTGCATGAAGCTGTTCACATGGGGGTTAATGGCCACAGCTTTTCTCTGCACCAAGTTCCTTGTCTTTTTGCTTGCTCCTTGTCTGGATGTGCACTTTTTCCCATCTTTGGAATTAATTCTATCCAGAAACCTGTTAGAAATATCATAAACATTAAGTCAACAAATATAAGATAGAAAAAGATTCTTTAAAAATTTAACTCAGCCTTGAATTTACCCCTATTCTGAAACCTTTTGCTCTTATTCTACTGTTCCACACCTAATTACATTAAAATACAGAAGATTCACTTACCGCTGAACAAACTCTTTCCTCAATGGACAGCATCCACATGGATCATGTCATGATTGAATGTCCTGAACAGAAAGTACAATTGTTACTGATTTGGACACAACTTTTTATTCTGAAAACAAAATCTTTTGTCAATAAAGTCCAGGGACACCTCTGCTAAATAAATACAATTATTAAATTAAATTTCTTATAACCAAAGTCTGAATATTTCTGTTTGTATATTTCTACATGGCAAACTAAGACAATTGTGTACATGTTGTGTATGGTCGTGTTACAGTGTTGTGTGTGGGAATTGTGAATGAGTGTATACATGGGTATTTAAAGAAACTGTAGTGGTAAAGTGCAAACTTACCGAACAATGTGCTTGGTGTGTGTCTGGTGTCACCCGTGTGCCTCCACATCTGCATTAACTCCTGAAAAGTGCAATGACACTCAGGTAAACTACAAATAAAAAGTGATCAGCACATTCCTGTGTAATTTTACATGTGACGTGAAAGTATTTAATATTGCAGTCGAAAAAATACATGACTTGTAACTGTACATCATGTACTTGCCTGGTGCCTTTAAAGATGATCCATCTTACCCAATCCAGCTTACAAGCAATGGTAAGACTGTAAAAAAGACAAATGTTACAAAATCTGTTAGCCATAGAAATAAGTAGACATTGTGAAGGAAATGGTAAAAGAAAACTTAGTAACACTTTACTATAAGAGTTTATTCCTTAACATTTGGTAATGCCTTAGCTAATATGAACTAACAATGAACAATATATTTTACAACATTAATAATATTTGATAATGTTCATTGTGCAGAGACAAAGTGATTGATTTAAAAATGTATTAAGTGTTTAAATCTAATATCATGCTATGCTAACAAATAAAACATTACTGTAAGTGTTAAGTCAGTTGTAAAACAAATATATATATATATATATTAGTTGTTATATTATATATTATATATAAAAATCTAAATAAGTCTTTTTTAAATTATTATTCTATAACATCTTGTCTACAGAAAATCTCTGAAAATGTCTCGTTTAGTGCAGAAAATAGCGATTTATAGTGACAAGGTAAAAAGACTGTCCCTTTAATGTTTTACCCGGACGGCTGCGGTGTAACACTATTTCACGCAAAGTTTTTTAACAAGTTAGTAGCTAGCTGCTCACTTTAAAGATAAACATGATCGCCTAAATCTGAGCAATCCTGGTGATGCCAGTTTTCTACACGATGTTATAATGGACTATTTTTACATCAAGAGATGAAGGATCAGATGACAGAGACGAGAAGACAAAGGTACGTAAATGCGGAGCCCATTCTCTTTTCGTGCATTGATTTGATGTGTTTTGGAAACTTATATACAGCGTGTAATGCATCTGAAGTGGTGGAAACAATATGCCATAAAAATGTATTGGACAACTTACTGGGCGTGTAAAACGCTTAAGAGAAGATATTCTCTGCTTTTGGTGATATAAGTTACCGTAATATAATAACAACAACAATAAGCGCGGCAATCCCTTTCGTTCATCTGATATTAAGATGAGCCCAGGTCTGAATTATATTTGGTCGAAGTTAAAGCTGCGATGAGTTCGATGCATGTATCCAGTTAAATATGAGGTTTCTTGTTTTCACTTCTGTGGAGGAGTTCGGTACTACAGTATGCTGTGTACGGCGTGTCAAGTCCTATCTGTTTACAACCACGAGTCAGCCTTACCAAACAGTCGAACTTCATACTTTTCTCTGACGCTAACTGAACGGATGAAACGCCGTCAACGACCGTTATGCTGGGACCGCAAGACCGCGCTGGCGGGTGGTCTTTGTCCATTTCGTTAAAAATAGTTTCATTGTCACCACACTTTCAACACAATATAAACTCACCAAACCGTCATAATTTAGTTAAAACAACCCTATATTCATTTAAAAAGGTGTAAAGCGAGTTAAAGCAGCGGTAGACATCTGTGTGTAACGTTTACGTTAGCTTACTTTCTGAGGGAGATTGAAACTTTGTTGGCGACCGTTTTTCTCTCTCATTGCACGTTTAAAACAATATTGTGACAAACTATTGACAACATTCTTAAACTAAAAATTAAGTTTTCATGAAACAGAAATATTTCAAACTTACCGAACTGACAGAAATCAATCGTCCTCCTTCAGCTGCAGCCAAGAGTTGTGCTCTCCCTCTGTCTGTGTGATTTGACGTTGGCGCACTTTCACTGATTATTGCAAGTACACCTGGCACATTACAGCAATGGCTACAGCAAGGTTACATCAAGACCAAAATATACTGTAAAATTTTCCCGCTCAAACTAATTTACCCAGAATGCATTATGAACTGCAGTACTGTACTGTAATGTACACATACAGTATAGTACTGTGGATTTTTACAGTACAGTGCTGCTAAATCTACAGCGACATCTAACAGTGTAGCATACGTCATCAAACGTTCTTATTTGGTAATATTAACGATTGTAAAGTTGACTATTATTCTTAGTTAATCTTAAATTGTTGTAATATGCTTATGACTTGCTAATGTAATGTTCAGTTAACTGAAATAAACCAGGCTTGATGACGTATGCAGCCTGCGACCTCGCGCAGGATGCAGCCTTCGGATTGAGAAACGGACAAGTAGGCAACTTTTGCAAATGGCCCCGAAAACACAGCAGGAGTCAGAATCGGAAAAAATAAAAAAAGAAGAAACTGCGGGATGATGCCCGTGCATCACTTGCAGGTAAGTCCATCATGTTTAATCATTCCTAAATAAGGGAAATGCGCATGGGCTGCAGCTGCTGCTAATCGTAATACGCCTCGAACTTGCTGTGATGACAAACTATTGCTGAGTCCCAATTCGCATACTATCCGTCCCAAATAGTATTCGAAACTAGAATTAGTACGTCCCAAAACGTAGTATGTTGAAATGAGTATCCCAAAGATACCCGGATGGTCTACTATTTCCGGTTAGATTTCGAAGTGTAGATCGATCCACACTCTAACGGCTAAAATTGCCCACAACCCATTGCGTGCGGGAGGGAGGAGCTTTGTGGTGATGTAAATGTGGCAGCCAGACGCAGCAGCGGAGATGCGCCCTCAGCTTTTAAGTGTAAGAATTTAAATGTTTAACCCTAATTAAAGTTATCTTTCATTGTCTCGTAATATTCGGTTGATGTTGTGAAAATAAAGTACCATGGCTGTAGTACTGTGTCATGCATGTGTCTTTTTTATGTATTTCTTTTTATGTTTCTGTCTTAGATTTATACCTTACTATAAACCCTTATGAAAAAAACACCTTTTACTACACTAATCATAGTTTAACCACACTGACTTATTTGTAGTAATACTGTGGCTGTACAAATGTTAACTTTATTAACAAATATGGTTACTAAACTTTTACTATAGTAAAAGCATGGTTCATTTTCATCGCGGTATTTCTGATTTGCAAACATAAGTATAAAATAAGCATAAAATACGTTAAACAATAGTTATACTATAAACTTTAACTATTTTGACTTTAAAATAAGTAGCTTTCATTACACACATTGTTGCACATGAACATCATAACCAGCCGCCTCACAAACGACCTGCGTTTGGTGTGCGTAACTAGGCAACCACGTTGTCGTTCACTTTGCATGACGTCATCGAAGTACGTCCCAGAACGTGCATACTCTTTTGCTACACACTCAAAAGTACGTACATTTTCCTCACAAAAACAGTACATACTTTTAGGTCGTAGTATAAGTAGGCGAATTGGGACCCAGCATATGTTGTTATAATTTATAATCTCAGTGCAAGCTAAATTGAGAAACATTACTGTAAAACATTACCTATGCATATGCATTTTACAAATAACTGACGCAGCTGTTACTTTCTTTACTACGTTTCTTTAAATATTGAGCAGTAGTTTATTTTGTGGTTTATTTTGACGTGATGGTGGCTAATACTTTCTCAGTAAAAGTTAACGTTAGCAGTCAGTGCACATGCTAGGCTAACAATTCCTGACAGTTAAATATATATAAATATAAAACGTCATTATATATGATATGAGGCAAACATTACTGTGACACTTAGTTCTCTGAATCATTGTTTTATTTAAGAATATTGAGTATTCTTGTTTACTTATTGATGTTTATTTAATGTAATTTATTTAAAGTGACATTGTGCATGGGAAAAACATGTCTGGATTATTTTGATAATTTAAGTTTGGTAATTTTTTCTATTTTGCTATTTTATAAAAGTTTGCACTTTCAAATGTGTAATGTGTGTTGGCTAAAGCTGTAAAGATTTTACTTTTTGCTATTATGATATATGTTTGGTAATAAAAAAATTAAACTGGCAAAAACAAACTCAGGGTCGGGGTGGGGGGCATTAAAAAGGAATTATGCTTAGGGCACCAAAATGGCTAGCAGCGGCACTGGGTACATAAATCACTTAAGATATGTGTATAATTTTTAAAATGTCTCAAAAATGGTCTTAAAGACCACTTTTTTACGTTTTTGGTATTAACGGTTTTTTTACGCAATTCTGCGATGACGTCACGTTGGGGAGAAGTGAAGGAAGCCTCAGCCAGAGCCATAGAGATAGATGAGACATTTATTGCTGTTTAATACTTACGTATACAATTTGGAAATCATATATACATCGTAGTAAATATATAATGTGTTATACTGCAAAGTTACCATGCTAATTATTATTTATGATATCTGTGGAGATAAATAAAACTTCGCAAATCTGCTGATTTGATCCATTCATGTCCTGACCACCAGGCTAGAGATTTTTAAACATCCTTAATCCACACTTACTAGTCTATCAAATAATATCTCAAATATATTGTTTTGTGAAATAAAAGGATGCTTTGTTATATTGTTTATGCGATTATAACGAATCTCACGATCATTTTATACGCAGCAGTCAGCAGCTGCAGCACACTCGGATCCGACCGCATACATACTGTAATAAACAGGCGTTCGGCGGCTTTTTACATCACGACAGACTATGCCATTTGAGGAGGAACCGCTCATTGATCACCGTATTTGTATAAATCCTGTACATGTTTGGACCTGCCGAACAGGTTGAGCACTTTCATATACTTTGTTTAGCAGAGAGGTTGAGCAGTTTGACCAGCGGGCTGCGGGAACCGGACGCATATCACGCCGCCAGACTGTGTTAACTCGAAATGTATAACTATTATCAGATCGACCCACCGGGAAAGTCCCGACTCTCTCGATTGCCATTCTGCTACTGGTTGTAAGAAAGTGAGTGCGTTTGGGTCGCTGGTCCCCGCGAACAGATGTGACGTGCCTCACTCACCTTCCTGGATTAGAGACATGCTGCCAAAACCGTTTGTGCTGAAGATCGCATAAAGTTACACCCATTTCAGGCCGGATCATCCCCCTCAAGCCAGCATGCACGAGTATGTTAATTGTTTGTTTACTTTCTACACGAAGATATGCTAACGTTATGCTATCTGTCTGTCTGTCTGCCTATCTCTCTATACTAGCCTATCCATCTGTCTGTCTGTCCGTCCGTCCGTCCGTCCGTCCGTCCGTCTATCTATCTATCTATCTATCTATCTATCTATCTATCTATCTATCTATCTATCTATCTATCTATCTATAATCTGCGCTATCAGAACTGTACTTTACTCGTCTTTCTATAGTCATTCTCAATGCTCTCAATGCGGCTTTGGGAAATTCTCTCCCCAGTGTGACGTCATACAGTGCGTTGTGGGGGAAAGGAGAATCATTGCAAACCGCTGTACTTTTTCATAATTTTTCGGGTTTTGTGATACCCAACAACATAAAATACAATGGATAACAGTTTAAATGTTTATTATCAACAAGCAAATTGCACAAATTCGTTGAAAAATTTTACCTGCAAATCGCCCTTTAAGATACTTACTGTAAGTCCCACTGTAGCAAAATCACAATACTCGTTTACAAAAATAAACAATTTGGCAAAATGTTTAAGTTTAGCTTTGAGATGAACATGTGGAAGACACAAAGGTTTTGACCTTCTAACATGTTGTATAGCTTTTTAAAAGGTCGATGTAAATGTGCTGTAGGTCTCGCTATTAGTTATTCAGAATCAGAAAGTGACTTCTCTCAGGAGAACATATCCACACTTCAGCATACAAGCCTGCTGGAAAGGCTCCTCAAAAACGTATGCATTATTTATTATACCACACTGTAAAAAAAATGCAGCATTTTATGTTACTTTAACCTTTAAAAACAAGTTGAAACTGTTTAACTTAATTTGTTACGTTATGTCAACTTACCAAAGGTCAAAACCTAAAATATTATGGTGAATTGACTTGCGAAAGCAAGTTGCTTTAACTTCATGCTGCATTTTTTAAAATTTTGCAACCACAGTCCATAGACATAATTCAATTTAATTTTATTTATATAGCGCTCTTCACAATTGTTTCAAAGCAGCTTTACATTAATAAATGCAGGAGAAAACACAGAAAAATAACAACAGGTTAATAACAATAGCGATAGTTATTCTAAATTGCCTATAGGTTTGAATGTTAGTCCTGTGATTGACTGTCTATGGTGTTTCCTAGTCGGCTCCTGTACTCCCCATGAACTCAACAGGGATAAACGGTATAGAAGATGGATGAATGGACCTTGCACTTTTCTGAAATCCAGAAATCCAATTCTGTGTTTAAAAGATGTCTAATACTTATCCAAACACAATCCAGACAACTAGGTGTTTAGGCTGACAGTGATAAATTTAATAGATGTCTAACCATAGCCCAAAAATTGTTAAGCTCATTCCCCAGCCAATTTTTTTTTTTTTTTAAAGTTGCACACCAGCATTTTTTGTGATTTTCACAAAAGTTTCACAAAATGTTTTTCAGGAAAATGTTCTTCTAAAAATATATAAACATACAAATATATCAAATAAAAGAACAGACCCTCTGCTTTCAAACAAACAATAAATAAACAAACAAAACAAGGAAAAAAAACTTTCATCCTATAGTACCTATATTTTTTATAAACTCTTAATATGGGTATTTTTCTTTAAAAATATTTTTTTTCAGCAAAAAGCTGAAATAATTGCATTTTTGTGAATGAATTTTGTTAGAGATTAGATTCAGAACGAATATCAAAACATACACAGAGTTTAAAATTAGTAAATAACATTTTGACTTCAGTTGTTTCATAAATTCATACATAAAAATTCATCAGGAAGACGTTTTTTATGCAAATGTTCTCTCTTAATTGACAAGATAACTCATCAATGGCAGGGAAAGAGTTAATTAACAAAGTTTGGGAGAAGCATGGTGATGTAATCCAAACAATCGATGCAAAGAGGTCTTTATATCCTGTGACAGTTTTTGCATTATCCCTTCTCCACCTTATCGCCTCACCTATAGCTAGTAGGCTACACCAGTGGTTTTCAAACTGGGGGGGGGGGGCACGAGATGGTGCCAGGGGGCCCCAGTTTTATGACATTTTATAAAATACATTAATTTATCATGCATTCTGTGTAATTAAACCTAAAAAATAATAAGCCAACTAACCAACAGCACTACTAGGTATAATTTTATATGTTTTGTTTAATTAAAATATTACATTTTAAAACTGTTTTTGTCATAAATTTTCTTTCGGGGGGCCGCGAAAAAATGCACTGTACACAAGGGGGGCCACACGCTGAAAAAGTTTGGGAACCACTGGGCTACACCTATCCCAGCTAAGGGTGTGGGGGGTACTCTGGGTTCGGGCTGATATTCCAAACTCTGAGCCCTCCCCTGAGACAGCGCACCATGTATGCCTTATTTCATATTTGATTACATGTCAATGCGAACTCATGAAATAAAAAATGTAACCAAAGACCTTGTAATGAAAACCAAAAAGAATTTAATTTGGCTAGAAGTACTCATAGCCGGACTATATAAGGTCTATAGTTAACCCAGATGGTGAAATGACGGCTATTCCTTGCTGCGATAATATGAATTATTATGACATTTAAATATGAATAATATCACGACATTTAAAAAAAACTGTTCATTATCAATGTTTGGGTTTCAGGTGGTTAATGACGATTCAGGATATTATAATCTGGGGAAATTATAACACCACGTGGTCCTAAACAAGCTCATTGTAAACTCTGTACATACGCTTTAACACCTGAAGTGCACTAATATGCACCCTTGAGGGGTAAATAAGGTAAAAAATGGGTTTGATACAGTGGGTGTGCCCCAGTGCCCAGCTAAAGAGACACATTTTGGCCATTTTTCCTGACAATCTAACCATTGAGTTTCAGGGTGTTGTAATAGATGGTGCTGTAATAGATGGCAAATGATGTTGCCATGGCGACGGCTGTGGTGTGGCGCATGAGAGCATGCTTTCTGCATTCTGCTTGTTTAGATATGCCGCGCAGCAGGTGGAATTGCAGCTTTGTGACAGTGCCGTGCTTTAAAGTGCTTTATGATTTCTCCAAGCGTCATTTACTGAGTGTTGCTTTTTTGATCCTCAGCCAATTAAACTACGCCAGAGTAAAATGTCTACAAACAAAAGGAAGATGATGAGAAGATGAACAGAGAAGGTGGTTTTTATGATCTTTGGAAGTGAATAAAACGGAGTTAACACAGCTTAAGTGTCTTAAAACAGTAAGAAATCTATACAGGGAGGAACATGTGGTTTTTCCTTACACATTTTGCTTTATAATGCACAATCGAGTTGAATAAAAAAAAATCTTATCTCTGATGTCCGTGTCACGGTAGACTCCCTCAGATGATGTACTGGGCAGAGAAATAACTTCTGTTCTGAAAACTGAGCCAAAGATGACAGCTTGATGCTGATGGCAATGAAGCCCAATGTAATGATTTGCCAAGCTCTTTCTCAAAACCATCTTTATTCATAGTATCTCAGGACATCAGGATTATTTCCAACAAATCTAGGCTTGGTTTTACAGACAAGGGTTAGATTAAACCAGGATTAGGCCTTAGTTAAATTATATGTATCTTAAGTAAATGTGACAACTAAAAAAACTTTAATGGTGTGCATCTTGAGACAAAACAATGGCATTAATATATATTAAGATATGTAAGTGCAAGTTAAGACAGCACAAAAATGCATTTTAATCTGGGACAAGTCTTGTCTTTGAAACTGGGCCCTAGAATATTAAATATTAATTACCATGATGGGATTCTGATATGAGGAAAGTCTACTGAGTATAGAGATTTTAAATACCAGGGTAAGGTTATATTTCACTGTTTCTGAGTTAAATTTATGCAATAATGGCTGCGTCTGAAATCTAAGGCAGCTGACTCATGAGGCAATGGCTTCAGCGGCGTAAAGGCAGCGTCAGGAAATGCATTCGGACAGCCTTCATAGGCAGCGTAATGAAATTCGATGTTTGAAATATAAACAGAAGATCGCCTTTGTGTTAGCTAATCCCATATTTGAAAACTGCAATACTAATTTCTCCGCAAATATATAAAAAATCAAATTTTTGTTAGTAATATGTGTTGCTAATGACTTCATTTGGACAACTTTGAAGGCAAATTTTTAATTTATTTATTTATTTTTGCACTCTTAGATTCCAAATATTGTCTTAACAATCCATATATCAATGGAAAGCTTATTTATTCAAAATTCAAAAGATTTTTTAAAGCTACTGACCCTTATGACTTTTTTTGGTCCAGGGTAACATATTTTGTATGTGCATATTAACTCATTCCCTGCCAGTCACTGTTTGAAAATTTGCCACACAAATTTTCACAAAAGTTTCACAAAATGCTTTTTAGGAACATTTCCTTCTAAAAATATATATATAAACATACAAATATATCAAATGAAAGAACAGACCCTCTCTGCTTTCAAACAAACAATAAACAAAAAATATTCTATCTATATTTTTTCTCTGCTTATAAACTCTTTAATATGGATATTTTCCTTAAAAATTATTTTTTTAGCAAAAAGCTGAAATAAATGCATTTTTGTGAAGGAATTTTGTTTGAGATCAGATTCAGAACGATTATCAAAACATACACAGATAATAAATTAATAAATAACTTTTTTTAATAAATTGGGTACTTGCCATCTAATAATCACAGTATTGCAGATTTACATAAAAATTCATCAGGAACACGTTTTTTATGCAATTTTTTTTCTCTTAATTGACAAGATAATTTGTCAATGGCGGGGAAAGAGTTAATACAGCTTTTTTTCGTGATCCCATTTTTCAAACTTTAAAATATATTGCTAAAGCTTTGTGTAATCGGTAATGGAATGTAGACGGCTGTGCTATTGTGATCAGTGTAATGTTCACTCTTTAAGGTGCTTAAAGGTTCTTCACAGAGATGCAATAAGCACCATGTTTGGTTCCTCAAAGAACCATTCTGTCAAAGGTTCTTCAAAGATCCATTTCTTTCAAAGCTTTAATCTAAAGAACCCTTTTCCCCCCAAGGGACATTTTGTGAAACAGAAAGGTTCTTTAGATAATAAAATTCTATATTCAGCCAGAAAAACATATTTTTTATCACAATTTTTTTTAAATGCAATCCAGCCACCGTATCTGCATTCACAGGTTGGCTTGATCTGCTTGATTGGATCACGGTGGTCGAATGTTAATGCCAAGTGTAAACTCGGCCTAAACAACCTTCAACTTTAATTTTTATGGCATTTTTGTAGTCTCATCATAGTTTGTCTCAATAAAAAAACATTTCTACAAGCTTCTGCTCACTAACCAGCCATCGAAACAGATGAGAAAAATAAACATGGACAAATTAATCTGTCCTAGCCCAGAAGGCCACTGTCAGAATTGGACAAATAGGACATGCAGGGAGTGAATTAAGCAGTGTGGTGTATATCAGGGTTGCGTTGAGCACGCTAAAGGTCACAGTCTGAAATGCTTACAAATCCACACGCACACACTCAAGTTAGATGCAAGCAGTGCTAATAGAAGAGTCACACGAGAAGCCCATCTCTCAATACAATATAGGACCGGTCATATGGTCTCGTGGTTGAATCACATTACGTACATTTACATAAAACCAAATAATCCATTTGTAATTATATCGATGGCTCAATCGTATTGAAAAGCCTTCATGTAAACACCTTAATCAATACAATTGAGGTCGAGCAAATGCAAATTTGGATCGTATTGAAAGGGTTGGTGTAGTCCGATTTGAGATTCGATCAGCAGGAGAAAAGTATGCATGTAAACGCGTGAATTGTAGTACTTCTCAATCCGATGCAAAAATACATTGTGCATATGCGTAAAACATTTGTGCTCAAGTTCACGTCTTTTTTACCGCTTATTTATGTATCACATGATTCTCATCAGAGAAACATGCAAAAGCAAGGCAATGGCACCACAGATTATTACAGTATGGTAATGGGGTCACGTGCTATACATTCTGCATCCTCCATGTGTTCTTTCATAACATCACATAAAGCAATAAATTAGCATGTGTTTTCTTTCCCTATATCTAAAAACATCTTAAGCAACTTTCTTCAATTCAAATTTGTACATTTATTCAGAGATAAGGTGTGAACTCAAAGAGAGATGCTGTGCACTGCTTTGCCAAGTCCTCTGCTTTTTTGCAGACTTAGTTTCAACGATTAGATTTTTTCTGGGGGTTAAAGATGAAATGATTTCATTCATTATTGGTATTTGGGCTGTGAATAGTCATTGGAATGCTTTTAACATAGTTTTGAATGCCATTTTGACGTTTTTGCGAATCTGGCAACCCTGGCTATGCACTTGCACAAACTTTTGGTTGGGATTATATACATGATTATCAGTCATGTGACCCTATAGTCTATAGCAGGGGTGGGCAACTCTTGGTCTTGAGGGCCACAGCCCTGCAGAGCTCCAACCCTAATCAAACACAGCTGAAAAATCTCATTGAAGTCTTCAGGACTGTTTGGAAATGACATTCAGGTGTGTTCGATTAAAGCAACACTATGTAGTTTTTTACCTTTAAATAATGTCTCTAAAATTATTTCAGTGATGGAACAACTTATAACTGGACAAATTGTACTGTTGCTGCAACCTGAGCAGCCTCCTAGCTCCTACAAGCACACTCTGAAAGTGGCGGTGTAGGGTAGAGCTCACAGCCCCGCCCCTCCCCCTGCCTGCAGAAGAGTGTCTGATACCAGGCACTGTTGCGCTTTTCAACCACATGAGGGAGCTGTAAGTCATTTTTACATGGAAACTACATAGTGTTGCTTTAAGGTTGAAGCTAAACTGTGCAGGACTGTGGCCCTCAGTGTCCACCCCTGGTCTATAGCTAACTTGCTACGATTAACAGCATATTTTCCGCCACACATCTTATTTTTTGTTTTTAGTTTGTATATTCTATGCATTGAATTCATATAGCCAAAAATATGATGCATGTACATGTCTTTTCATAGAAAAATGAGCCCATGTGTCTCGTGTCTTAGTCATCTCCACTGTTATTTTAATATTCAAAAACAGCTAACATGAAAAAAACTAAATATATAATGAACATAACAATACAAACTTACTCTAAGCGCAGCTGCACACTCCGGCGCAACCTTTGGAGAGGTTTCTCAGCGGCTCTGTGAGAGGCTAGCCAGCCCGCTATGCTACCAAAACAAAACAATCGGGTGCGCAGACTGTGCACGCATGTCTCTGCATGTGTAAGCGCAGCTTTGTGCAGAAGTACATTTTACTGAGGAAAGTTGAATCCTTGTAATCATTTTGTGAATCAAAACTCTGCTGGATAGGCAATGGCTGGCTTCATTTTGGCTTCATCTAGTCAAAAGCAAAGGTGTGCAAAATGACACCTGGCTTACCCAATGTGCGCTTCAAGGACATTTTAAGTTTTCAAAGCTTATCTGATTGGACAAAACAGAAAAATAATGCGGGATATTTATCGGAACAGTCTAACGAAGCAGAAAGAGATGCATTTTTATTGATCGTGAAACATGATCGTAAGCGCACATTTAAACAAATGAGGATCTTTTGGGATTTTTCCCTATTTTTCGTTGTTTTGAATTAAAATGTGGGATGCCCCGGCTAGGGCAGGTGGCCTTTCTGTGTGGAGTTTCTGCATGTTCTCCCTGTGTCAGCGTGGGTTTACTCCTGGTACTCCGGTTTCCTCCCACAGGCCAAAAACACGCAAGTTAGGCAAATTGGAGATACCAAATTGTCCCTCCCCCAACTTGTGTAAAAATCAACTTGTCTGAATAAACTTGTGTATGGATGACCTGGTTCTCGCCATGAATATAGCCGTAGATGCTGGAATGGCGTTAAGAAATAAAGGAAGAAGAAAATGTGGGATGCATTTTGAAGAGTGGACCCTTACATTGCAATGTACCCTGAAGTTTTTTGGGTTTTGGATATGTCAGAAATGATTAGAATCATATGGCAAGATATGTGAGTTTGGACATTTATATTAATATGCGGTCTGTCTGCATTTAATTTAATTCTTTCACTCCAATGTATGGATGGCAAAAACAAGCTCAGAACATGAATCTTGAGTGTTTTAGCTTTCAAATAATGCAAAGTTTATGTTTGATGATTGAATATTTGATGTAAAACAAAGTACAGAAACACATAGACTGACATATCTATCTTGCCGAATCAGGTACTCAAGATGGCCGCAGACAAGTTTGAGAAGTGAGTGACGTACGCGATTGATGTTAATCTGATATTTATGTAATAGAAAGCACATGCAAACAAACATTTTAATCAGATTGCAATGTAAAGAGTCCATGTTGTAACTTGCAATCAGATTAAATTCAGTCGGATTGACAAAATGTTGTGCACCATTGTCTCGATAACTATCAAAAATTATTATATTCTTAAACTTATTATGGGTGTCCCTGACTAAGGATTTACATGTTCAAATCAGAATTGTCAAATCTTGCCTATCTATGTGTGTGTGCATGGGTTAGGAGGGGGACCCTTCCAGGTATACAAATGGGTAACTTTCAAAAGCAGAACACACAAAAAAAACGTTCTGATAAAGTGACCAAAACTGCCTTTCAAAAGATGAATAAAGGCAAAACTGACTATGTTTTTAAGTTAAATGAAAGGCAATGCGTATTTGTTTAATGTTTCCTCATAACAACTAATCTTTGACTATTCGGGGTAACCTCTAAAACTTAAAGTTTAAAGCTCAACTAAATGGTTCCTATTTCATGGAAAAATAAAAATACATTTGGACATTTACCACACTTATACTTTTGTATAATATAGTTAATACTATATACTATCATGTTCCTGAAGAATGAATGTCACAATTAAATGTTGGTTTTAAAAGATACAATAGCAGATATTCAAAATAAACACTATCATAAGACACATTCAGTACTTGGCTTGTTTATATATTCATTGAAATCAGTGCTGTAAAAGCCACAAGCTAGATTTTTCAGTCTGTTTATGGCACGTGAAAAAGTCCATGACTAAAAATGCACATATTTACATTAGACGAGTCTTTAGAATAGTTTGAAGCGTGTAAAAATGAACTGAATCCCCACTGTTTTCCAATTTCTGCCTGTTGTTGGCTGACACAAGATGCTGCGGCCGAGCAAATAATGAGAGTGGGGTGCGTATTGTTATTTTTTGTTACCTTTACCCAGCAGCACAATAGCAAGAGGAGAACGAAATCTGGCTCGGTGTGTGCGTCGTCTTGTCTGTGTCCAGTGTGTTTGGCTGTGAAATGTATCGGCGAGCTCTGCTCTGGACTGTTACCAAGGGCACAGAGTACAGGATAATGAAAGCACCATGGTGTGACATTCTGTACTCACTTTTGTACTCAAGGTGAAATCCAGCAGCGACGACACTGATATCTGTATGGAAGTGCAGGTAAAGCTGGTTGGAGGTGCTGTTCAACAAGGCTGGAGCCGTTGTACCTGGAAGATAAGAGAAGAAGTGGGCCTGAGCAAGAAAAGGGCTGGTGATATCACACATGGAGAGCCACGTTCTCAATTCAGCGTCGTACGACTAAATGATGAGCGTGAGCACAAAGGAACAAAAAGGGCAGGGGGATGTAAGCAGCTGTTAATCATGGCCGACGAATCGCTCGCGCTCGCTTTGGAGGTCGGCCAAATGAAACCAAGTCGGATAGAAAAGGACGGCAGGAAGGGAAATGTTTGACAGGCGCTAGTCATTGAAGTGTGTCACTATCCTTCTGAGCTCTCGCGGGAGAACTTTCATCATGGCTCCGAGGGAAGAGTCACTTATCATCTGACTAAAAAGCCAAACAGCTTCTGTCACTCTGGATTCAAAGCAGAAAGGGTTTTTGCTTATTACATATATGGGCTAAATTGTGGAGATAACGTTTTATTTGCATTAATTTACTGAACATTAAAATGGGAAAAACATGGTCAAAATAATAAAGAAGCAGTGTTTTCTGATATTCAATACTGAAGTTCAAATTCATTTTTCAAAATTATTTTTTAACCATCTCAGTCTTTTACATTTGCTGTTGGGTGACTTTATGTCACTGTTGTGAAATGAAGATTAAAGTCAAAACTGGAGTGATCTCTTTATTATTTCCACAGCTGTATATGTGTGTGAAAGCGCACTGGTACATAAATGCGAGCTGTCACATTTTAGGGGAATGTTTCAGATGAATTGCAAGTTAGGAGTTCTAATTTTGATTCATCCAAGCAAGATCTGTGCTTACTGCAATGAATTTACACTAGAACTCTATGGGACAAGGGACAAAAATATGTGAAAACACACACTATATCAAGAGTAAATATTATCCATGCTAACAAAAGGCTATTGTGATAAATTGATTCACAAACCCTGTTCAGGCAAAGTTGTGTTCTATGTTTGTAATGACAATGCCAAGCCAGTAAACTACTGTAGAATTTTTCCATTAAGGAAATGAATCCCACTACACAAAAAAATATATATAATATGCATTGGGTCATTAAGGGACAGTAATTTAACCTATGCTGGGTTGTTCCAGCCTGATCTCAAGATATACATATTTTACAGACCAAAAAAAAATTTGCACCAGGCTGTAAACGTATTATTTTCTACTGTCAAGTTGGCCAGTTGGAGGTACAGTATATAGGAATTGACTCCCTTTTGGAGCCAGCCTCTAGTGGACAGTCAATGAATTGCAGTTTAAATCACTTCCGTATTGGCTTCATCAGAGAGACCGGAAGGTTGTCCCTTGGGTGGGAGGGAACAGCAGATGACGCAGCTATGGATCCTCTGAGGCTCGACCGCCTCATTTCAGTTCTCTTTGTGGACTTCAAAGTCTGCAACCTTTAAAGTACGAGTTCTTGCATTTGAGTATGCAATGCATCTTTCGAAGGACCCGGGCTTGGAATTAGGATACAGCTAATGATGTGAAAAGATTTAAATAGCTTTTTGTTGTTTAATGGTTTAGTTCATTTTTTTAGTTAGTTTTGTGGAATCCTGGGTCCCGGAGGGGAACTGTCCTGCAGAGTTTAGTTCCAGCCCTAATCAAACATACTTTCATTTAATTTTCAAGTAATCCTTAAAGCAGACATATCATGCTTTTAAATCTGTCCTTTTTACATATAAATCATCTATTTGTGGTCTATGTAAAGCGAAACTGCAATGCTTGGGTCTGAATTCCTCATTATTATAGCCCCACAGGCCCCCTTTCTACCCCTTTTCTGATGTGCATCTGAGAGCAACTCGTTTTGGTACTGTCTTTTTAAATGCACGTCATACCCTGCCCCCTCTCCAGGTTGCAGAGGTGACACTCGGTTAAACTCCACCCCGTTCGGCCATTTTTGTAGTTTTATAGCAGAGATACGATTATCTAGCTGCAGAGAAACTTTTTATTTACTCGTTATTCACAAAATGTCAACAACGGAAGACTTGTCCATCCAGCCTTATATGTTCGCGCCAGAGTCGGAAACGGACTGAGAGGAAAATGAAGACGACGAACCTGCAGAACAACGTCTTCATATGGAGGTATCGCAATGGTGTGAGGCTGCAGCCTCCGGAGGTCGCATATCTAGGCTGCATACGTCATCAAGACGATCTTATTTCAGAATATTAACAATTATAAAGTTTACTATTATTCTTAGTTAATCGTAAGTTGTTGTAATATGCTCATGACTTGCAAATGTAATGCTCAGTTAACTTAAACCAGGCTTGATGCCCAAAAGCGATCTCCGCAGGCTGCAGCCTTCGGAGTGAGAAACAGCACTGCTAAACCATGACCACCGTGTACTTTACTTTTTTACTTTAAGTTATAAACTGCTTACCGAAGTGCTCTGCTCGTCGTCTCCAAAGAAAGAAGTAATTGACCCCTCAATCAGACGAAGTCTATCGGCAAATCCTTCTTTATACTGGCGGAGATTGGTGAAGTAGTAATCCTTAAAGTGCCTCGGGCACACAAAAATGACTTTACCCACAGATGTGGGTACATTTCTTACGCTCTCGTAACTTCTGCATCCTTGAGCTTGGACTACAATATCGCAGCGAGAAATATAAAATGGCGGATTGCTCGTAGTGTTGGGCTGGAAGTCGATGTCCTTATTTAGCAGTTCCGCTGCAAATACTGTGACGTAATTGTTCAAAAAACGTAATAGATAATAGAAAAATCAGAACCGGTTGGAAAATATGACCAAAACAGAATATAAAGATATCAACAAAGCACCTGAAGAGACTAATTTCAACTTTTATGTACTTATAAACACTACAAATATACAACAAAATGCATTTAAGAGCCAAGAAAGTGGATTTAGCATGATATGTCTCCTTTAAAACATTGGCTGCATCTGAAATCTCTAAAATGCTATTCCATGGTCAGAAGGAATTAAGGCACATCCACATCCAATGTTTGCTTTATTTCCTGACTCCTGAGATACCTCCATCATCTTGTCCCACAATTCTATGCGTGTGTGTGGGTGTGTGTGTTTGTGTGCGCGAGGGGATTGATTGCATTTCTAGTAAGAATTGCAGTTTTCAAATATGGGATTAGTTATCACAAAGGCACTCTCAGTCTATAGTTCAAATAGCATTCCTCGCTGCCAATGAAGTCTGTCCGAAACCGTTTCCGGAGCTAATTGGAGCGAGGCAACAAGCACGCAGCCTTTGATTTTTGTGGTGTGTTTAATTCAGGGTTCCCACACCTTAGTTAACTTCAAATTTAAGGACCTTTCAAGGAGCTTTCAGGTCCAATACCCTCAAATTCAAGGACTAAATGTGGGAACACATTTCAAGTGAGAGCAAGGTTACATCGTCTTACCTTTTAAGATACATTGTTAAAGTTCCCTTTCTAGGGAACTTGCGCTGCATCACTGCAGTGACACTTTGGGGACGCCTCTATGGGTAAGTGCGTCTGAATGTGTATATCAAATTCAACCAATGGTGAGGCTTAATGACAAAGACAGTGTGACGCGGGAGCCAGGAAGTATATCGCTATCTGAAATATTGCCAAAGACGGTGTTACAGGGATGCAGGAAGTATGGCAAGGGAGACGCAGTGTCTCGTTCCCTTCTCCCTTTTGGTATGAATCAACATTCGCATACAGAAGATATAAGCATTTAAAGCGAACAGTTTAGCACGTGTGCTTAAAAAGTCTAGAATTTTATGATATTATCCTACACTACACAGGGAATAATATGGATTTTTTTTCCAGAAAACTTCTTGCATAAAATAGATTCAAGCACTTTCAATGACCTGTATCTATGTATGTATATATTTAAAAACTTCCCACCGCCTTGAATTCCCCACCCCTGTCTTAAATCAACCACCAAAGTGGTTCACTCTATACATGTAAATAAATTTGTCATCAATTTTTTTTTTCTAAGAATTATACTGTAGGTATTGCGTAGTCATGCTCTTATGTTAATATGTCAAAAAAAAAAAAAGATTATTTGACATGGTTTCATAAATTCAGTATTCAGTTGTGTGCTGCTAGAAATTTCACAGATTTCCCTACCACCTCTTTTTCTGCTTACAGCTTATTTGCTTTGCCCCTATTCTTGTTATCAGTTGAAATAGCTTGCTAAAGTAAATAAGGCTGGAGTTAACCAGATTGTATAAAAGGAATGAAACATATTTGGTGTATTATTAAGTGTCTTGGTTTGTTATCGAAAACCTCCAATACCCACTGAATGTTCTCATGTGATGTGTTTAAAATCACATCTGCAGTGTTTATTCACACATGAGTTGTTTACATTTTCGCATAAATGCACGAAACGGTGTCATGGTTGTCAGGTAATTGTCCCTCGCTGTGATTTACATAAAAACATTATGGAGTGGCCTGACTGCTAATATTCCTGGTCAATCTAATGCTTGTATGAGTCCAAGTACACAGCCTGATGACCACAGCCTGGAAAATGCTTCTTTACGGATGAATGATCTAACTAATATTTTTTGGATGAAGTTTGACAGCTCTAGAGAGCTTATCCTGTGTTCAACTATACAGCAGTCTCTATTAGGTACAAGGCAATCTAAAGGTGATCAGATGAGACTCAGATGGACTTCACAATTACAGTAGGGTAACAGCTCACATAACGTCGCAAGTCTAGATCCCAGATGCTTTTATCCATTACATTCAAGCAGTACATTCTGCATGTGTTTTCCTTGGAAATCAAACCCATGACCTTCTCACCACAAATGCAGCGCTTTACCAACTGAGATACAAGAACAGTAATGTAATGTACAGAAGAACGCTGCCTTATCAATGCAATGAAAGTGAATGGTGAATATGGCTGTTCCTGCGAAATTTTGGCAGTACATGACGTCAAAAAGCTTTTTAGGAAAATGTTGTGGTCAGTGGTGAGGCTAGAAATTTTAAACCGAGTGGACAATATTTTGTGCCTCTTCTAAAAGCCGTCAATCTGAGTGGGCCAATGCCACCCTGCCCCTTATGTAGCCTCACCACTGGTTGTAGTGTTTGCCAAAATTTAGTGATTTACAAGAAAAAAACATTTCAAACAGATTACCAAATGACAAAAAAGGAAAACTTTCCTATTCACAAGGATTACAAGGATTTGAGAAGGAGCCGCACTAAGAAGAGGAACTTTTTTCAGAAATTTGCAAATGCACCGCTGTTTGCAATTAAAAGGCATCCTTTGGGGAAATAACGATTATAGCTTGAATTCAACCATGTTTCTTCTTTAGAATCATAAAGAGCAGACAAAATGAGGTAAATAATGATAACGATATCTTTAAAAAAGACACAAAAAAATGCACATAGCTGTAATTAAATCGGTATTTGTAGAGACGCAATTAATCCTGCGTGATGCAAAGTGCACGGTGACAGAAACACAAAACTTATCTGACAGTTTAATTAAGGGTATTATCATAATGGATTTGTGACTAGAGGAACAATGAAATGGCCGATTGTGATGGGCGAGCGTGCGGGATAATAAAAGCTGGGCGTGCATGTGAGAATAGTGTGAAGCGAGCGTTTTAATGGACCACCAAACATCATGCATAATGACTCTGGATCCCGATTTCCTGCCATGCCATACCAATGCTCACAAACGACTGTGGGCCTGCATAATCTAAACCATTGAGATCTTAACGAGGGGAAATTGCCATTTTGTCATTAAATTCAATCATCGACTGCAATCAGGCGTCTCAGGAGACTGGGTAAAGATGCTTTAGCATTTAGAGACTTTGGAGAGCCTGGCCTGAAGAAGGTGTGTGCCAGAAGGTGTGAAGTGCCAGTGTAAACATGTTTTGGGGCAAATGAAGCTCCCTGGTCGGGTGACCTTTCACCAGCATGCTAGTTTGCCACTGAGGTTGAGTTCATTACAATGCTGTTGAAAGTGTTGCTAGAGGCCTGAACACAATTTGGTCCACAGAGAGAACGCCCAAAAAATAAAGGTTAAGCCTCCACTTTCAAAGAAAGATCTTGCCCTGTTGGTCTAATCCTGCTGTGAGACTGGGATTTGTGTGTTATTTATTTGTATACATGCTCATTATATACTCTGACAACGTTATAGATGATATTATATACTTTTTAACCGCATATCCTAACCGAGCACATGTAGTTGTGTAAGACCCTCTTTATGGATAATTCATTTAAAAACCATCAAAACTTAAGATATTAAACCCATGCAGCACATAAAAAATGTATTCCATGCTTTACCTAATACAGTATCTTTAAGGCGCAATGTCATGTATTATATTACTACAACTACTACTATTACTACTACTTCCACTAATAATGATGATGATGATATGGAGGATGAGGAAGAAGAGGAGGAGGGAAAGAGAAGAAGATGATGATGATTGATTATTATTATTATGTTTACTGTTATTATTATTACTGTGTTATTATTACTGTCATTAATATTATTATTATTATTACTGTAATCATTATTGCTGTCGTCATTATTACTGCCATCATTACTGTCGTTATTATTACTGTCATCATTATTGCTGCCATCAATAATACTGCCATCATTATTACGGTTGTCATTACTACTGTCGTCATTACTACTGTCATTATTTTTACTGCCGTCATTACCAGGGTTTAAATTGGGCCGGGGCCGTCCGGGGCTAAGCCCCGGCATATAGGCTGAAGGTCTCGCTCTGCTCTTGCCAGTGTACCCGCTGCGCTGGTGCGTGTGCACTGACGTGAAGGGAATAATGTGTTTTCATTCATTATGATGCATACTCACCAACGCAAGTTCAACGATTTGCGCGAGCAGATTACATACAAAGTCAATGCAAAGACGCAACCAGGCGCGTCCTCGCACGGGGCGATGAAAATGACGCCAATTGGGCGCCGCAATTGCCGCGAAAACACGCGCTCTTCCCTATAAATGCGTCTTCGCGCAAGTTATGTAGCTTAAGCGAAAACACTCAGAACTTCAAGAACGTGCTCTCATGCAGGATCATTTGACGAGAGAGAGAGAGAGACAGAGAGAGAGAGAGAGAGAGAGAGAGGTAAGAATGGTGCCCACGTCGAGAAAACTTCATAGAAGACTAGAAACGTGTAATGTCACTCATCTAATTACATTATGTTAAGGATAACACTGGATATAACTATTGTATAGTTGAATAAAATAATGTATTTTGATTACACAAATCAAACCTAACTATATGATTGTTTTAGCTGCTGACCAGCATAGGGAATCTCTATGGCTAATTTCTAAGACATGTTGCTGATACAGTACTGTGTGTTGTACCTTTTCTTGTCAATTGAGTCTTTTGGGGTAGCCTTTCTTATGCCTAGAATTATTCAAGGAGGTTGATTCTTTTAACTTCCTTTAAAGTTTGATTACTTGTGCATAATGACATGTGCAACAAATGGATATAGGGTGTCAAACTCATAGATTTGCATCATTTAAAATTCAGAAGCTCTTTTTAAAATATTTTGGATCAACCTCTGGCACAGCTTTAAAGCTGAAACTTATCAAATCCTATCAGAGGTCCAGAATGTCATTGAAACACACCAGTGCCTTTGCTGTCATCAGTATTAAACATGTTACCCCTTGAAGTACCCCTCCCCGCAGAGCCCCCCCACATAACAAATCCCAATTTAACCCCTGGTCATTACTACTGTCTTTATTTTTACTGCACTCATTACTACTGTCGTCATTACTACTGTCTTTATTTTTACTGCACTCATTACTACTGCCGTCATTACTACTATCTTTATTTTTGCTGCACTCATTACTACTGTCGTCATTGCTACTGTCTTTATTATTACTGCACTCATTACTACTGTCATCATTACTACTGTCGTCATTACTACTGTCATTATTTTTACTGCACTCATTACTACTGTCGTCATTACTACTGTCGTTATTTTTACTGCACTCATTACTACTGTCGTCATTACTACTGTCATCATTACTACTGTCATTATTTTTACTGCACTCATTACTACTGTTGTCATTACTACTGTCGTCATTACTACTGCCGTCATTACTACTGTCGTTATTTTTACTGCACTCATTACTACTGTCATCATTACTACTGTCGTCATTACTACTGTCATTATTTTTACTGCACTCATTACTACTGTCATCATAACTACTGTCTTTATTTTTACTGCACTCATTACTACTGTCATCATTACTACTGTCATTATTTTTACTGCACCCATTACTACTGTCGTCATTACTACTGTCGTTATTTTTACTGCACTCATTACTACTGTCGTCATTACTACTGTCATTATTTTTACTGCACTCATTACTACTGTTGTCATTACTACTGTCGTCATTACTACTGCCGTCATTACTACTGCCGTCATTACTACTGTCGTTATTTTTACTGCACTCATTACTACTGTCATCATTACTACTGTCGTCATTACTACTGTCATTATTTTTACTGCACTCATTACTACTGTCATCATTACTACTGTCTTTATTTTTACTGCACTCATTACTACTGTCGTCATTACTATTGTCATAATTACTACTGTCATCATTACTACTGTCATTATTTTTACTACTGTCATTATTTTTACTGCTATTATTACTACTGTCGTCATTACTACTGTCTTAATTTTTACTGCACTCATTACTACTGTCCTCATTACTACTGTCGTTATTTTTACTGCACTCATTACTACTGTCATCATTACTACTGTCGTCAATAGTACTGTCATCATTTTTACTGCACACATTAGTACGGTCGTCTTTACTACGGTCTTTATTTTTACTGCACTCACTACTACTGTCTTCATTACTACTGTTGTCATTCCTACTGTCGTTATTTTTACTGCACTCATTACTACTGTTGTCATTACTACTGTCATTATTTTTACTGCACTCATTACTACTGTCGTCATTACTACTGTCATCATTACTGCTGTCTTTATTACTACTGTCGTTATTTTTACTGCACTCATTACTACTGTCGTCATTACTACTGTCATTATTTTTACTGCACTCATTACTACTGTCGTCATTACTACTGTCATCATTACTGCTGTCTTTATTACTACTGTCGTTATTTTTACTGCACTCATTACTACTGTCGTCATTACTACTGTCGTCATTGTTGCTGTTGTCATTGTTACTGTCATTATTATTTCTGTCATCATTATTACTGTCCTTGTTCTTACTATGGTTATATTACATGCCGCTATTATTACTGTCATTGTAATTTTTGTTGTTGTTTGTATTATTATTATTATTATTTATATTATTCTTATTATTCAATAATTTTTATTTATGGATTGCTTATCATCTTTGCATAAAGCTAAAATATTAGGTGAATTCAGGAGAATTGGGACACTTTGACACATTGTCCCGATATACCTGAATGAACCTTACACTAAAACACAAGTAGTAATAATCACATTTATTTTAGCCTTAACATTCTTTCAAACTGCTGCTATAGCACAGGGAATCTTGATCCTATAATGAATTGGGATGGAATAAATGTGGGCGGTGGGTTGCCAACTGGTACTCAGAAGGGTGTAAGAACTGATCCCGTTAATCATCCAAATCTAAAATGAGGCCACTCATCTGTTATGTAAAGGATGGCTCCGGGACAGCCTACCAGGAATGGGACTAATTTCAGTATTTCCATGAATCTGGAAGCATTAAATCTGTGGAGGGGACTGGCTCTGGCTTTTATTGCAATATGAAAACTTAATGAGCTATAAAGAACTACGTGATATGCAAATGTGCTGGAGAAGAACTTCTGTAAATCAGATGCTATATTACCCTAACAGACTATTAGTGAAATACACAATTAAAAGGGGATTAATAAAGACAATACAAACCTGAAAAGCTCCCAAGCTTTGGAGCAGTCATATCCCCGCCATCATAGATTTCTAATGAGTCCCAGTTATGCTCGGTGGCAAAGCTCATGACTTGAATCTGCACAGAAAACATGAGCGACACAAATCATGACCAAGCTCTACACAATGAAAATCCATCAAAACGTTGATTCATGTAAAGTGGCTATGGTTTAATGTGTTGATTAGACAGCCTCTTTATATATGAATGGATGGTTCTTCAGCCGAATAGGCTACGGTTTATGGGATTGCTATGATAATTCATCATACGGTGAACCACAAAAAGGTGCAGAATTGCTGAAACTACTTATTGCATTTACATAAAGCACCTTGTTTTACATAAACGCCGTTTAACGATGCTAAAATGAACTTTTATCATGTTGCTCCCATGCTGCATGTGATGAAATCTTTTCCAACCTAGCAGTTTTACTGCGTTTCATGACTCTTTTGTACTTGCCTGGATACCAGCACCTTCAGTCACAATGATTTTCCACACACAGTTCAGGCTGTTCCCATAAGGCTCTGGGAAGCCGGGGGATAGGATGGTGCCTCTCCTGTCTGTCAGATTCCCGCTGCATGGAACTATAAAGCAAAACACAGAAAAAATTGGGCTCACGCTGAGCACGAAAGCATACAAGTGCCTGAACGGCGTCTTGTGAGACAGACAACTGACTTCTTTGACACAGAATGTGATTATGCCTGAGGTGTTGTGAACCGAACCGATCATTGCTTTCCTAAAACACAGATTCTCTCTATGAAAAACACTTTTGATGTCGTTCTGAGAAATAATCGTACCTTTTATTTTTTGTAAAGCCTGTTTTTAGCCATACAAGCTGACCATTTTATGTTTTAAAGCAGTCAGATTTAAACCTGTATTGCATTGTTTTGTGCAGGCTAAATGTAATTATTCAGCTTGTGCAATACTCATGATTGTGAACATCTTTGTGTGATTTTTTTATGCACATTAGTTTACAATTTATTTTGATAGTCGACTTTAGACTAACTACAGTATAAGTAACTTTGCAACTACATGTCATTAACTCTTTCACCGCCATTGACGAGATATCTCGTCAATTAAGAGCAAACGCTCAAAATCCACTATATGGAGAAAAATCCTGAAATATTTTCCTCAAAAAACAGAATTTCTTCTCGACTGAACAAAGAAAGACATAAACATTTTGGATGATATGGGGGTGAGTAAATTATCATGATTTTTTATAAAAGTGGAATATTCCTTTAACCTCACCCTCTTTAAATCACCTGACTCCATTTTGACAGCTAACAAACTTTGACTATCCAATGACTTTTCAATGTTCTAAATATTTACAGCATTTCATGCTTACATTAATTCATTACTACTTTTAGGCTGTATGTAACAGGCTAAATATATGAAATATCCATTAATATTTAAAAGATATCTACATTTGTAAATGCTAAAGTGAAATTTTGAAAGCTGGCTGAAATGAGAACAGAGAGTGTACCTTGGGAGTAATAAAACCGTGACAGAACTATAGATTATGACAACATTATTAAAGCCTGAAGGTTAGGCCTTTAAACATGAAGGCTGTGGCCCACAGACCCAGCGTTTGGCCCCTCGTGGTTGGCTGCACAGAAAGATATCAATTAACCAGAGGCCTGACATTTTAAACCCTCACGGAGGACACTTATATTTCGTCCTCCAGCTCGATTCTTAACCCGTGTTAGTTACTTTCAGGTCAGCAAAACCACTAAAACCCACGCATTTACATCCCTCAGGATGTCTTGAGAAAATCCAGCTCTATATATCAACATTTGAATGACGGCACCTGTTAGCAAGCAAATGAAAGTGAAAAGGAATTTGTACTGTCTGTACTGCTCTATTTCTAGCACTCAGTCATACCGAATTGTTTTGCTTTGAATAAAACATGAACGGGCTAGAAGAAATCCAGGCTAGCTTACCTATACAATTTGGGATGGTGTCATTCCATTGTGCGAGTGCGTTAGGGACCGCGTGGCACTTGATGGCTTTGGATCCCTGGAGGAGGTACCCTGGGTTGCACTCGAAGCGAACGATAGAGCCAGCCGAGAATTCCGACCCGATCCGCCTGCCGTATCTGGGCTCCGGAATGGAACTGCACTGGGTGTCGCTGGTACGTGGAACGGCTAGAGATAAGGAAACAGATTTCGAATCAAAATAGAGCAGATGTGCCATATGGTACCCCGCACAATGGCTCTGTTCCAAAACCTGGTGAGCACCATGATTTTTTCACTGACCTCGTAGCAATGCGTTTTACAGCATCCTTTGCAACAAGAACGCACTCATGATCTTGAGAAAATAGGAAGATTGATGCTCTATATTTACAACCAATTGTTTTCCTACAAATGCATCAGTGCTGACTGTGAACCAATGTACTTTTTGTACCCAGATCAACTCTTAGTGCATCTTCATGATCCTATAGGACTTTTCTAGTTTTGCTGTTTTTTCTTGTGAACTTTAGCTTTGCCTTCGTTTGTGCCCTAACTTTTATCTGACGGATGTGCATGTATAGGAAGAGGCTGGTGGGACCATCCACCATCAAGTGGATACCTCTACAAGCCAAATAAACTGTCCTAACTGTCAGAGAGCATTTCTCATCCACCCACTGCTGTACACTAAAAACCGGTTAGGAGAGATATAAAGAGACGTAGCTGGCTTGTTCGTGTGTGTTAGCATGATCAGATGTGCCCGTGAAAGATTTCTATTCTATCTTTTAATAAAGCAGCAGATTTTAAAAAGCGTAAATTCATAGATTTCATTTATTACGTGCCTGCGGCACGCTTCTATCTGCCGAATCAGAAAAGTAAGGGACAAGTCATTTAAATGCAACAGAAATCTGAAGCGGTGGTGCGGTGATCGCTTCCACAAAAAATAAAGATTCTAAAAAGCGTAAAATTCTGCAGGGAGGCAACTCTCAAAATACCCTTGAGAACAGCTTAGAAATCATTCCTCCAATCGGCTTTACTTAGAGCTAAATGCATTACAAATTATATCAGATTCGAGTTCCTTCCTCATTTGACTCTATTGTGTATTGGTTATGACATTGTGATTGTGGCTGTGATTCTCTGTATGAAATATAAAGGCTATTTCCCCAGTAAGCAGGCTCAGGCATACTGATCAGCAGGGCCTGCCTCTATATTTCAAAACCATCATCTTCATCACTACAACCTCAGAGGGGTCCTAAGCCTTGCGATAATTCAGACTAACAGTTTTCAGCTTTTTTCTGTTGCTATAATGACATCATTAAAATCATACGATTGTTTAGCATGATATATAAAATGTCTTTAGCAATTATTTCTCAAATGCCTTTTATTTAAAGTATTAAAAGATTAACCAGTGTCCCTGCCTTCTATCTTGAAACATGAAAATCTACTCTACCTTATCAATATTTATAGGCAGTATCAGCAGTAACAACATAAAGAAACATGTGTGATAACAAGCAAAATAAACAACAAGTAGATTAGCTTAGTTCAAATCATATAAAAAACTACACTAAGCTAACGTTTCTGTATAAAATGTGTACTACATAATGTACACAATGTTAACTACAGAATGACTGTCCTCCCTTCACATAATGGTAATCCACTGTTGCCGTCTCCCCTCGTCTTTAGGAAACCAAAACATTTGTTATTTTCTAAGAGGTATTTATTCCAGAGTTCAGTTTAGCAACTAGTCAGACCATTAAACAAACAGGGACCGGAAGTTAAAGGAAAACACAACCGTTTTTTTATATTTTAGTATGCTCTCACCTCAACTTAGATGAATTAATACATACCTATCTTTTGTCAATACGTGCACTTTTAATCTTTGTACAGTGCGTCGTGAATGTGTTAGAATTTAGTCTAGCCCCATTCATTCCTTAGGATCTAAACAGGGATGAATTTAAAAGCCACCAAACACTTCCATGTTTCCTTATTTAAAGACAAGCCATAGGAATGAATGGGGCTAGGTTAAATCCCAACACATTCAAGAAAGCGCTGTACAAAGATTAAAAGTGCACGCATTAAATAAAAGATAGGTATGTATTAAATGAACAGTATGTAGGATTGTGGCCAAAACTGGTACTGCAATCACAAAACTTGTGGCTAAAACTGGTACTGCAACCTCACAACTGGTGGGCAATACACTACATGACAACATAAACATCAGTTGAGGGCTGCAACTCCACTTTTTAAATGACAATATCCTGGCCAGACCACTGTTGTCGGTGATATAAGTATTTGAAATTAAAATGATTTCTTAATGTCTTGTAACATATAAGGGCCATTTTATGATTAATTGATATTGTTCCTTTAATTCATCTAAGTTGAAGTAAGAACATAGTAAAATATTGAAAATAGTGGTGTTTTCATCCAAATGTGTCACTGCGATGATGCACATGTGTCCGATGAAACCATCTATAGCATTTTAAAAACTATGATTGTCCTAAAGAGTGCATTTAAAAAAAATATTTATTGCTTAAAAAATTATTTAATTATACTCACGCCTTGTCCCGCACCGCGAGGCTCTGCTAACTGGAGGTGCGCATACGAGACATCTAAACTCGACATGCTTTCTGTTACTCTATTATTTTAAACAACATGGGGTGACTCAAGTAATCAGCACAAATATAAGCCAAAAATTTTGAAACGTAAATTAAAGAATTTTTGTTTTAACTATCACTGAAAAAAACTTCTGGAGATCGGTTGCACATGATTAAATTAGGTTTTCTTAAAATGAAATTAACATAAATTAAAATGTATTTCATTTTAGGAAAACTTAATTCAATCATGTGAACTGGTGTAAAAAAAATTACATAGATCCAACAATTTTTTAAAGAAAAATTATTTTAAGAAAACTTAATTCAATCATGTGCAACCAGAGATTTTTTTTCAAAGTGTGACTTTTTCTGGAAAATACGGTAGTAAACTTTCCATAATTTAAGAGTGTCGGATAAAGAGTCTATGCATTGTTTTGCATGAAAGAAATACATCACAGGCATGTCTGCTCAGCAAGATTCGCTTGAAGGTTGTTAATATTCAAAATTGGGGCCGCACACACAGATACAAAAATACTGTGCACACCTCCACACCAACTGGGATCTTGCGCACTCAACATGCACGACCCCCCTCTCCACAATGACGTCATTTTCGTTGCAAACACCAACATGCTCATGCGGACGAATCAGGTATAAAAGAGGCATTACACAAACTATGATGTCTTTTCCACTCAAAAGGACACACGTGATTTGTAAAAGATATACAAAGAAACCACTGGGGCAGTCCTAAACCTGAGAGTCATGCTTGTAATCCAAAGGAAGTTGATTCGATTCTCACAGGTCGTGACTGAGTTGCCCATGAAGAAGACATGTTTCCTCCAATTGCTCCCTGGGCGCTGCAGTGATAGCAGCCCAGCGTGTGTGTGTTCAGAGTTTGTAGTGTGTGTGTGTGTGTGTGTGTGTGTGTGTGTGTGTGTGTGTGTGTGTGTGTGTGTGTGTGTGTGTGTGTGTGTGTGTGTGTGTGTGTGTGTGTGTGTGTGTGTCCGGGTAATTATCACATTGGGGGGACCAATTGTCCCCACAAAGATAGGAATACCAGTATTTTTGTGACCTTGTGGGGACATTTTGATGTCCCCATGAGGAAACAAGCTAATAAATCAAACAGAATGATGTTTCTTGAAAATCTAAGGTATCAGACAGTTTCCTGTGATGGTTGGGGTTAGGGAATGGGGCAGGTAAGGGGAATAGAATATACAGTTTGTACAGAATAAAATGCATTACGTCTATGGAATGTCCCCAAAAAACATGGAAACCAGAACGTGCGTGTGTGTGTGTGTGTGTGTGTGTGTGTGTGTGTGTGTGTGTGTGTGTGTGTGTGTGTGTGTGTGTGTGTGTGTGTGTGTGTGTGTGTGTGTGTGTGTGTGTGTGTGTGTGTGTGTGTGTGTTCACTACTCATTAAATGCAGAGGATACATTTCGAGTGTGGGTTCCCATACTGGAGAATCACGTCACTTTCCCTTCACAGACCAGTAAATATATTTTTTGTGAACAGAATATTGATGTGTGTGATTTTCAATCAAGCTGTAATTATTTCATTTCTGAAAAATGATCAAAGTTTTCTGTGATGAATATCAACTGCTGCAAAATAAACTAGTGATTAACGAGAACGTGAGTTCACTAAACTGACTGTTCTGACATACAGGAAAAAAGTGAGAATGTGCTCATTTAAAACCAATCCTTGACTCCATATGGTCACCTGATATCGATCGCAAGTCGAGTTTGCACTTACCTTGGTAAACGAAATGGAAACCTTTGGCGGATGGGCCGTTTTTCGTAGTGAACCTCAGCATGATTTGGTTGGAGGTGGCCAGGGGCAGCGTCTCCCCTGCAAAGAGACAACACGAAAGTCTCACAAAGACTTTTGCAAAAAGACTTGTTGTGGAAGTAAACACGCTGGAACAAACTGTAGTCTTAAGGTAGCTTACATGACGGATGGCTTAATAACTGCGATCAGCCTCCGGGGCGTGCGGGAGAGAGGAGGTCAGCAAGAATGGGACTAAAACTGATGGATTCTCAATTGAAAAACTCCGGATGTCTTTGCCATGTTTGCAGATGCAGCGGGTAAATAAATATAAAAATCAACCCAAATAGCCGACTTACCCCTGAGCGAATCTACAGTATGTGGGTTTAGATTCAAAATAAGCTAACTTTTACAAAGCCACATCTCTTAGGAACCTAGCGCAGATATAGATGGCAAGTGTGAGCGTGCTGGGTTAAATACTCCAACTATGAATTGAGTGGCCTGTCAGAATATCTGGCCCACTGTTCAAAAGCAGTAAAGACAGAAATGATAGGAATTTACAGCACTTCCCACAGGAATATAACGTTGCACAGCGGAGCGTGACAATATACAGTATAAAAATGCCATACAAACTGTTTGTGTTCAATGGCCACCATCAATCCTGAAAAGACGGTGGAATTAGCCTTGATTCTCTTTTGCTGGCCACTTTATTACCTTTCACTGGATAATACCCACAATAATTCAATGGAAAGCTGCTGGGATAACACTGAGTCCGAAACCACAAAACAAAAAGCCAGGGACACAGATTCCAGATTTACACTTAGGGCACTTAAAAATTTATCGAATGTCTTTGCATTAGACAGGTTTGGCTTTAAACAGATATAAACTGTGATTTGCTACTTAAAAAAGTAGTATTTCTGCTGAAAGATATCTATACAATATTTGAGCATATACCACATAGGTGTCTCAAAGCATGGACTCAAATCCAGAAAAAAAAACTACTTTCTTAAAGTGTCTAAAAGTATGTTTGACTCCACAGTATTTTTACTAAGTAAAAGAAATAAAAGAAAAAAATCAAATAAAAAGACGAGTGATGTTTGCCTGCGGGATTACCGACTGGCTGTGAATACAGCAGAAAAGTACAACGATTAAAAAGTAACACGAAACTATTAGCAAACGTTTCCCAAAACTGATTCTCCCCCCTCAGACAGAAACCATTAAAGCTCACTTGAGACCTCGTTCTCAGTTCAATTGTCAGCGCTTTATCTTACTTTTTTTTAAAAAAAGAGCCTGTTTGTTTTAGTTCTTTTAAGGGTAGTGAATTTCAAAGCAAACTCAAAGCAAGAAAACTGGGGGAAATGTAAAGCTATTACTTACCGGAATGAGAGCCAGCCAGTGAGCTTAGCAGCCTGGAATTCTGATTGGGACCATCAAACAGCTCAACGGAGTCGTTCATGGCTGTCTGGAAATAGGCAAATTGCCCAAACACCACTGAGGGGACAAAATGAAAAGCGTTGAGCGTGTTACTAGCAGCCACTGCTGGGGGAGATGAAGTCCATCGAGTTTAAAGCCTAAACGTTACATAAATTTCCCATAGACACGCTCGGCGCAGACTGATGGTTTTATAAGTGTTCATAACATGCTGCCTGCACAGAAGCATGAATTACCTTGCCACATCGCATCCCTACAGAAAAAGAGCTATACAAAATCACATTTATAATTTATAATAAAATTGTGAATCAACACCGGGCGTCTAGTAAAACCCATATCGCATAACGGCTTCTTTATTGTGAAAACAAAGTAAAATTTGACCCGTATAGTTATGTCTCTTACAATCATAGTCAACAAAAAAGAAATGGGAATATCTTTCATAGGACTGTAAAATTACACTGTAAAACTGATGGGTTATTTTTAACCCCGTGTTGGGACAGAAAGGGACAAACCCAGGTTTTGAGTTAAATTAATTCTTTCCCCGCCATTGACAAGTTATGTCTGCAATTAAGAAAAAACATTTGCCTGCCAATGACGCTTTCACTGAACAAAAAATCCCAGGGTGCACATGATTAAATTAAGTTTTCTTAAAATTATTTTTCTTAAAAAAATTGTTGGGTCTATGTAATTTAATTATGTACAGCAGTTCAACATGATTGAATTAAGTTTTCTTAAAATTAAATTAATTTTAATTAATGTTAATTTCATTTTAAGAAAAACTAATTTAATTATGTGCAACTGATGTACAGAAGCAATTTTCCTTACAAGTTTTTCTTTTTTACGATAGTCTTTAATTCTGCTATTTGTCATTAGATTACCCAATTAATAAAAAACTGAAGCAAAAACTAATTTTACAAATTTTAAACTCTAGGTATGTTTTGATCATCGTTCTTAATCTAATCTCTAACATAATTCCTTTACAAAAATGCAATTATTTCAGCTTTTTGCTCAAAAATGTGTATTTTTGAGAGGTGATAAAAAGAGAACAAATGAAGATAGGATAAAACTTTTTTTCCCATTTTGTTTGTTTGTTTGAAAGGGTCTGTACTTTCATTTGATGTATTTGTATGTTTATATATTTATAGAAGATAATTTTCCTGGAAGGCATTTTGTGAAACATTTGTGAAAAACACAAAAAATAAAGGCAGGCAATTTTTTTAAAAAGGCCGGCGAGAATGAGATAACTTAGAAAATGTTTATTTTTGACCCAACAGTACACTGCAAAAATGATATCAAATCAACATAAATTTTGATTTAACTTAACAAATTAAGGTCATAAATTTTCTACTTGTTTTTTTAAGTTATGTCAACTCATCAAAAGTCAATGAGTCAAAGACTTGCATAATCAAGTTGCATTTTTTTACAGTGTATGTTAAAACAACCCAGCATTTTGGGTTGAAACAACACAGCATAGGTTAACCAACAGGTTGAGTTCGTCCCTAATTGAAATAATTTTTTAATGGATGGCACAAAAAACTCATGAATTATATATCTTTGGACATGTACCATGGCATTTTTGGAAATAGGGGAGACCGGGGATAGTTGTAATATTTTTGACAATGTCGTCATTTTTTTTAAGCATGTGCCTTCAAAATTTGATTCAAACTAGTTTCAAGTGTTCGCTATTGTGGTTATCTTTGTTATCTCTTTAAATTGTTTTTTATTTAAAAAATACCATTTAAAGTTCTCTGAATGACTAATTATTTTTTTAAACGACTCAAATTGGCATTCGGTTATATAATTAAGTTTGGACATTCTATTCGTGAACCTCTGCCTATAATGCATTCATTACATGCATGTTTGGTCACGTCTAGTCTATTCCCTCTGACCTGAGACCAGTGATAAAGCTGTGATTAAACTTGTAGGCTTGCCAGAAAGGACACATGGTTCACGCGGTAGGGGACGAGAGACCAGTGAAATCACAAAGCCATGCTGTGCGTGTCAGGAGCCGATACGAGAGCCAGCTAAGCTGTGAGGTCACACAGGGCACAGGGATGACTCTATTATCTCCTCTGTAATGAGACATTGGCCCTCGCTTTAGACTCAAACTGTTCAGTAGTGCTGAAGGGCCAAAGATAGTGACTCTGTAAATATTTCAGTCAGCTCAGAGACACTTCTGTAAACCTTCCGCTAAAGCTCTTGATCTGGAGGAAAGCATGTTGTTTTTTAGCAATGTGGTTTAAGAAGCCTATTTGTTATGCAAGGATTTGTAATGGATTTAGTATACTCTGCTTTTGTGCAGTTGTGGATATAAGGTAGGGGTGCGTGGGGCAAAAACTAATGCGGGGTTAGTTTTAACACAGACTGTTTACATTGTTGCACAAGGTTGAGCATTTAGATTAGCCGGTATTTTTTTCATGCTGCCAAAGACGATCTCCCACAAATTATTGGAAATGTATAATGTTTTTCCAGAGAGTTATTGATGAATGATCATATGTTTTTTTTTCTGTTTCTAAGTTGGGTTTGTAAGATACCAAAACCAATGCTATGTCATATTAATCAGTGTCTTGTTGACTAAAACATAGCATCGTTTTGAAATATGTCTGCAGCTCTTAGCGACTTTTTTGTGGGCTTGATAATATTTTGACCCAGCGGGGTTAATTGTAACACTGTGTTACAACTAACCCCTCAGCATTAATGATATGAAAACCGCTAATGTTAGTGTAATTCTTGCCATTGTTTTAAATAGGCTACACATGAATGATTGTTGGCTGCCAACAAAATAAACATGCCTGTCTTATCAAAAACTGTGCGTCAAATTTATTTTTGTTCATAACTTTAATATTGATTGAATAAGGTCATGTCAAAGATTAAAATCATAATGAAATGAATGGCTAAAATCAGTCTTTGATGCTCATTATCTCAGAATTTGATTTTGAAACTGTAGTATGGTTTAAAACAGACTGGGTCACATATTAAAAAAATGGTCATAATTGTGCTGCTTCTTCTCACATCATTAGACATTTGTATCCATTTATAATTGAACTATAGTTAGAAAAGGTCTGGATGAATGAATACAGTGTGGATACCTGTCTATTATAGACAGATATAAAAACAATATCCACTTCAAGTATATAGACAAAATAGTATTGAAATATTTGCCTGCAAACTTAATTTTTAGCAAGTGTTACAACTAACCCCCTGTCTGTTACAATTAACCCCACCTATGGGGTAAGTTGCAACGTTTGCAATTATTTTCAAATAATTCAAAGGAAGGGGGTTAATTATTCCTCTTATACCACGGTTACCACAAACATCGCTCTGGTGTTTATTTTAAAACCTTTGACAGGTTAGGTGTAAAAATAATCAAGACCCATGGTACATTTCTCAATCAATCAGAATAAAGCATTTAACAGACCCGTGGTATAAAATTTCATAATGACTGCGAAATTCCCATAGCAGTCGTATCTCATATTGACACCGAAGCAATATGAAAAATGACGCCAGAGGGGAACATCGTGCATTAAAAAGTGATGCGAATGGGTTGCTGACCAAACATCAAAATGTAACGAGTCGGAGCACCATCAAATGAGCGTGACCTTTGAAAGTAAATTATACTTAATTTACTCACCAAATTCTCCGGATACTGTAATGTAGTAGGAGCAGGTCTGGCCTGAAGTGTAGTTGAGAGGGTAATTTGGGGATAAAACCACCCCCTCTGATCCACTGTACTGCCCACCACACGGTGCTGAAAGGACAGAAACATGCATCAAGCCTACAGGCTAATATTTACTCTTGTTCAGTCCGTATGACACTAATAAGGTCATTTTCAGTAGGATATTACAGCTGAGATGAACAGAGAGACTGTGGGAGATCTCCAAAGAGAACAAAACAAACCAGAAAAGTACAACTAATGTCATTACTTCCACTGAGATTTGTCATAATTGTCCATTTATCACTTGCAGAACGTATGTGAAGTGAACTTTTAATAAGTTAAATTAAATCAAAGTTGAAAGATACCAGTCCAGTCTCTCGTTGATAAACACAAGTAAAAATTGTAGTATGCGACTATGTGGTCAAGCTGCCGGATGTTTAGTCATCGAGGTTTTTAATAGAAAAAATTATGGGTAATTGTATAAATATGCTGGTCATTTTATTTAAACACACTGAACAAATGTATTGTTTAAAATAATGGTTCTGTCCAAAACTTCAGATGAGATGGATCTACTTGCAGATATCAGATGAAGACATGAAAAACATAATCCAACCAATGAAGAAGGAACATGAAAACAGCACTGAGTACAATAGCTGTGTCTGAAACCGCTCCCTATCCACTATATAGTGCACTATATAGGGTGTCGGCCATTTTGTAGTGGTGTCTGTAATCTGAGTGAACAACTTCATTCCCTACATTCATCCACTACTTTTTACCCACAATGCACTTTGATTTTAAGGGGACATTTGATGTACACTCATATGTCCCATGATGCAACGAGATACAAACACGTAACTCGAATCAGCTAAAGGATACTGACAGTAAACACCAAAAATGTACGTTGATACAATTTTTTTTAGTCTTGTTGTCAGATATTTTCCACTTTTTAGAAATAAACAGATACAAAATAATTGTGATATCTTTTATTTAAAATATAATACCAATTATTAATAAGCAATAAATAAACAACAGTAAATAATTATGAAAAGCAGTTGTTTTGTTCTCTTTATTATCAACTAATACAATAAACATGACAAATGTGACAAACAGTAAGAAAGAAGACTTAACAGTTTCAATGTACAATCAATAAAGTCAGGGTTTATGACAACAGGGGCACGTTCAATCTCACACCGGTGCGCAACGTTTTGCTACGGTTTCTGGGTTGAACGACATGTTTCCTTGAAACGGTGTGCAACGAAATGCAACAGGTTTTAGAAGCGTTTTCTCTTGTTTGGTGGGTGTGTCAGAAATGTCAGCCCAATCAGCGGCAAGATGTATAAAACCACGCGATAGTAAAGAGACAGCTCTCTCAATGGGTTCAAGTTGAAATGTTGTCTTTCATTCTGGACGGCAAGGTCAGTGACTGTAACATCGAGCCTATTTTACAGTATTAAACACACATTTATAACGATTTCATCAGGCTTCAGAAACATTTAAAAAAGAACACAAAGAATGGCCTCTCAGCTACCGTAGTTGCAACTCTTGCGACATCACAACAGGGTGTTCAACGGATCACTGTTTCTGTTTAATAAACGTTGTGCAACGTTTTGTCGCGGCTGAACGCAGCCCAGCTCTCTTACGCATGGTATTTATTCCAGTGTCCAAAATCGCTAATATTTAGTTGTTGATATGGGATGTAAGACATTGTTTATATTTCAGTTTTTTGCATTAAAGCCTTTTTGGTTGAATATTTTTGATTTTGTTGGTTTTAAAGAAAAAAGTCAAACTGAGAATCAAATATTTTCATACAATGCTGGGTAAAGATGAAGAATTTAATTAAACAAATATTAATAATCAATTATTGTTCTTGCTGTTATCATTCCTCTACTCAACCTTTAACTAAATACACAAGCTGTAATGAGAAAAAATATTTAGTATCAACATTAATGTTGTTTAAATCACCGGTAACACCAATGACAAATAAATGACTCATGGATTATTAAAATGTATTAAAAAGTTAAAAATAGATTAAGCTCCCCGTTTTGTGGATTCATAAATTTGACAAGTTAATTAATGCTATTAAAGAAGTTTTGGGTATGTTGAAAGTTCATTTAAGCAAATTTCCATCACCCGAATTCCACCTTTTCTGTAGAATGACCCATATGCACACGTGGCAATCAGGACAACCAAGACACACCTGGAGACAATTAGGGCGAGGCAACACAAAAGACTACAATGACCATGAACATGGATCTACCATACAGACATGATCATTTCGAAATAAAAAGACATGCACTACAAAACACAAGACAGACACATGATAAAAAAACAGTGCTTTTAAAAATCATTGCAAGTCAAACAAACTCTACATCCAAGGCACAGAAGTAGCCAATAACAGGACAGTAATCACAATTCAGGCCTAGTGAGTCTGTAGAAATTGCGTTCACATTTGCTAATGACACTAAATCATGGTGCCCCCTGGCAAGCAGTTAACTCACTTAACTTCTTAACTCACAAACAATTATTAGACCAAGAACGTCAATAACAAGATATTGGAAAATGTAGATACCTTTATACAAGCGAGGTTCATTTTGAGAGGTTAGGCATTGATTGCGGTGACTACCTTTAAAGTGGCACTGGCAAAATGTCCAGCAATTAAGACATCATGAAATCAGTATGGAATTACTATTGGAATTGCTCTAACCGCAGTCAGGCATATTTCAGATGAACTGATTTGTAATGCGGTCGTGACCGCGAGGAGGGAGTATTGAGGAGGAACAGACAGTGAGCACTATAAATCATCCGTGTGCTGGTGCATTGACGTGTGTTATCTCTTTATCATGATCGTAATGGGTGGAGTCTAAATGCTTAGTTGTTTTTTTCTGTCATGCACAGTCAAACAGCTGAGAAGCTACCGTGAAGGTCAACGAGAGGATTGTCGACGGTGCCAGGTGTAAAAATATAAGGCTAAGAAGGTCGACGAAAAGTACTTGTGGAGATATTTATCATGTCACATCTGGTCCAGAGTTTATAACCTTGCCACCAATGGACCACCTGTGATTATGGGCACTTGCTCAATTTTACACTTTACTCAAATTATGGGCTGATATGGCAAAAAACAAACCCATTTGACACTAAATACTATTACTAAAATACAAAGAATGTACAATACAGTCGCTCGATTGTTGTGGATTGCTTCCATGTACTTTCAAATATGATTACGTGAATTTAATTTCAAAGCACTGACCCTGTGCATGCCTACTGTGCTGTGATAAACAGCATGAGTTTAAAAACAATCAAGTTCTGGGTCTACCTAAACCCTGGACTAACTTCGCTCACAGCTGCCTTTATATCCATGCCAACCAGTAACCTGGCCTTCCAAATCCCAGTCCGCGGCACCTGTGATCTCCGGTCTCCGGCTGTGTTCCTTTCATCCCTCAGGTCTAAGCAACAATGATCTTCAATTGAGATTCCTCGCACATCGGTCTCATGCTAAAGCCTCTGGGCCCTGGCACCCACAGGTCTGTTGCTTCATCTGCCTCACAATGCCTCTGTGAGCTCATGAGAACCTGGTGTCAGAATGCAGCAGAGGCTCCCGGTTTTCTGTATATCAAACTCGTTCCTGTAGCTTTGATCACATCACCTTCGACTCGCGCTCGCCATGAGAAGTCTGTCTAGAGCGGCACGCGCACACACATTCAGTTGTGCATGTTTGTATGCAAGTGGGCACACACACACACACACTAAGCCTTTTGTTGGGAGATTTGCCTTCGGAAACCCACCATTTTACGCAGAGATGGATTTTATTTTGAATATATAACATTTTCATTTATAACAATGGATCAACAAAAAAAATGTGTTGTCATTTTTCTGACCTTTGAAATGTATTTGCCCATGTAGGGCCAGATTTACCACACAGGTAAGAGTGCAAAAATCTCATTTCCATTTAAGACATGCTTTTTTGGATGTTACAAATACCGCCAAGCACAAACCTTAGTAAATCATATTACATGATTAATTTAAATAATCTCCTCCCATAAATGTTGTCTCTAAACAGGAAAATCATACATATGAAAAAAGATCAGTCGCAAAAATGTCCACACCTTTTCAGCAAAAAAAAAGGGAGGGGGGGTCTAAGGGTTGCAAAAGCCGTTAGTAACTTAAATCTGGCCCTTAATATAACCACATATCAATACACACATTTTATTTTACACATGCATGTTTAATAGCACTAGGAATATAGCCATTTGATTACAATACTATAGACAATTATTTTTACACAAAATTGGCACCAATCCCATTTATTCTGTATATTTAATTCTTTTCATGTTTTATATAGACGGTTTTAGCAGCATCAACATGAACAAACAGCTTTTGTGGACTGAATGCAACTTCATGTAGACTTCCACATAGAATAAATAAAAATAGAATTATTTTTCAGAAGTTTATTTCTGATAATAAGGAAATAAAAGACAAGTAAATTACCTCTGTTCATATACCATATCTAACGCCTATCAACTTTTATACTGAGGTAACGTTACTGTGTAAAATGAATGTACTGTATACAATGTTAGTTACAGGTCCTTGAATGCCTGGTTGCCAAACCTCCCCGCACAGTTGTGAATTATTCTCGTCATCTTCCCTTGTCTTTAGTAAACCAAAACATTTAATTTTATTTTAAATTTAATTTAAATTTGTTTCAGAGATCAGTTTCGCAACTAGCCAGACCGGAAAAATTTGTTTTTTATGTTATTAAAATCTATCATGCCATAGCATTCTCATAATTTTGAGCCAAATGGATTCCAAATTAAATAAATGTCCCTTAATATGTCACTTGTCTTTTAATCTGTTTATTATGCACAATAATTTCAGTTATGTGCAGCAACCCCATCACTTTTTAGAGATTTTCCCCATTTTGATAGGGTTTTTCGCTGTGTGCTCCTTGCTGCCACATTTTGCTATCTGAAGAATTAAAACGTCGTCAGAAATACTCAATACAACATTTACAAACCCCGGTACGGTACAGTTCAACTGTGTAGATAATGTATGGTTTAAAATGTCTTGACATGATATAAGTATATTTCTAGATAAATTTTGGTACAACGCCAGAGTTCACGGGGGCGAGGAACCACATGCTCACATATGAGGTCAAATTTAGTGCAAAAATGCGTTCCTTGTATAATTTTATATAAAGGAGTTTTTAAAGTGTTTAATAATTGCAATTTAAAATAAAAAGTTAAAAATAAAGAAGTTACATAAAAGTTTTACAGCATTCATTATTTATATACTTTATGGATTTAAAATTACATTAATTTTATGGTATAAGACAGTTGTTGTGCAAATGCAATAATGGCACAATTAAACAAAGTCATTAAACAGAAAGTATATAAACAAAAAATGCCATTTTATTTGTGAATATTATGCCAATGTGTCAATAGTATTTGACATAAAAGTTAGTCAACAAATTTATTTTGGTGGTTTTCACATGGCGGGGGGCTCAAATTGTTAGAAATGTAAGTGGGAGTGCCAAGGAAAAGACTGAAAGCTATAATATTCCTTTTAATGTATGTTAATGCACAAATTTCAAATTAATGTCTGTGCACACTGTGCCCCCTTTAAAAAATAAAATAAATAAATGGTGCATGGTGCCCCTGCTTCCAAAGACGGGAATTTTTGCAGCATATGTGTATTTAAGGCCAATAAAGCAGCAAAAATGCTCACAAGCTCAATGAGCAGCAGATGCGCGGCTTGCGTGCTCCTCTCACATAGAAACAGTGCATGCATTTAGCTTTGTTGTTTGTGTTTCAATGTCTAAGAATCACTTGATTTTTAAACTAAATACAAACATTACATTTTCATGACCAAGGGCACGGCGCATAACCTCAATAGAGACAACAGTCTGAAATCTACCGGTTGACAAGTTTCTACCGGTTTATCATACTTACCGGTTTATCACCTGCCCCTAATCCATAATGTTGTTTCTTCCTAATAAATGCGCACACAACATTTTTAAATAAAAATAAAGATTAATTGTTCTTTAAAGAGCCACCCCTTTTCCATTTGTTGGATATTATTGCCTCTGGTTTGTGCTTTTTAATTCAAAGAATTCCTACAAAGTATGTTGTCTTCCAAAAACTGTCCTTTTTTGTCACATTCATAATGCAAGCATGTTTTCCTCATCTAAAATACTGTAGAAAACATGAGTAGAGACTGATATTTTTCTGATGTCTGTCAGAATATATTGAACCGAATATAAACAGATGGTTCAAAAATGCATTCTCTGAGAAATTATATTAAATGTTTTGACTGCAAAAGTCACATCCATTATGCTGGAATTGCTCATGTAGTTTTAAGTCACTTTGCACTGATAATCATGTGCACCGTCATTGTGTATAGTAGCTCCATTCAGATTCAGAAGGGAAATAAATATTAGTTCAATTGAGGATGTACGTAAAAGTTTTAATCTAATAAAGACAAATGAAATGCAAGTTAATAAAGTTATTAGCTCATTGAAAAATTCAAAATGTAAAGATGTTCATCATTTGGATACAATGTTTTTTAAAACCCACAAAGATAGTTTGACTCCGGTCATCACTCATTTAATCAATTTGTCATTTGAAGATAGTGTTTTTCCTACTGTGTGGAAAAAAGCCATTTTAACTCCTATTTTTAAATCTGGAGATCATTATGACGTTAGTAATTACAGACCCATAAGCATATTCCCAGTACTCTCAAAGGTTGCAGAGAAGATTGTATTTGAACAGATGACATCCTATCTTAACACCATTGAGTCTGGCTTACATTGTATGCAATTTGGCTTCAGAGTAAACCATTCCACTGAAACAGCTACTTTACATTTAATAGAGCAAATAAAATCTAAAATTGACAAAGGAGGATTTGTTGGAGCTATATTTTTAGATTTACGTAAAGCCTTCGATACCGTTAATCATGCGGTTCTCCTTTCTAAATTGTCTACATTTCAATTTTCAACTGAAGCTTTAGCATGGATATCCTCATACTTATCAAATAGAGAACAATGTGTAAAAATTAAAGGGGTTAAGTCCTGTAATTTGCATTATACAATGGGTGTACCCCAAGGATCAGTACTTGGTCCCTTACTATTTAGTCTGTATATCAATGATCTCCCACAACAGTGTGAAGGGATACAAGTACAAATGTATGCTGATGACACCGTTATTTTTACACACGCAAAAACAGTAGAATTAGCAGCTGAGAAGTTAAAAGTTGCTATTGAAAGGATTACACAGTGGCTGGAACAGTCATGTCTTAGCTTAAATATCAGTACAACAAAAGGAATTTTTTTCTCAAAAACAAATGTTAAATCTCCTGATGTTGACATATCTATCAATGGTGAAAAGATAGAAATAGTAAATGAGTTCAATTATCTTGGTATTATACTGGACTCGAATCTCAATTTTAAAAAACATGTAAAGAAAGTGGTGAGGACTATTAAACACAATATGGCAAATTTTAGACAAATTAGACAATGTCTGTCTTTTGATGTAGCTAAGGCTCTTATGCATGCTACAATTTTTTCTCATATGTCCTACTGTTTGACATGTTGGGGTCAAGCCGGAGAAACTGTTATTAAACATTTGAAGTCCTTATATAAACAGACATTAAAAATTTTAGATAAAAAACCAAATAATTTTCATTCCTGTAGGATCATAGAGAAACATAATTTTTTAAATTTTGATAATTTTAGACTGTATTCAAGTTTGTGTATGGTTCATAAAATCCTCAATGGTCTGGCTCCTTCTGTATTACGTGACTTTATTCATCTTCGCTGTGAAACCTCGGTGAGATCTACCAGACTATCACTTATGAGTGATTGTCTGGTTCCTTTTCGTCGTTCCGCATTTGGACTATCATCTTTCGCATCGAAAGCCACCAAACAGTGGAATGCCCTGCCAGAGGACATTAAAGGGTGTAAAGCTCATGTTTCTTTTAAATTAAAGTTAAAATCTTTTTTTAAAATGAACCAATTATGTAATCACTGAGACTGTAGTTAAACTGATTGATTAATTTATTTATGGCCCTGACAGTATGTGTGTATGTATTTATTATATGTGAACATAGGTATTGTTTGTGTAATGTTATGTTACTGTTGACCTGCCTGGGGGACTACGGATGAAAATTAGCCCTCGGCTAAATCCGGTACAATACATGAGATGAAAATTTTATGTTAAAAATTGTGCATGGTCCCATTATAAATAAAGAAATGAAATGAATTTCTTCAAAAATTCTCCATTTATGTTCAATGATAAAACAACATACAGGTTTGGTCTGACATGAGGGTGAGAAAACGAAGACATCAATTTTGTTTTTGGCTGGCTTATGCAACTGACATCTGAGACTAGCATAATTCAGTTCAGCATTTTTAAAAGATGGATGTTGTGCATAAATGGCAATTTTGGTGGAATCTTATATAGATGACCTAACATGTCAGTGCAATGAATTTAATCTAAATGAAAGAAGCTTGCGGTTACCTAATCACAACAAACAACCTTTGCATTTTTTTTTTATAATTTCTCCGTTGTCTTTATCAAATGTTGCACAAATATCATCTCAGAGTACAAACCTACACGACAAAGACGTCGCTACATTAAAATGCACACGTGAGAACATGTGACCGCAGGATAACTGGATCTTCCATAAGACAGCAGCTCATTAGCTGTTGTTAGCAGTTTTCTGTTGTCCCCAGACTGAATGGTGGCTAAATGCAGCAGCCCATGTGTTCGTGCCTTGCATATGCACAGAGGCGACAGCTGTGCCTGCCACCTGACCAACCTGACTTCACTTGTGCGCGCCGCTTGAACACAACCATGCGTTAACACGCATCCGTGAGGAGAAAAACTGAGGGATGTGGGTTTCTCTGACTCAGACGGCCTCTGAGAGGCGCCATCCCACCGCTCTGTCAGCCCCCACACCCTTTCTCCATTTACAGCCGTGGAAGACTTCTCATTCAGTGGTACTGAGACAGTCTTTCGGTTACTATGGAAACGAATAAAAGATCTGTTTGGGTGAGGGAACTAAAAAAAGAAAGAAAAATCCTTCATTATTTAAAGGGATCTCACCTCTTTTTAATAAGCTTTGTCTAAAAGCTTGGGGTTGTGCCTTTGGTGGTGCATCGGTATGGGATTGATGGCAAGAAAATTACAAGCGTGTAAAAAGTGTCAACTGGTCAGCGACCTTTAAACCATTCAGCGTTTTCTCTCTAAGCCGTCATTAACAATATCACAATCGAATGATCTTATTTAGAAATGGCTAATCTACAAGTTGTAACCGTTAAAGTGCTTGGTAAAGGCACGTTTATTGACCGTTGGCATGTCATGAAGACCCCATTAACCATGAGTCAATGCGTAACACACAGTGGCATTTAACCTGAAAGCTGTTGCTGGACCGATGCATATATCACATGCATATAGATGCTGTTTCCATGCATGCTGCCGCTGGAACAGAGGACCTTAACATTCAAACCGAGTCTTCGCAGTCCCGCTCATCCTGATCTCCATATCCGCTATGAAGCTGTCTACCTTCACTCAGACTCACCACAGAACTGAGACACAGCACGTAAACATATAAACATATCAGATTCAGGAGCTTCAGTAATGCTCCTGGCCATAAGATAATCTATGGATTTTTTCATCAATCTGCGGAATGGATTTAAAAGTGATACAGTACATACAATGTTTTGTAGAGACAAAGTAGCTGCATTTACATTACCTTTTTAATTGCGCAAAATTGACTTTGGAAACACGACAATTTAGCAAACACTCTCATATATCGCAAAAAAGTGTCAGGCAATTTGACAATGTGTATTTCCAAAACTGCAATGGAAACTGTTTATACACATTTTCAGGTCAACTGATGCAAAAAAGTCACACAATTATTATTTGATGATGATGCGGCATGTACTAAAACATCACAGAAATACCTCAATACGTGTTTGCTCCCAAGATAATATTTGGATAACGCTCCTACCCTAAATCTCTTTTGATTTAAAATATTGTACTATTACCACTAATGGGGCTTTTTGATTGCACAGTACCCCACAGTTTGGTTTGGGTCAGGTCGGTTCAGCTCACCTCCCTTTGGCTTGGTTAGCTTTTCCATCGAGTTTAGTATCACTTCAGGGTGGGAGGGATTATAGGCATGTCGTTAATTTTGCGCTGCCTACTGCTGTGACATCATACAAGTGAGAGCATCGTTGGGCATTGTTAAAGTGTGTGGCAAGATTGTTGGCGCTTCCTTGAATGATCTGAACAATGTGTACAAAACTCGGACTCTGAGGAAGGCTGAGTTAATTACCATGGATTTGAGCCATCCCTTGCAGAAGGCTTTTAAATTGCTCCCATCTATATGTGCCCCTTTGTCATACAAACAGATTTAAAAATTCTTTTGTACCTGCTGTCATTGTTTTTTTATATTAATTTTAGGTAATTATTTATTAAGGTCTTGTGTGTGAGTATGGTTGTTTGTTTGCTCTGTTGATTATGTGTTTTACTGCTGGCTGTACAACAAATTTCCCCTTGAGGGATAATAAAGCTTACCTTACCTTACCTTACATTTGCATACATTTATCCAAACAAAATGGACGAAGAGCTTATACTCGGGTCTGGCCAGCAGAGCACAAGCGGCGAGCACAGCGCACACCACTTCCTATGTGAAAGCCACATTACCCTGGATGGCCGGAGCACTACAGAGTTTAGGTCCAACCCTAATCAAACTTACCCACCTGTGATTTTCTAGTGATCATGAAGACCTTGATTAGCTTGCTCAGGTGTGTTTGATCAGGGTTGGCGCTAAACTCTGCAGTGCCCCGGCCCTCCAGGGTAAGATTTGGGGAGCTCTGATCGCTTGGAACCCCAACCGAGGTGGTACTAAAAAAAGTATGGGGTACTACGTACTGCGCCCAATGGAAAATCTTTTAAAAGTAAGCTGACCCGACCCAAACCAAACCGTGGGGTACCATGCAATGGAAAAGCGCCATAAGAAACAACCATACGTTGCCGCTTCCAAGTGGCTTTTTTGCCAATAATGTTTGCATGATATTCTCAATAATGCCTACTGTGGTGGATGTGATATTAGTAAACCTACCAACATCAGTTGACATGATGCTTGGACGACTTATCGCGAGAGGAAAAAGGGAAGTTGGGCCGACTACCAAAACACACATGTAGCCAATCAGCAGTAAGGGGCGTGTCTACTAACTGACATCGTTGCCCGGGTTGCGTATGTGTGGGGCGGGTCTATCAAAAGAAGGTCTAGATTCTATTGGGGTAGGGGCGTGTTTGTTTAGGTGATTTTAAAATGTCAACATTGGCTTTTAGAGATCGTGCCCCCCACCTTTAATGGAAACGCTGTTTTTTGTCGACATTTAAAAAAATATCGTTAAAGTTTTGCGCAAATCTGCCGAGGAAACAAAGCTACTGAAAATAAATGAAATATTGTAATTTCAGCAATTCAAGTTGATGGTTTCAAATTTTTACTTTAGGCAAATTAGTGATACAATACAATGGTTGCAAAAGAATACAGTGGAGCTCACATTGAGTTACTGTTGACGTGAAGGCAAGATAAAAGAGAATTGAACTAACTTGTAGGTGAGTTTTTACTGTGTGTTTACTGTTTGTGATTTGCCATTTTCAAGGATATCATTTTATGCGTCTGTGTCCAAACAGTGTCAGAAATTATCGACATTGAGCAATGTACGAAAACTCTTCTTTTAACTGGTATCTTAAATTTATCTTCTTCAGATCAAATGACGCTAAAGATAGCATCCAGCAAACACCCACAAATCCTTCAGCAAACAAACAGACAACTCCTTAACACCAACAGCGGCGGTTGCTATTTTAAACATTGCAATCTTTCTCCATTTATTTTTTAATGAGTGGTACATCTTCTCCTCACGTTGTCTCAGATTCTGCGTGGGCCGGCTCATGTCTCTCATGTGTCTCCACACGGCACACATTTGCATCACAAGCATGCGTCACTTGTATGACTTAACTCATGAGAGGGAGCATCACACCCCATTAACTCCCAAATGATCTTGTTAAAGTAATTATCCTGGCCTGAAGCTCCTGTATATCGGTAATGGTTTGTGCGTTACGTGCATTGTGTAGTGCTGGAGGTCGACACAATGGATAAACGCAGTGATGCTCTGTCTCTCCTTGCTGAAGGTGACATAAATAACAGATTTCGGAGACTAGAAATAAACTGAAGTGACAGACAATATGATGAAATGGGCCGTGAAACGGCAACATTTGCTTCACATCTCCGTTGCTTTGCCTACTCCATGCTTTGCGTGTGTTGCCACCCACCCTGTAAAGTGAAACCCTGGCCCGCCGCGCACATGGCCGCCACCCCCCCTCGATTAAATCTCGTGTGAGAAAGGACACCTCTGCTAAAAGGTCATAAGTAGCGAGCAAGCCATTTACCTCATTAGCTCATGTCCTTTAAACACGGGATATTGATAAAAAGAAGCTGTAACGACGGTGTATAAAAGCATGGGGAATGGCTAACAGCCTCTTGTCTGGCTTGTCCAACCTCACACCTCTCCATTAAAGAGATCTGACTGAGGACGGCTAAAAGGATTAACCTCCACATGCTGCCATCTCCAAATCGATACTCCCAGAATGCTGCGAAATATCTCTGGAACTCTCGGACTTTTACAACACGGTACTAACAGCTGATACGCATAAACAAAGATGAAATGGTCTGTAAGTCACTGGTGAATAGAAATATTTCATCGTTGACCAGCTCGACCAGCAGTCCAAGTTATACTACAGAACGGCATCCACCAGCAAGACCGGGGCCAAGCAGGACTAAACAGAACTAGAAGAGGAAAGTTTAGCATCAAGGCCATGCTTGTTTAAAACAGTATAAGCCTTGTGAAGTTTGAAGAGGAATTTAAAGTTTAATGTATACTATTCTCGGTGGTTGAATAGAACTTCTGAGTGGTTGCTAGGCTGTTGATATGTGGTTGCTAGGGTGTACTAGGTAGTTTGGTAGAGTATTCTTGAGAGTTGCCAGGGTGTTGCTAGATGTTTGCACAATTATTTTTGGCCAATGGAAAGGTAGCACCAAACGGTTGCTATGAGGTTTCAGCATGGATGCAAAGTCGCTAGACAATTTTACTGTAGGTGGTCGCTATGGTGGTTGCTAGGCAGGATAACACTTTATTTCAATAGTCCACTTTAGACATTTTACTAATTATAAGTTACTTTGCAACTACTTATCAACTACCAATCTTTACAGTATTACACCGCGTTCCAAATTATTATGCACATGCCATTTTTGTTTATTTTTCAGATACAGTCAGTTAGTTTACAAATTTTATTTTACCCTCAATATTTATATGATAGTGTGGATGTTATTCTATTCAAATGAAATTATACTGTCAAAATATACTTAAATGTCAAAATATACTTTAATACTTTGAAAAATATGCTGTTCCAAATTATTAAGCAAGTTGTAGTTCTCATACAATATGGGTATGAATTTTTTTAGTAAAGACATTACAGTATTTACTATAACATTTATATTCAGTGGATCTAAACAGAAATCATTGAACTATTATAAGATTTATGAGTGTTTCACAGTACAGAAAGATTTGACTGTATAAAGGCTTTTAAAATATTTTTTTAGGAAAATGCAGCAATAAAAAGCCACTGTTAAAAAGTAACATGTATTTAAACCTGCTGGTGTCTCTGGAATCCCATGAACCCCTCAATACAGGATTACCGGGTGTGCCTCATAGATCTTGAGAAATGAACCGCTGGCTCTTTGATCGCCCCCTGGTGGCTTGCTGTAGTACAAGTCATAAACTCCGCCCTCTCTATGCAAACGAACGGGACTCCTCTCTAAATAAAATTTTTTTTTTACACATGCAATAAAATTTTCCGAAAGATGGTTTTGATCCTTTAAGGTAGTTGTTATCATGCTGATATAAGTTCAGTTGTTAATTTTTGTGATTAGTTTTCATTTTAGCTAGTAATTTGATGCTATAGAAATGAGGCATGTTGTTATATTGGCGTGGTTGAATTGGGCATGCAAGCATTTGGGCGGAAGTTTGATACCGCGGTTTCTTCTCTAGCTCCACGGATGATTCTTCTGTGCATGCCCTGGCTCCAAACTAACATTTTTACATAACATGGCACCCATGGTCATCAATTCATTACAGTTGGAAAAAGCGACATTGTGTCGTCCGTCTTTTTTTTATGTGCATAAAGTTGTATTTCTACCCCTCCCCAAACCAAAACTTGCAAAAATTAACATTTGCTGTGAACTCGGAATACAAGAAGACTTTCAAACAGTTTTATTCATTGACATGACATAATACACTGAATAATGTAGATGAATGCCATTCTGGATTGTTGGTGAATAGCCACTATATTCAAACAAGACTGTAACATTAGGGAGAGGTGCCAGAGTAATGATTTGGACTGGATTATTGGGAAGTAAAATGGTAGATCCCTTTAGGGTCCCTGAGGGGGTCAAAATGGATATGTAGAGTTCAATGGGATATAAAATAAATCATGTCTTCTGAAATAAATACACTTTTATGGAGGATAATACACCATCCCATGCTGCAAAAAGCATCACTGACTATTTTAATTAATATGGACATAAAATAAGAAAGAAATCAAGGTATTACCACCATCATCCTCTGATCTTAGTCCTATTTAAGAGCCTGTGGAGCATCATATGAAAGATCTGTGAGGTGGACGGCACTATAATTCGAAAAATCAGCTTAGGGATGGAAAAAAGGCATGTCAAAAAGTCATGTCAAAAAAAAGCTCATATATTATTATGTAACTTGTGTAAATACATGTATTTTATTGTACACCGTGTTTGTTTGTTTTTTTGTTTTGTTTTTTGGAAAAAATGATCTGTCCATGCAGCACATTTGACAGATACAGTGTGTTTTTGGATAATTTTAATCCATTATATCATTATAAATTTGGCTAAAGTGCATTCTGCCTAATACTGTAATTTGGAACATCATATTTTTCAAAGCATTAAAGTATCTTTTGATATGTTGATTTGATTTAAATAGAATATCATTCACACTGTCATATGCAGAGAGGCTACGCGGCAGCTGTATCAGAGCCAGCCAAAGTAGCGCATTTTAAAACAAAGTTGACTTTAATCAAACCACGGATCTGTGATAAGTTTTGTGATCCATCTCGTCACTAGTGTGGTAGCACTGATCACTTTGAGGGGGGGATAAATTTATCCCCACCGGGGACAAAAATAATTAAGCAGAGGCAGGGATACATTGACCAGAAAGGGGGAAATCCCACGCATCCCCCCCCGGCAAATCGCACCCTGGTCATATGGGTCATTCTACAGAAAATGTGGAATTCAGGTGATGGAAATCTGCTTAAATGAACTTCTTTCAACATACCCAAAACTTCTTTAATAGCATTAATTAACTTGTCAAATCTATGAATCCGCAAAACGGGGAGCTTAATCTATTTTTAACGTTTTTTTAAATTAAAAAAAAAAATCCATGAGTCATTTATTTGTCATTGGTGTAACCTGTGATTTAAACAACATTAATGTTGATCATAAATATTTGTTCTCATTACAGCTTGTGTATTTAGTTAAAGGTTGAGTAGAGGAATGATAACAGCAAGAAAATTATTGATTATTAATATTTGTTTAATTAAATTCTTCATCTTTACCCCACATTGTATGAAATTGATTCTCAGTTTGACTTTTTTCTTTAAAACCAACAGAAACAAAAATATTCAACCAAAAAGGCTTTAATGCAAAGACTGAAATATCAACAATGTCTTACATCTCATATCAACAACAAAATATTACTAGAAAGTACAAGAAAATACATTCATAACACCAAAACTTGGTATAACACCAATGACAAAATAAGAATATAATAATAGATAATGAATATGATAAAACTTATACATTTTCATAACATTTTCCATCTTGTTTTGTTTTTATGGTTTTATGTTGGTCAGTTAAAGGAATAGTGCTTAGGAAGTACTCATTAGAAAAGTAACACCAATGACAAATTGCAGAAAAAAAACATACTTATTCAGTATAATGTATTTTTTTGTAAAGATCTTAACACTCCCAGCTATAAAAAAGAGTAACACTAATGACATCCAAAAAATCTTATCTCAAAATTCTTAGATATCTCATGATATTTTAGACAAAAAAGGTAAGACATCTCACAAACCTTTTGTCTTCCTCCACTGCACTTCTTCCACTGACCTCTTGACCCATGAAAAACTTCAAAGAGCTGATGCATTGTTTCAAAATAAAAGTGCTTTGGGTAGGGTAACACCAATGACATAAATTTGGTGGACAAATATTTATTTGATATTATTCATATTAATAGTGTATCTTTACCATTTCAGTGTTGTAGTAAATTCATACAGGGTTAAAGGTAAATGTAAATTAGATTTGTTTGATAAAAAACATGGTTTTAAATAATAAGTACACAGTTCAACTTCCATGTATGATCAAAGGGACAGGGCAATTTTCAGGACCATACACTCAAAAAAATGATTCAAGCCCTTCTTAGACATGACACATTAAAATTGTGTTAAATAAATGTAAAATACCTCATTAAGAGCAATAAGTATATATATATGTACAATAATTTATTGATTTCTTTTTAATTGCGTTAACACAATTAGTTTGAGTTTGGGTTCTGGAAAAAGAATTTCCCAGCATGCTTTGCATGCAACTGCTTTTTAAATTAAGTATTATTTTATGCATTTTTAGGTAAAGAGAAAGACTTAAGAGTGTTAAATGTCCGTTTATCTTATTGATTTAGAAGCGTTTGTGTTATATTTTTTCAAAATGTTTGGTTACCATTGTGGAGAAGAGTGGCGCTTGTGGTTAGGTTGTGGATGTGACATATTTCTCTCAATGAGCATTAACAGTGTTTACGCCTGTTTGGAGATCAGTCTCTTCTCAAATGCTCATCCAAAGTATCATATGTTATTATTATAAGCATGCTAACATGTGTTTATGCTAATTAGTATGATATAAAAACGTTATATATAAAATAACAGAATTGAGTTCTTCAGACTACACTACATTGAGTTATTCAAAATGCGCTAAATTGAGTTTTTCAGACTACACTAAATTGAGTTGAGGCAACTAATTGAGTATTGCCATTTACTTTAAATTGAGTTGGACCAACTCAATATATTTTAATAGTGTAAAGCAGATTTTTATGAGTTAGGGGTACACATTCATATTGGATGGAAATCCTGCCCACAATTTTATTGAGTTAATCCAATGAATAATTTTTTTGAGTGTACATTTAAAAAAGTTAAAAAAAAAAGGAAAAAAAGAAAATTAAATAAATAAACTCTCATCATTTTAAGGACAGTATATATTTATATATTTAATATATTTATAAATTATGTTCTTCCTGATGCCATTTTTAAACCCTAGTTAGTGTGTAATGTTGCTATATTAGCATAAATAATACCTGCAAAATGATAAAGTTCAAAGTTCACTGCCAGGCGATATATTTTCTTTAATAGAATTCCTCTTTGAAAGCCTACAGCGAACGGCCGGTTTGGACTACAACCCTCTATTTCCTGCTTTAATGACGTCAATAAAATGACATTGACTAAACTCTGCCCACATGAATACTTCAGCTTTTACTTTGGCTCAAACGGCTCTGCTAAACTAAGCTGCTATCGAATCACAACACACTAAACAAACTACACAATCAGAACTCGTTAAGTATTTCTGAAGGAGGGACTTCATATAACAAGGAAGACATCAGCCTGTTTTGAGGACAGTGAAAACAGCGCTATACAGATAAGTAATTTCCACAAGCATTTCCACATTTTTTGTAGAATGACCCAGGCAGTTGTGGTTTTGGTGTGCTAGGTGATTTGTCCAGTTTTTAGGGGGGCATTTTATGGGGGTTACCAAGCAGTTGCTAGGGTGTTCTATGTGGTTTCAGCATGGTTTGCACAGCCACTAGACAATGTTAGGTGGTTGCTAAGGGGTTCTGAGTGGTTGCTAGGCAGTTGATATTCGCTAGAGTGTGCTAGGTGGCTTGCTTGAGTATTATGGGCGGTTGCCAGTGTGTTGCTAGGGATTTGTCTGATTATTTTAGCGCATTGCAGATGTGTTACCATGCAGTTGCTAGGGTGTTCTGTGTGGATTCTGAATGTCGTTAGACATTGTTATGTAGACACCATGGTCTTCTGAGTGGTTGGTGGGCAGTTGCTAGGGTGTTTCTATGATGTAGCAAGGTCATTGGTAGATGACAACAACTGACAACAATACTGCTTTAAAAATTATATCTTTAACCCTGCTACCATTATTTACAGCACATGATATCGACCGAGCACCACCTCTCCAGGATTCAGTTGTCTGTGCTAGACATACTCACTTGACTAATAGTGAAGCCGGGGGGATTTTAAGCAAGCAGAAAGCTAATGGATTGTGTGAACGTGGGTCTGCGTACACTCTGTACATCTGATTGCGATCAAATAAAGCATCTCTCGTGACACAATCAGATGATTATGTTAGCTCAACAATGACCTGTATAGGAATATGTCTCTACCCCACGGTAACAGCTCATGCATAAAGATGGGTGAAGCAACGTGCTGGAAATTCCATCAATGAGGACAAACAAAATGTTCCTGGAGTGCAGAAATGAGGCTGTTGGCAAAGGGCATCAACAGCTTTCCATCTCTATCATAAGAGCTTAAATAACCAACGTTTGCTATTGAGGTGTGAGGACTCCTTGCTTGACCTTCAGATTGGGGTCAATGATGCTCAAATGCTAAACGCTGCATGTTCATTTCTCTAACCCGCTGTTGTTTTTGAACATGCTGGGTTCAGAGGGCGCCCAGTTGGTAAGATTGCACTTCTTCTATCGTGTGGTTCGAGCCATTACCACAAATCACCAGGAACAACTTTAAAGTCAAGTGTGTCATTTCTGCACCGCTAGCAGCATTAGAGAGAACTGCAATTGTCGTGTGGGGCCAGACTTGGTCGCCATCACAACATTAACTTAACCAATGATGCAATTTTGGAGTGGACAGTTTGTCCAAACCACGAATCAGTCGAGCGTGTCATTTTATTTGCTTTAATTCAATGTGAAAATTCAGTTTGGTACTAGTTCAACTACCCAGCAAGCAATTTTGTGTTTCAATGTCTCATAGCCGCTCAAACACAGCCAAGATGTCTAGGCTAAAACTAAATTTGAGCTTTCAGTGAATATTTAACAGACATCTAACCATTACCCAACAATAAATCAAATAAATGAATAAATGAAATCAGGTTATACATCAAAATCGCAAGTTATTTTTGCAAAAAACTAATTCAGGGACACCGCTAGCGAGTTTTTTTGGCCCTATGAAAGAATATAAGGTTGGGCCCCCTATCACGCCCATTTGCACTAAACATACAAGCCAACCACCTAACTATCTAAAATCTTTGTATGCAACTTAATAATACAGACCTATTTCTTTTAACCACTATATAGTCACAGACCTACAATGTCTGTATCTATGATTTATTGTGCAAATGTAAATTTAATTGAAAAATATAGTACAGTAATCAAATACACTGAAAAAAATGATTCATTGAATTTAATAAAAAAATTTAAGGTAAGTGGTTGCAATCGATTTATTTAAGCTACATTTAAACAAAAGTTTTATTTTATTTTACGTTACTAATCTTTTTTGTTTAAATGTAGCTTAAATAAATTGATTGCAACCACTTATCTTAAAAAAAATTGATTAAATTCAATGAATCATTTTTTTCAGTGTATTTAGAGAAAACGCTAAATACTTCTTTGGCATATTGTGTTACAAATCATTGGGGTCTGTAACTGATTTAATTTCTAGTTTATGCTAATTAGCTAATATTAGGGCTGGGCCAATACTACTTTTTCATGTCTGATCCCGATGTGGTACCACAACCTTGAGTACACTGAAAAAAAATATTCGTTGAATTTAATTAATTTTTTAAGATAAGTGGTTGCAATCAATTTATTTAAGCTACATTTAAACAAAAAAGATTAGTAAAGTAAAATAAAATATAAAACTTTTGTTTAAATGTAGCTTAAATAAATTGATTGCAACCACTTACCTTTAAAAAATTTATTAAATTCAATGAATCATTTTTTTCAGTGTATCTGTCGATACCGATACCTATCCAATACCATCTCTATCGCCCTTTTAATTAATTAAGCTGCAAATAACACATTTGTAAGCCATACAAAAAGCTTAAACAGAGCTACAGAACTCAAACACTTTACTGTGCAACAAATGACTGTGCAAATTCAAGACTCAATAAAACATTATGCAATACTGCTGCTACATTTGTATTTAAATGTTTCAAACAGACTAGTAGCAACACTTATAGAAAGTCAGCACAAAAATTCAAAATGAAATTTAAAGTGTAACTTTTAAAGGTGTGGACAATTTAAAGAGCAACTTTGTGCGAATTCATGTTGCACGGCAAGTCATGCTTTACCCCAAGTTGCCATGACAAGGTCTGTGTTAGTATTGGATCGGATTGTACGGGGAGTACAATCCGATCAAATACCAACACAGACCTTGACTTCTACAATATTCGATCTGGCCATTTTCGCTATTATCGATACTGAATATAGTATCGCCCCACCCCTAGCTTATACAGTTAAACGCTTATAAGGGCTGACTTCATGTCAGAACCATAACACAAAACAGGGAACGTAAATCACTTTGTTTTTTAAAAAACTGGGTGACTTCCATTTCTTGCTTCTCTTTTGATATCCAGATTTTGTCTGTCGCTGTGCCATGTATTGCTCCAGCATCACATTGTGTAAACTGCATTTATAGTCGCGGCTAATTGTTAGGCAGACCTAATTTATAGTAAACAACTGCACATATGCAGATGTCAGCAAATAGCAGTAAATACAAACACACATTGTTCTCTTCTGAAGTTCATTCCGCACTGTGAGACCGGGGATTGAAGAATGCAGAGTAAAGAGGACCCCGCTAAGGAGGTTGGCAATGTGACAGTCCTTCCCTGGTGTCCTCAAAATTCATGGGTCCTTAGAATCATCCTAAGCCTTTGGCCTATGGTGCCCCGTCAAGGTTATTTTAATGGGTTAATCATAGCCAAACTACTGCATATTGAGTCTATAGTTAACCTAGATGGTTACATTATTGCGGTTACCTTTATGAGTGGCTCCAGATTGATAATTCATCAACCGGATGATATATTTTTGATATCTCTTAAAGTTTCTTTGCCAAAATGAAGCAGGAAAAATAAGAACATGTATTGCAAACTACCTTTTCACAGTTACCTTCTTCTGCTTTTTATCAAACAAAAATACCGTATTTGGGCAAACTCATGGATCATTGGACCCCTGTTGACCAAAACACATATGGTTTATAAAAGAAATGCAAGACTAGCATGTGCCAAGAAGTAAGCTGGAAAAAGAAAAGAAAGGTCTGCGGTTGACAGGAGATGTGTGGATGAGTGACACTTTTCACCATCCAAGTCCTCTCATCTGTCACAGCGGGACAAAGACCTGCGTGCTGCTTCCTCAAGGCCTCTGTCGGCATATGTCTCTCTCTTAGTAAGCTAATGGAGGCTGCAGACATTTTTCTGAAGCCGGATGAATAACGGTGTATTGGCAGTGTGACAGAGCCGAACTTTGCACGAAGCAAAGGCCTAAATCAATTAACTCTCGAGATTGCAAACAACAAAAGGAATACTGTCTCTGAAGAGACTGCTGCTAATGCCTTTGGACGAAAGAGTGCTTAATCACATTAACGTGCATCGATACTCTGTATTTAAAACTCCAGGACAATAAAAGCAAAAACAGGGTTATAAACTCAAAAGAACCGCCGGGCGATCTAGTAAAATACATGGAAAAATAAGCAATTAATTTGACTGTCTGACTTATATTTATAGTAGGTGCATTTAAAGGTATTGCTACCTTTCTATAGGTCCTTGATGTGATATCTGTTGATGGTAGGTGATTGTTTTGCACACTAGTCTAAGGAACGCAGTGTGTACAATATTATGTCTTTAATGTAAATCTATGGGATTTTCTTCAAAATCCATAAGGCCCTAAAGGATTAGAAATAGTGATGTTTGTTTAGAAAACCTATTGTTGGGGTCTTACCTTTACATTTAGGAAGAGCTTTGTCCCATACAGGTTTTCCATCAGCCCCAATGACACAGGTGAGAGTGGGCGGCCCCGCAATGGTGTAACCCGACTCGCACTGATACGTCACGGTTGATCCCAGCTTGTAGTCCATTCCCAGTCTGGTTCCGTTCATAACGTTTCCTGGGTCGAAGCAGGCTTCTCGTGGCTTTTCTGTAAAATCAAAACATAACATAAATATCCTTCAGTTTCTGCAAGTATCCTAGTCTGTATTAGATAAAGATGCTGCACAGGAATACAAATAGCAACTCAAGAATCATGAATAAACCATAGCAGAAGTTCAACCCTCTGGTAAAAGACGTAACCAAACTAGATTTCAAACATCTAAGATTAAAAAATGTGGCTAAGCTTTGAAACAAACAAATGACATGATGACATCATAAATGCTGTTTTTAATTCAAATCATGAGGATGCATTTTTCAGAGTATCTGAAGTAAAAAAAAGGTGATTGGCTTTAAGGCGGGACGCCAAATTACACCCAGATTTGATCCTGCGTGGCACTTATGACATGTTGCGAGCACATGGGTTACCGCTGTGCCACAACTCATTTTCATTTGGAATTCCAACAAACTTGGAATGGAGCAATGGCCCATACATTTTAAATATGCAAATAAACACGCAAAGAAATAAATAATCCGCCACAACTGTAATTGAATGAAAGCATCTTTGACCCTTAACAAAACTAATCAGATGCACAGTCATATCTCATGTTTACTGCCAGCCGTCGGCACAGCATGAGAACGAGAGGCAGTATGCGAGTGGAAAAACGAGAGAGACAATAAGTGTAAAAAGAGAGCAGAGCGTGGCTTGGGGGCATTATGCATTAGAGTTTGTAAGCACCGGGGGAGAGGCAGGTGAGCGCGACGGGATGGCGAGAGACTCTGTCTCTGTCCTTCTGCCACCCGACACCGGGAGAAGGACAGTTGGAGAAAGATCCGGAGGTGGCGCTTAGAGATGCTGCCAAACAACTTGACAGTTAACAGCTCTCTGCCTGCGCCTTTAGGGAAGCGAGAAAGTGGGAAGGAGGTTGAAAGATTCTATCGGTGAAATTGCAAGTGTGCAACACAATCTCGCTTGTATTGCCGCAACAACAGAGGGATTAGGAGTGCAGCTGGGGTATGCGGTGTAGCCTCAGGATACAGACACTTATCTTCACATGCATTTTCAAGGCCAAAATATTTTTAAAAATTCAGTCATACTTATAAAAAGAATGATTGTCATTGAATTAGAAAGCAAATTATTACAAAAATGGCACTGGGGCAGTACCCTTTAAAAAGGTCCTAATATGTACCATTTAGGCACAGAGTGTTAACATTTGGTACTAATATGTACCAATGGGGTACTAATATGAACTCCTTACTGAAGGTGCAAAAGTGTACTTTCCAAAAGGGTATTGCCCGGGTGTGCCTCATACATCTTGAAAAGCAAAGCCACTGGCTCTTTGATTGCCAACTGGTGGCTGGCTGCAGTCATAAACCCCGCCCTCACCATGCAAACGAACGGGACTCAGCTCTAAATAAAAAAATTACACTTACACTAAATTTTTAAAAAAAATTACACTTCCAATAAAATTTTGTGAAAGATATAGTAGCGTTTGGGTGGAAGTATGATACCGCGGCTCCGCCTTTGGCTCCACGGACAACTCCTTCTGCGCATGCCCTGGCTCCAAACTGACGTTTTTACTTAACATGGCAGCACACATGGTAAAATGTTTTGCTTCAATTCATTACAATTGAAGGAAGCGGCATCGTGTCGTCCATCTTTTTTTACAGTCTATGGTAGAGGTCTTCTCGGGTCCAAAGAAATTTACCCGACCCAAAATGACCCGAATCACTTCATACCCGACCCGACGTGCACAACTATTTTTTTTTTTTAAAGACCCGACCCGAGATAAAACCAAGAAAATTAGACCAGAGCCCGACCTGAACTAGTGGCAATTTTTTGTAACCCGACTGGACCCGAATGTAAACGGCACTGACGTGTGTGCATTCGGCAGACCCACACGCAGCTGTCAGACAGAAAGAAACTCCGCTGTCCTCGCAACCAATTTGGCGAGCTGCTCCATTTGTTTTGCTTTGTTATCTGACGACACCAAGGTAACCGCTAAAATGTTCATTTAAAATTGACTGACATGTCGAACTAAACGAAAATTAACCTACCCCCAGCCACACAATGTCGCAAGCGCTCTTGGCAAACAGATGAGGGGTTTGAAAAAGACATTGACGCACACACGCGAGAGATTTCGGGTCTTCTCGGGTCCGTTCAGCAAAAAAACATTCATTTTAAATTTCCCGAGACCCGATACCGCTATTATTATACCCGACCCGTGTCCGAGGTGCATGTGAAACTTTTAGACCCGAACCCGATCGGGTTGGACCTCGGGTTTTTGGATCTAAGTGGACCCGTGAAGACCTCTAGTCTATGGCATCGCCCCAGGACAGTAACTACGTTTCTATTGCAGATTTCCACAAAATGTTGGTGTTACACTGTAAAAAAAAATGCATCACTTTTGTCAAATCAACATAATTTTTTATTAAAGTAATATAAAAATATAAGTTAAACCATTTTAAATTTAAAAATAGTTGTTCATGCTGCATTTTTTTACAGTGTATTTTCCAAATGTGGACCAAATATTATTTTTGTTACCATTGACAGATGATATGCGACTAAAACATAGCTTAAAACATCACATTGACTAATTGGTAGGTTTACTAATATCACATTTACCACACTAGGCATTATTTTAAATCAAAAGAGATGCTGGAGTGTTATTCAAACATTACTGGCAAGAAAAGACTTATACTTGGGACCGGACATGTATTGAGGTGTTTCTCTGAGGTTTTTGTCCATACTACGTTATGTAAGGGATAATCCACGGCTAGCCATGCATTAAAGGGTTTTAATGCACGACGTAGAGGCGAAGAACCACCCGACGCGTAGCGTGGATTATCCCGCTTATACCTTGGTTATTTGCCAAGTTAAAGCTGTAATTAATGTTTACAGTATAATTTTTTAACAGACCAATATTATGAAGCTGCAGACTCGGAGCCTGCAGCTACAGACCCCCGCCCAGAGAGCCGCATTCTCAGACCCCTCGTTTTTCGAGACGGCGATCAAATTGGATCGGATAAACATTTGAAGAAACGTGAGTATCGTTAATGTTATTAAGCGAATTATACTCATTCGAATTCTTTTTTTAATCAAACTACTTTAGCTAATCGATAACCCAACATATAGGTTATACATTTAATATTTGTAAAGATAGATTGTAAACAAATTCGAGCCGTTAATGGATGTTTTTTTCGCCTTTTTTCCCTGAAAACATTTATAGCTAACATAGCTAGCTAACGTTAGCTTTTAACCTTGGACTTTTTGTAGACAAGCCATTGTAAAAATTTGATTAAAATTTGTTGACATTAAAGTAAACTAATTAAATACATTAAGGGGCGGTTTCCCGGACTAGGATTACTAGTCCTAGACTAAAATAAATATAAGAGCTGCCCAAACTGAAAACAACTTATGTCTTAAAATACATCAGTGGCCATTGCTTGGCCTCAAAATGTACACAAGTAATGTTTTTAATAAGGCATGTTTGATCAAACTAGTTATATTTTCTAATTAAACTAAGGCCTAGTCCTGATTTAAACTAATCCCTGTTCGGGAAACCACCCCAAAGTGTGTTAATATCAAAGAATGTCATCATTAATAATTTAATCAGATTTACCATTTGACCTTTTTTTAATTACCGGACCTTTTCTCCTTAAACTTTAATTAATTAACTTATATAAATTAATTCATGCAGGAAAAATGATTTTACTTTATATAATTTATGTAGACTACTTAAATGAGCTCTTAAAAAAAGTAAGTATTAAAATGAATCAATATCAATTTAACTGTGATATTAAGTTGTTGCCACCCATTAACAACATACAATTGACTAATAATCAAAGGTACTATGCCTTCACTATTTATTAACCAGCCTATGATATTAACATGTCAGCTAGAATGTGTCATTTGGCCTTTTGTTTGGGTTCCTTGTATGGACTCTGTGGAGTGGTCTTAAAATTAGAATTTGAGTTTGACTCTCTCTTTCTTTTTTTTAAAGATGGATATAACAATTCAAACGGGGGACTCACTTCCAGAAATTCCAAAATGTCACAAATGCTGCAGTGATTTTGACTACCATCAAAGTGGTTCCCCCTAAAGCCATGTGTGCCTGTCTACATGGACAGTGAGCAGCAGTAAAATTGCTATTCTTTTTCAATGCCTCAAAGCTCTGCTTTATAAATCAAAAACTCAACTGAACTTCAAGAATGAAGTGGAGTTTATTTGTAGTTTTCTTTTTTCCTGAAGTAGGCCCAACATGTTTGTCAATTGGATTGTTTCTATTATTGTCATATATGCAATGTTTTTATATTAATTAATTGATGTATTTGTTTATATGGACAGGCCATTATTCATGGCCTATGTGAAATGCAGGCATTATCCTGGCAGGAAGCTGAGCAGGTGTTCCTCAGTGGCCCTTCTTATCACTCTAGGTATGCTTGTAATTTGTATTTGCAAAAAATAGTATTTTTATTACACAACATTTTTGACAATGGCCTTCATGTTTTATTTTTTAAGTCGAGGAATTTGACAGAGCAGTTTCCAAAAGACAGAAAAAGAAGGAAAAAAATCACCTGCAGGAAGTAATTATTTTACCTTATGAATTTACATTATTTTACATTTATTCATTTAGCAGACGCTTTTATCCAAAGTGACTTATAAATGAGGAGTTATTTTTAATGCAATTGAAAATGAAAAGTAAAGTTACTAACACAATTCTTTCTTTTTTGTTTGCTTTCTCCTGTTTACAGCAAGATGATGTTTAGGTGATTGTTCAATAAAGTACAGAATTGTTTATTATTGGTGTTTTGTCTATTCTTATTTAAGTTTAGCTTCGGATTCAAAATATCAAAAAACAGGTTTTGTAATGTTAGCATGATGTTAATGACCATTACAGGTTGAACTGAACGAAAAAAAAAAATAGAATTTTAATTAAAAAAACAACAACATTGTAGCAATATAATATTACATAATATTTTTCTAAAGATAGTTCAATCTGTAATTGTATCCCTTCCATCAGTAATTTTCTTTTAATTACACCCACGCTCAAAAAAATAACTACTGGGTAAACACAATTCGTTTTTTGGCACATGCATTAAGCCGGGAACGCAAATATTTATTTGGATAACTTTAAATAAAACGAGACCGTAATATTGCATCCTATTGTTTTCAATGCCATTTGGATAAGGGTGTTATACGGTCTTCCAAACAGCAGGGGGCGCTGTCTCATAAAACGAGGGGTCTGAGAATGCGGGTCTCTGGGCGGGGGTCTGTAGGTGCAGGCTCCGAGTCTGCAGCTTCATACTACTCTAACAGACGGGTAAAAATGACGGTCATTTTCTTAAGTTAAGGCTCGCACTCCGTCCGCTTTAAATAAAGTAGTGCCATTGTATTGCTTTTATTTAAATGAATTATCACATTTATTTAAATTCATTATTAAAAGAGCGAGACAGAGAGAACTGAAAGGACCCGAGGGAGAGAGAGAGAGAGAGAGAGAGAGAGAGAGAGAGAGAGAGAGAGAGAGAGAGAGAGATGCGTGAGCGAGTTACCTGTGGCTGTCTATCCCCTCGTTGCTTAAAGGTGCTCTAAGCGAATTGAAGCGTTTTAGACCATAAAACATTTTTTATTACATACCGGAAACATCTCCTCACTATCTGCTTGCTGCCTGTCCGCTGATCAAACTGTAAAAAAACGCGATCTCTGTAGACAGCCCAGGCTTCACAAACGGCAATATCAACAAATGGCCAAACCTAGCAGCACAAAACCAAACAAAGTATTCCAGCCAATAAACGACAAGAAGGATTTGGGGGTGGGGGTTGGGCGCGTTCATGAAAGCACGGAAGGGAGGGGGAGGGGGAGGAGTTAGCTACGCTCTGTCTGTTTGAAAACAGTTCAAACATCAAAAGGAAGTGACGTTGCACATTATTCGCTTAGAGCGCCTTTAAGCCAGGGAATTTTCCCGAGGCTTGAGCCCCGAATGTATTTTGAAAAGTTGATTGACAAATATGAAACCGGACAATGGCCTATGTAAAACTTTTAAATCATGTTGTCTTATTTCATTGTGCTTTGGCTTTACTGCATACAGTCTGTTAGAAATAGACATAGGGCTAGGTCTTAAAAAAATCTAGCCTATAGAATACGTTTCTTTGCTGTCGGTAGCCTATGGGCTACTCCGTTTCTGCCACTCTTTTGAATATGCAGCAGGTAGGGGAGGAGCTAACGAAAGCACTATTTAGCTACCGGAATGGAACCACTGATCTACAAAACGGTAACTTGAAAAAGTATCTTTAATATTTAAATCAGATAATTTAACGCATTATTACATTAAACGTAATAATATAAAACATAATACCATGAAACAAAATAATATTTATAAAAACATCCCCAAATTAGCCCCTGTAATCTTTTCTTACACTGACCTCATTATTTATTCAATTACAACAGCCAATGGCAAGTCTCCAGCAGCAATACGTTTATATTTAGTTTTAAATGTTCTGTTTATATTATGTTTTAGACGTTTTGTATGGTACATAAATAAGATGGTTATACAGTAGGTAAACAGTATTGTAGGTTTATTCATCACTTGAACGTTATTCCTTCGGCGCAGCAGTTTAATAATCTAATTTTGGCGGTTCTGTGACATCATCAGCTCATTCAGGTCATGTCTGAGTAAAACTCACGTGCAAAAATCTACTTGAGAGAAAAGTTCTTATGAAATAATACTCCTGCGACCCGCCGCGATTAGGTGAGTACACTTTTATATGCTGCAGATCACGTTAATATTCTTATTATACACTCTTTGAGTGATCCCTGTATTTAATATGGTCTGGGCTAAGCCCCGAATGTCCTTCAATGCTGGATACGCCTCTGCTTAAGCATATAGCTAACTCAATGATTCTTTAATTGATTTATTAAAATAATTTATGAATGACAGGCAACACTGACAGTGACAAGGCAATCTTTATTTGAACTAATCATGTCATTTATTTATTTATGTAAAGTGTGAAATAAAACCGGCGCACTTTAAAGAGAGAATCACTTACGTCTCTCTCTCTCTCGCTCGCTCTGTCTCTCTCGCTCTCTCTGCAAGTGTAACTGTGTTACTATGGTTACCAATGTTTATAGTAGCGGATTAATTTTTTTAACTGTAATCAAACTGACTGGAACTACCTGTGCATTAAACGGTTTTGATGCACACCTTCCAGCCAATCAGAATCAAGTTTTAAAGAGACCATGGTATAACTTCAAATAATGATTACTGTATGTGAATTACTTGTATCAGGTGACCTTAAAATGTGAATAAACATTGCAATGTTTCCATTGCAGTTTTGCGAGATACAATTTTTTCAGAATTGCCTAAAAGAAACCTCCGCATGCGAGTGGAAAAACTTTTTTGCGATATTGACATGACTCCATTGGCCGTATTTTCAATTTGCAATGTCAGTTTGCACAATTTAAAGGCGAATGGAAACGCAGCTACTGTAGCTAAATATTCAAACAAAACATTTTATGAAAAGAAGTTAAATCAATAATAAAACAGCCTATTTATTCAGCATTTTAATGTCATCAGATAGTAGTGAAGCATGTTCATGTTTAAAATTATAATTGATTAGAAACCACTGCGAAAATAGCAGTTGGTCCAGCATCATTTACTTGCAAATGTGTCTTGGTTTGATATTTCGTTATCCAAGACATTTAAAACTAGCTTTAGGTCTAAGCATTTAAATAATTTGTGGAACCACTGTGGATAATGTTTTTCTGTTTATCAAGCTATAATGTTTTTCCTTGAGCTATGCGAGTCCTTTGGACTGTGATATTCTTATGTTTTTCTTCACCTGGTAAGTGAGTTAATAATTGTGCTTACTGGTGTGTGATGAACAATAGCAGATTGAAGATTGGTTTTATAAAAAGAAACACAGTGAGCGGATGACTATACAAAACTAATTAACAGAATATATAACAATAAAGAGGAAAAAATCCCTTTGGTTGTCATACTTGACACGTTCTAATTAAAGCCATAAACCCTTAGCCACATTTTCGTATCTTAAAAACAGAAAAGGTGGCTGTATTGCAAAGCCAGGAAGATAAACAGAAAAAGGTGCGACTTTGAAAATACCTGTGTGGATTAGATCAGAATATGAATATTTTACTATGCGGTTTGGCTGGTCATCCACAAGCAAACCCAGTATCAGGTGACTGGAACCGAACTTTGATCAAAACTCCTGCCATGGTGAAGATTTTTAGAAACTCTAGTTGCAGCGTTGTCAGGGCTGTGATGTGCTGAGGGGAAACTCTGCAATGGCTTCTGATTGGCCAACATGACTTTACGGTTTGCCACTTGTTGGTTTGGCATGCTTTTGACAGCACTTCATATTGTGTTTTTGCGTGGCAGTGATATCAAACGCTCATTGGCTCTTTGCGTGCTACATCACAGATTTGATCTTTCATTTCAGTCAGTGTTTGAAATTTGAAATGCCTGCCGGATTAATGTTATCATAGTTTAATAACTTTAATACTTTTCTATACGTTACTTCACTAACTCCAGAGAGGACCGTGGCCGCAGCACATCGGTCACCAGCATACCAGCACCAAAACGAAACCTATGCTGGTATTGTCAGGATTAGCCGGAGAGAACCCAAATGCACACGACGCCAAGGTGAAACAAAAGACAGAACAAGAAAACAAAGGCTCACGTGGAGGCGGACAACATTAAACAGGGCAACAAGACTAAGACGGATATAACACTAACCTTGACTTGACTTGACACAATATCTTACACTAGACTGGAACACACAACAGTACAAAATGATCCTGCACAGGGCTTAGGAAACAATGACATAAATAACAAAAACTACACAAGGTAATGAAAGGGAACAGGAACCCTGCCATCATGACAAGACATGGATATAAAACAAGACTTTTGGCAGGATCCTGACAGGTATGCTGGTTTTTCTAGCAGGGTGTTATGCACTTTTAACAATATAACATTACATGATAAACTTTTTTGGACTGTATTAGCGGCTTAAAATATATTTTAAATGCTACTAAAATGTTCCTACACATATCTGTCAGTTACAAGGTTTTGTAGCTGTAAAAATGTAATAATGCTACGTTTAAATGTGGTAAATAAGTCTACATTGTACGTCTCAGCATCTATTTAAACGTACCAAAAATATGTTTTGTGTTTTTGAAAGTTACGTGTAAATAACACATATTAACTCTTTCCCCGCCATTGACGAGATATCTCGTCAATTAAGAGAAAACGCTTCCCCGCCAATGACAAGATTTTCCGTCTTGCCGCAATACCACTTTCCGCCCTTCTGCAACTTTTTAAACCCGGAAGTATTGCCCTATGGCAAGCGGCTGCATGTCCGTGTCTGTTTTAAAGATCGCTCTGAATGGGATCTCTATGAAAAGTCCGTCACAAAAATGGAATTATCTCTGCTTTTTGCTCAAAATGTGGTGTTTTTGCAGAAACCTACCCATAGTCAAAATCTGAGAACAAAAGAACCACTGAAGGTAGGATGAAACGGTTTTTTTGTTTGAAAACAGAGGGTCTGTTCTTTCATTTGGTATATTGTATGTTTATATATTTAAAGAAGAACATTTTCTGGAAGGCATTAAACTTTGGTGAAAATCATGAAAAACGCTGGTGCTGGCTGGCAACTTTTTTAAAAAATAGCTGGCGGTGAAAGAGTTAAAAATGCTGTGATATAAGAAACACAGTACTTCAATCCTGATAATACAAAAAAAGCAAAGTAAAACATAGTACTGAGGAGCGTAGACAAAATGAGTTGCCATTCAAATAATTACAAATAAAATATTCAACAATCCAACATAGCTTTTTATCACATAAGAGAGTAGCGTGAATCATTTGAGGGAGGCACATTGAACATTAGGGACGGCACATTGTCATTGCCGCATGCTTTGACATTTCTAAAGTACAAACTCACTTCCCTTTTAAAAGAGCATTAGCACAATGTAGACTGCCAAAACATGTCGTCCCTTTGGGGAATATTACCAGGTATTCACTGAGAAAGGTTAATACTGAAGAAATGCAATATCATTACAGCTTTTTGGCAACATTTACGCTGCCATTCAAATCCACTTTGAGCACAGACATCTGGCACAGATCAGATCAGACGGGTACATGCAAATAACAGCGGATTGGTTTTTCGCCATTCAGTTTGTGCAAATAGTAAATGTGGGTTTAAATCCAACAGCATGTAACCTGTAGACACTCATATATTATTTTAGTTAATGCATACAAATTCTGATACTGTGCTTCTTATGAGCATTTGAAGCGGTAGTAATTCTTATTTATTTATTTATTGGGTTAATATTTGACTGAACACATGGTGGGTTAAAAATGACCCAATGTTAGGTTGTTGGTAGGGATGGGCATGATTAATCGACAATCGATAATTGATCGTTAAGAATTTAGTCGATGACGTTAATTTGTTATTGATTAATCGAATACTTTTTTTTATCTAATGCAGGTTGCGTTGCCTAGCGTAGCGTGTGTCTTGAAGCAATTAAATGAATTTCACTGTTTGGCAGCAATTCAACATTTTACCACCAGAGTGCAATATTTGACACCATAGTCCGTTATCTGTGACCTTCCGTGTTTTGATTTCAAAAAAATAATCATGAAGAGGTCATGATTTTTTGGAACAAATAAGAATGCGGCTTGCAGCTGCAGGTTCCGCTGCTTTAGAGCACCACATATTCAAGCGCATATATATTCCGTTTGTCTAACTAAATGTAGTTTAACTGTCTGCCACAAGTTGATCTTGTAATAAAGGTCTCATGGAGGAAAACACGCTGTAATTTTGTATTCAACCTTTTTGATTTATAAAAGTTAAATAATTATTTTTTATTATAAAAATATTAATGATTAATCGATAGTCGATCGTTAATTCTCCCGACAATCGACTAAAAAAATGTAATCGAATGCCCATCCCTAGTTGTTGGTACTGTATGCAACCATGGGGGTCACTTTTAACCCAGCAGTGTGTTTTGTCCAATATTTACCCATTATGGGTAAAAAATAGACAAAATAAGACATTTTTATTTTGTAGCGGTTTTTTATGTAAGTCAAATGAGGGTTACAATAACCCTACTTTGAAGGCTATATCCTCATTAATCCTGATCGATCTTTTCCCCTATGTTTTGGACTTCTGTCCCCACTGTGATTGTTTCTATCCAAAAAAACAAAAACAAATATTATCTCCCAATTTTAGAGTAGATAAAGCATTGCAGTGTGCACTGACAAAAAAAAAACAATGATGGCTTTTATTACTTATATGATTCATTCAGCAAAAAATAAATAAAAAGTAAATAAAAATGCTGTATTGGCGTTATTGTGCTGCACTGTCTGATGTGGTATTAATAAAAACACAGTCAATAAAGTAAATGTAAAAGAAAAGACAAAAAAAATCTAATTTGTGTCCAATCATTATATCTGTGAATTTCACCAATTAGTGTAAATATAGGCTTAAATAAATCACAGGAATCACTTCACATGCTGTTAACTATTTCATTTTTCTTCCCTACTGACGGTCCAAATAGATCAATTATTTGGATTAATACTGAATTACCTGTCAGTGTTGTTAATTACTGCATCTCAAATGTGTATAAGATGATGTGATGGGTACGCTAAGATGAAGTCCTCTGGCTGAGTGAAGAGAGATATTAAGACACAAACTGCTGCAAGACTCCAGAGGAAACCGTATCAGGCCATCATGGTTAGCGGTTTATGGATATTACACTATTGACAATTTCTTACCAAAGAGCTTCTCAACATTTTAGAATTGCCCTGATAAAGACACAGTTCTCCGATACTGTAATTCAGATCAGCCTTTACAGGCTTCACAAAGCACAAAAATGCATTGTTACGTATTAGGAGGAAAGTAAACCTTTAGAAGGTTTCAGTGGCAGCAACATAAGCGGCTTTGTGGCCAAAACTTCTGGTAGACTTCCGCAAAGAATCAAGTCCCTCTAGAGTAGATTCTTTCCGATGATAAGAAAAAATAAATAACCAGTACATTACCTTTGTTCAAAGCTAACACATAATAACTATTACACTGAGCTAACATTACTATGTATTTTGATCGGCTGTCAAACCTCTCCTCACACAGCGGTGACCCATGCTCGCCATCTCGCCTTGTCTTTAAGAAACCACATCATTTTATTTTGCACAGCTATTTGTTGCAGACGTCAGTTTAGCTACTAGCCAGACTGATAAACAAACAAAGACCGGAAGTTAACTTAAAGCAACACTAAAGAGTTGTTGCTCTTTGCTCCCCCTACAGGTTAGAAGCGTAATTGTTCATTAGCACGTCGTAAATACTGCAGCATAGCTGGCTCTGATTGGATTGTAGGACTGCCGTAAAGCAAGTTTTTGTAGTTTTCACTCGAACTACAGGACCACTACCCGACGGTTTGAAACTTCTTTAGTGCGGTTTTGTCCGATAGAGGGCTGCAAAGCGAATGCGAAAGTGCCATTCACCCTGTTTTGAGTGGATGAACCACTGAAACTTTTTTGGAAACGTTATTTTAAGGTAAAAAAAAACTCTTTGGTGTTGCTTTAAGTGTGACAATGTGTGGGGAAATCATCATAATAATAATAATAGGATATAATAGGAAACTGATAAGCAACTTGTTTTCAAGGTCAAGATTTTTTTGTAATAAAACTTATTTCAATAGGGATTACAGCAATAATTAATAAAAATCACTACTGTAATAGGGGGCAAATGTGAGTCATTTTTTTTAATAAGATACAGTATTTTCTGTATGCTATAATCAAATACTATGCTTTATTATAATGTATATAATAATGTTGATATATAATATTAAGGTAAGGAATAACTAATGACAGGCCGTTGAATTATAAGAAAATAATGCACGGCCAAGATGGTAATGTTACACTGCGGGTAGGGCTGTCACTTTTGAGAAAAATCTAATTCGAACAGATTTCGAATATCATGCAATGTATCCGAATATATTCGAATATCTACAACACCCCCCCCCCTACGCGCATAAAAAAATCCTACTGTAATGGAGATTCAATCACAAAATTATTAAAAGTGACTGTCATCAACAGCGCTGTCTGGATTAGTTTTTTACTTAATGTTTGAAACAGCATGTTATCAACTTATGAAAAACAAACTACATATATATAAAAAAAACGATTAAGAACAGTTACAAACAATAACGTGACAACTTCCACAGCAGCAGGAGTATATAGGCAGAACCAAGCGGAATTACGCGGATTTAATGCCCGTTATTGACAAACACGCATATCCCGCGCTTGAGCGTGTTAGTGAGAAGAAAGCTCATTGACAACACGCACACATACATACATAGCCTATCCCGCGCGTTTGTGAGCCGTCATTGACAAGTACATTAACCCTGCGCGTGCTGTTTGCTTGCTCATTTTCAATAAAAGAGAGCACACAAACCATTTGATACTTGAGATGAAATTAAACTTACCGCTGAGTAAAGCAGATCTCACTCGACTCTCTCATCTATGTGACGCACGACAGTCAGCACATGATCATTTTAAATCCGTTTACAAAACAAATGCGGTTGTTGTTTAATATAAAGTTTACATTGCGTTGTAAAAATTAAGAAATTATCTTCATACATGCTAATTTCATAATGAAAAAACCCTCTAAATGCTTTCCCTCTCTTGCGCACAGTTGCTGTCGTCGGTCTCGTTCTCTCAGCCTCCTTCCTACTACGAGGTGTTACTGTAAAAAATGCGCTACCCATGGCATTTTAAAAACCGGATGGTTTATTTATAGTTCGAATACGGATATTTCACGTCACGTTTGAATGCATATTCGAATATTGAATAAAAAGTGACAGCCCTAACTGCGAGTGTGCATTATTTTCAAAAATTAAAAGAACCGGAGTGAATTATTCCTCTTATACCACGGTTACCACAAACATTGCTCTGGTGCCTATTTTTAAGACATTTGACAAGTTAGGTGTGCGGTTTACAGAAAAATAATCAACACTCATTCAACATTTATCAAGCAATGAGAATAAAGCATAATATTTTATATTATAATATTCTTTATAATATTAATATTATATACATGGTGAGACTTGCCTTTATATTCAATGGAAAAACCAGTCATCCCCAGAGAGGCATCACTGCGAAAGGCCAGGAAGAGACTATTAGCACTGCTCTCGATGCGCTCGGGGACCTGATTCCCCTGCAGGCTGATGATCAGCGGCCCGTTTGAGTCTTCACCCTCATAGATGTGAAGAAAGTCATAACTGGGCTCCATATTAAAACTGCACAAGAAGACAAGAGGAATGATACAGCTCTGAAGTATTATGGGACTTTGTATGTTTCCATTAATCGTCAGATACACGATTGTCCTCAATTATATATTTCTAATGTCAAAATCAATCCCAACATTGCTATTATTATCAGCATAGTTTGCTGCAGTCTCAGATTTAAATCTGGGGTTAAAAAACTATAAGAGCCCATTTTTGTAAATTAAACCATCGGTAACAAAGCAGTGATACATTTTTTTAAATGTTTTGTAAAAACTATGTAAATGTTAGTGTTTATTACTATGCATTTTTTTATTTTACTGCATATACAGTATATAAAAATGATATCATATTCCTGTTTGCATTCATTTAATAAAAACAGAAGTTTGATTAGATTAAATAAGACCTTTATGCTATTTCAGACCAAATAGAGAAACAAAGATCAGATAAGGCAAAATTCAGATTTAAAATTCTGGTCCCTTTCAATTCAAGTTAAATCTGATATAAAATAAATATTATATATGCATTCCATTCACTTTTTCAATTTCATTATATTCGAATTACAATTGCCCCTTCTGTTTGCCACCTAAATTTAAATAAAGATAGAAATTGAACTTGAATTTCATATGGACTCTCATATCATTTCTGAATGGTGCACAGAGCTGAAAAACACAGTCTGTTACATCTCTTCTGGTGGCATGAGATTCACAGGCGCCCGGCATTGAATGAGCGCATTACCTTTTGAAGATTAAAGCTATGACAAAGTCAGGGTTGACTTTTATCCGCCAGTCACACTCTTTTCCTGGTGGGTAGGGTTGAGGATAGTTGGGTGATAGAATTACCCCAGCAGGCCCTGTCACATTGCCCCCGCAGGTAGCTATCATAACAAGGAGAGTGAGGACAAGAGATATGTTCAATACAATCCTTCAAAACACACGCACACACACACAATAAACACCAGTACACCGGCGTAATTACAAGATGATTACTATGCCCTCATTATCAGTTAATACAGAAGGACAGCAACATCCCGTAATATTAAATGATAACAATCAATAAATGAAATGGAGATGAATTTTAAGCGAGATCTGGCAGGACATTACCCAATCATCTAAGAGCACGTTTCCATGTGAAGGTTACTTCTTGATAAGAGAAACAATCATTCACGTATCGGCTACAATGAATAATGCAAAATAAATAAACATGCAAAAGCATCTCTCAGTCATTTTTACATATAATTTTCTCCACAGGCATTTCAAACATCCTAAATCGAACCAACCAAATCTGAAATAAATCAGACACTTTACAGAATCATAAATAATGTACAATATAAAACTATAAAAAAATGATGTCAAAACTATAAAAAAATATGTAAAACCTAGATAGATGGCGACTAGTTTAGACCAGAGGTCCCCAACCACCGGGTCGCGACCCAGTACTGGGTCGTGGACAAGTTGCCACCGGGTCGCAAGAACGTCCCGAAAAAATGTGTATAATAGCCACGTAATAGCTTAATCGGGTATTTTGTACTGTAAGAGCCGACTTCAAATAACATCAATCATTTCCACTTTTGAACAGAGCCGCGCTCTCTCTCTTTTTCTCCGCCTCTCTCTCTCTACCAGCGCATCAGCGATCACATTGCTATCATTAGAGTTTGAGCATACAGTACTTCTAAAACACAATCGATCAAAGAATTGCGGAGGTATGACTTTATGAATCATTTGCAAATGTACGTCGCAATGATGTACATATGCGGAGACGTTCAAATGTGTGACAGCGCAAATGACTGAAAAGTAATTATTTTATTCTTCTTTAAAACAACTTCAGAATTATCCATCGATCGTAGCACCATGATCAAAATAAACTATTAGGCTAATAATATTTTAACGGCTACACTTTTAACGTAGGTTTGAAAGGAACCTAAACTTGTCAATCATCATTGTTCATGGTGAGTCTCCGTGCCCAGCCGCAATTCTTCTGGCATCTCTCCTCCTTCACTGCATTTTTCTTCTCTTCTGTTACTTGGAATTGGGTCTCGAGCCCGACCAAGATTCGAGCTGCCTTCGAGAACAGCAAGACAAGTTCGTTTAGGTTCCATTAATTATTAAGACTAAAAGGGCAGGCAAACTAGTAAAAACAATGAAAGTAAAAAACAATCCGCCAAAATATGGTTTTACACGTCTATAGAAAATATACTATAGCCGAAATAAAGCAATTATTAATTTTCCTCATGCATGGTTGTTAGCTTTACTTCCGTTTAAAAGGTACATTTCGAAAAGGAGGATTTGCAGCACGTTTGAACAGCAACTCAGCGACCCCAAGCCCCCCCCCCAATCTCATCCCCGGTCCGCGAAATTTTTTTAAAGCTGAAACCGGTCCGTGGTGAAGAAAAGGTTGGGGACCCCTGGTTTAGACTATACTTTTCTACACTATACTTTTCATTTTCATACAGATATTGGTATTGTTTCTGGATTTTTTCTAATCTCTTAAAACGTTTGGTTTAATTTTACGAATAATATATGATGTTCTACATAAATCCTGGTAAATGATACATTAATGGACAACACTGAATAAATTTTTTGCTTTTTTAAGCTTAAAGTAGGCGGTGCCTGCCATCGCCATCTTAGCCATGCGTCACTGCCCATCAGTCAAGGAAAACCAAAAATGGGTAAAGAGGCGGGACATGGGTGAAGCTGAGGTGGCTGGTTGATGAAACCACACTCGCCTAGCTCGATTTTAGTCACAGCAGTGGCAGTTCACCCATCACTCAAGTGGCCACACCCTTAATTATGCAAAAGTTTAAGGCTTAATATACATTAAACGGATGAGTTACAAAAAATTCACCCTCAAAATTTGCTATACAGACCAAAAACACTTGTTGTACCAGGCTGTAAACATATTTCCTGCTCTAAAGTTGGGCATTTTAACATGGAGGTCTATGGGAATTGACTCCCTTTTGGAGCAAGCCTCTAGTGGGCAGTCAATGAATTGCAGTTTAAATCACTTCCATATTGGCTTCATCAGAGAGATCGGAAGGTTGCCCCTCGGTCCCAATTCAATAAGATAGGAATTTAGTCTTGCAAGGACTGAAATAACTGCAAACATTGCTGCCGAGTGGCGCAAGAGGGGATACAGCTACATCTGAATCTTGACAGATGTTGGGTTTAGGGTTAGGATTTGGATAAAAAAAACAGCAGCCCTGACTAAAAATGATACAGTTGTGGGCTAATCCTGTGAAATGTTGGCATCAGGGTTAGGTGTATGGGTAAAACAGTGCTCATATCCGGTGAGATTTCATGAGATTTTGTCCGTTACTGTATCCCTTCTAGCCACAACCGTGCAACATCCCTAAAGGGTCATTTTCAAAGTTTCACTAGATTGGACAGCCAATGAATGAGTCATATGACTGTGATTGTGAATCAATTTTTTATGGTAATGACCTTCTTTGATTGGTGGAATAAACTTGTAGTTTGTGTAGTGCTTCAAGAGTTTATCAGTTAAACAAAGCTTAAAAATAAAGTTGAAATGGCAAGGACTTATGTGTTCTACAAGAAGCATATATCATCACTTAATAACCTTTCAGCTCATGCTAGGTCCATCCTGAAAGGTTTATGTTATTGTTTAAAATCAATTCTTCTATGTAGAAAATTAGTAGGATTTTTACTTCTGGAACCCGAATGTCTGTACTCTATAGCACACTGGAGACTTTCACAGCAACTGGCAAACCATGGGAGACACCAAATAAGTCAACTGGCCACTCATGAAAGTAGTCATTAATGCACTTTCTTTTAGCGCTGTAAATATATATATATAAGTGTACATACTGTAAAAAATACAACCCCATGCATATGTGAAATACAAGTGCATGCATATGTGCAATCATTATACACTCCACTTAAAGAACACTATGGCATCATCATTGTAATACCATGGTAAAAATACATAAAAAATGAAAGTGAGAGGTGTGCAGTGGAGACATATCTAACCAATGCACGTGGGAGGGTCCGGCTGCCAGTAAAATCTGCTGTTCAGCTGGACACATGTGATTTCAGACGCGCCCTGGATCTGGTACCCGGGATCACACTGAAAAGAAATGGTGTCTCCCGGCTGCCTGCTGTCTCCATAACGTGTTCCATTTTGAGGGGTCCCGGGGTCGTTGCAGGTTGTGGCCACTGTAGCTGAAGTAAAAAAGATAAATTTTGAATTAGCTGGGAAACGGCAAGATGTCAGCTGGAAATCACTTATTCATAAGAAAACCAAACTCTGCTCACCGCTGAATGCATCAACTTGCACCAAAATGCATGTTTGGTCAGCTTACACTTTTACATACTTTTTAAAATTAAGGTTAAATTAAATCCCACCAATAATATTACTGTCTACATTTCAAATGAACTGTACAATGGTTTGTACATTTTTAAAGAGCATATGCTCATTCATCATTTAAAAAACACATACAGTAGGGGACCATTAGATTTGTTATTTTTGCAATGGCATAATAAGCATATATAATTATTTATCAGTTTCTTTATTAAAATACAACCAGAAAATACAATACATTTGCATGCGGTCCATTTTTTAATGTAAACTCATCTTACACTTGAGCAATAGCAGGAACCTGCAGGCCCTCTTAAATTAAATGAAAATAACAAGTCTAACCGAATGACTTCAGGTCTCCTTAAAAGAGTTCAAGATGTGTTTAGTGCCAAAAAAAACCTCTAAATACTGTACTTATACCAGAAGCCGCAATTTTGCTCTGGAAATTTTTCATTTTTTATTTCCTAGGTGAAAAGTAGTACACTTTCATAAAGTGCCCTATTTTTACATGCTAATTTTGTACTTAATATAATAAAACGTGTACTTATTTGTGATATTTTGAGACAGCGTGCATTTGAACTAAAATGCACTTTTAAAATACTATCTCTGTATAAAAAATACCACTTGTATTAAACTTGAACCCATCTTTCATACAAAGTTGTATCTAAATAAAGAGAGAGTATGTTATTAGTACATTTTAGTTCATATTCATGGTGTCTCAAAATAGCACAGATAAGTACACTTAGATGTTCTTGAGATGTTCTTAAGATATATTTTTTAGTATATTAAGTACAAAATTAATGCATTAAAATAGAGCACTTTAAGTAAACTTAAGTGCAAGTGTACTTCTCTTTCACCTGGGTTCTTGTAGATATTTTATTTAGTTTCTGCTTGTATCTAATAAAGAGACTGAAAAATAAATATTGGATGGTCATAAAAAAAAACTTTGCTAAAGCAACAAAGCTAAATACTAGGGCTGCATAACAACTAATCGCAACAAGTCATTTGCAGAATAAAAGTTTTTGTTTACATCATATATGTGTATGTACTGTGTATATTAATTATGTATATTATATAAAAAAATAAATACACACACCTGCATGTATATATTTACACACATTTTTTTTCTTAAAATTATATATGCATGTGTGTGTATTTATATATGCATAATTATTATAAACATATATAAAGTAAACAAAAACTTTTATCCAGCAAACGATTAGTTGCGATCAGTTGTTATGCAGCCCTACTAAATACATTTTAACTAATGAAAAGAATGATAAAGGTATGGCTTATACTAATTGAAAAAGTATACCATTATTTGGCATATGACCTCTTTACATTGCATGTGAATGGCTTCCAGTTATTGCGATTTGCGTAAATATGTCTGGTTTTTGGCTGTACTATCAAATAATGACTCAATTGGCTGACATTACAACCAATTTATCTGCTCCAGTGGAAATACAGAAATGTAATACACAAGGGTAATCCAGGTTTTCCTGCATACAAAAATATATGTGCATATTCTGCACAACACTACAGAAAATATTAAAGGAAAACACCACTGTTTTTCAATATTTTACTATGTTCTTACCTCAACTTAAATGAATGAATACATGCATATCTTTTTTCAATGCGTGGACTTTTAATCTTTGTACAGCGCTTCTTGAATGTGTTAGCATTTAGCCTAGCCCTTCATTCCTAAGGCTCCAAAGGTTTTATATTGTGCCACGATACTTACTTGTGTGACTACTCACGTATCAGTCTTTAAATGGGGAAAACATGGAGGTGTTTGGTGGCTTCTAAGTTCATCCCTGTTTGGATCTTAAGGAATGAATGAGGCTAGGCTAAATGCTAACACATTTACGAGGTGCAGTACAAAGATTAAAAGTGCATGCATTGAAAAAAGATAGGTATGTATTAATTTTGAGGTAAGAACATAGTAAAATATTGAAAAACGGTGGTGTTTTCCTTTAAGAGTAGCATAATATTACAAACACAACATAAGATACGTACTAGAGAACTGGATGGAGAAGCCAGATTTGCTAATAAAGTAATCGCTGTCAAACTGCAGAGTGAGGATGTTGAAGGTACTGTGAGTGTCCTCGGGTAAAAGCGAACCGCTCCACTCTTTCAGCAGAATGCCGCTCTCCGCCAGTCCATCCCAAACCTTCAGAATATCATGATCCACCTCCGTGTCAAACACTATGAAGTGGAGGCTGTAAAGATTGAACGCAAAGAGAATCATTGATTTTTATACTTTTCCCTGGCATCCATGCTAAAAACAAGCCAACTGTTTTCCAACTCAAAAAATATATCTGGGTAAACAAAAGTCCCAAACTTTGTAAAGATCTGAAAACACCATATGCCTCATTCTTCAATAGCATCCTGTTTGCAAAGTCTGCCTTACATTCTGTCAGGTTCACAAAGCAATCTGTGCTAAAATGTGCTGCTCAAACTGTTAAGATCAGACTGAAACAATCATGGCTCTTGTAAAAAACCAACTACAGCTGTTCTTTCCACAGCGCTGAGGTTGTTCAGAACGACAGGTGCGACACACAGCGAGAAACAGCAAGGTTTGAATGTTTGCAGTTTGGCTCTGGAAAGAAAGTTTGGAGCTCTGAAAGTTATATTGTGTTTACACAGCACAATTAACTTATGTATACCAAAAGATCAAGGACATTTTATTCGCCTTTTTAAAACGGTCCATCTAGTTTGGCAATAATATTATTTTTCTTTACTTCCGCACTTTTCAAAACAAAAGGCTCACAGCTATCAGAATATATTCACTTCTATACTGTGCCACGGGATTTATATTATTTACACTCGACAAGGCTGCGCTCTGACCTCCTTGAGTCAAGCACAGCACTGCAGTCGGCATGTAAACACTATCAAGCTAAGTCACAACAATAACTGTCTCGCTGGGATGTGAGGGGGTGGACAACCAGGAGTTTTTCTCTCCACAAACACATTCAAATATATCCCTTGCTCTTAGAAATGACATTTCATTCATTTACAGAAACAGAATTGTTCCACTGGCAAATTACATAGATGATTGGTGGCCTAGAGGCAGTACTGGGTCACCACGTATTCTGGAACTACGACAGAAAGAAAAGAAACTAAACAATACTTCTGATTAATAAAGTCAATATTACAGTCATACATAGGTTAGAGGAGGGGTAGCGTGGTTGAAAATCTTTTCACATCCTGATCACTAAGTAAAGTGGTCTACATACATATGGAAAGCACAGGACAATAAAATGTCCGGTCAAATGGTGCTTTTCTATTGCATAGTACCCTACGGTTTGGTTTGGGTCAGCTCACCTCACTTTGGCTTGGTTAGCTTTTCCATCGAGTTTGGTATCATTTCGGAGTGGGAGGGATTATAGTGTTAAACCAAGTTTTGGTGTTATGAATGTATTTTCTTGTACTTTCTAGTAATATTTTGTTGTTGATATGGGATGTAAAAAGTCAAACTGAGAATCAAATAATTTCATACAATGCTGGGTAAAGATGAATAATTGAATTAAACAAATATTAATAATCAATCATTTTTTTCTTGCTGTTATCATTCCTCTACTCAACCTTTAACTAAAAACACAAGCTGTAATGAGAACAAATATTTAGTATCAACATTAATGTTGTTTAAATCACAGGTTACACCAGTGACAAATAAATGACTCATGGATTCTTTATAAAAATGTATTAAAAAGTTAAAAATAGATCAAGCTCCCCATTTTGCGGATTCATAAATTTGACAAGTTAAATAATGCTATTAAAGAAGTGTTGGGTATGTTGAAAGAAACTCGTTTAAGCGGATTTCCATCACCCGAATTCCACCTTTTCTGTAGAATGACCCTGCTAGTTTTCATTGGCCAGTGGGCTGGTTTCGTTATGCAGATCTGGCAACCCTGCATGTTCCATTTCGCTTTGCAGACCAAGCGAGAATGAAAGGCAAACAGCCAAAACCTTAGGTTCCTTTTGAACCAGTACAAGAAAAGATGTTAAAAACAAAAACACTTAGAAACGTCTTAGATCAAGAAATGGCTAAGAGCAGAGTTTGTGTGTTTTGGTGGAGGTGTAGCTTTGGACAGAGCTTAAAAGGGGATCTTATGCTTTCATACTGTAGCTAGCCGGCGATGACTAGCGTCTCTGAAATTGCCCATTCTACCTTCAACTAAGAAAGAAAAAGAAAGCAATGTTTTATATATCACTAACTCAGTCTAAAAATTAAGGGTGCTGTCATTGCACCAGTACCCTTTCAAAAAGGAGGATATACAGTAAAGGATGCATATTAGTACCTCACAGGTCATCTGTACACAAATGGTATTAGAATTTATTTTCTAAAATAATGACAGATTTTGTACATTCTTTATGAGAGGCTGTTTATACCTGGTACATGCATTTAGCCCATTATGTGTGTGGCTCGTCATGTCAAAATCATGTAAACCTATGTGCATCTTGTCAATATACGTGCCTGCTGCACGTTTTTTTTTTTTTCTAAAAATACTTATATTACCCGTTTCAAAATTGTAGTTTTGCTTTAACAGTTTTCCCTATAGCGCTTAGAGCCTGAGTGTTTATTTTGCACCGTTTTATGTATAGAAACAGCTTGTACATTTGCAATGCATTAAATTACACGTCTCAATCCTGATGTTATGGATCCTATTCCACCCTATCAGTTCCTCTCCATATCTCTTCTTCATAAGCCGTCTCATCCTTAAAAGGATCAACAGAATTGGCTTACCTGAGCTTTACTTCATTATAGAAGGCTTAACTGCTTTATCTTTTGTGTCTCTTTTCTTCTTGCCCTTCCACTAACCCCCTCCCTCAGTGTAACCATAATGCACTTGTAGGAACAGATGCCAGCCAGTGGTAGGCCTCACAGCGGGGTGAAATGCAATCACCACGCTCTTTCATAGGTTATATGGAAATTAACGGTGATGCGGTAAAAGCTAATGTCTATGCAACAACTGCTTTGATACCTGATGGTTTTGCCCGTGTCTGCCTCGATGGACCACGTGCAGTGAAGGTTGTTGTCGTAGGGTGCCGGGTACCCGGGAGACAGGATCCGTCCAGATGTGGCACCACTAATGTGTCCTCCGCATTCGGCTACACACACAAAACAGAAATAAATATGTTTAACTACATTTGCATTTTTCTGAAGGAAACACTGGCGCTTACGAACAACATTCTGTGTTTGTAATGTGTGTTCATGTAGCTGTTGCCATGCACTTGGCTTGTTTTTTGCCAGGCCTGAATAGTAAGCAAACTGATATTATCTACAAAACAAAACTTGAATGATAAGCATCTTGGGCTGAATTAATTAAAACTAATTTGTTAAAAGTTTAAATACCTAGTGTTAGGGGATAGGGCAATCCCAAACCGGAATGTCTGAGGAATATCAACGCAGGGTTGCCAAGTAAATACCGTAATAAAGTTGCTTTGAAATTAAATGAGTTCACTTGAAGTATTTTTTGCTATTCTCTATGTCCGTTATGTGTACTGTATAGCCAGCAAATGGGCTTATTATGTTGACTAATTTAAATAAATGGATACAACGTGTGCTCGAGGCACTATGCTTTATTTCCACACCATTCCTCTGCAGTCTATCTCACACAAGAAGTTTTAATTAGAGAATGAGTACAGCAGGGTAAAGACTGTAATGCGTCCAGCTCAAATGCTCCTAGAGTTTAAACAGTGATCATGGGATATTTAGTTCATCCTAAACATGAAGAAAGCCTCTCTCCTCCCCTCTCGAGTGCTTTATTTGCCCCGAGTCTCATATGTAATTACTGAAGTTAAATCTCTTAAGCACAATGATGGTTCTCTTCATCAGAATTAATGCTCGTATTCGGTTCACATTAAAACCGAAACACTCTATTCAGTTTTTCCCATCCAATAATATATTTGTGGCACCCGCCACAAATTCAAAATTGGCCGCCACAAATAGATCTGTGCACAGCGCATTTTTCACTACCTCCCTCTACTGTAACAAACACATTTGATATACACCAAGTTCCAGATTACAACAAAAACCAAAAACACATCACGTTTGATAGCAGTGCATGTAGGCCCTACTTATTTGCAGAGGTGGGACAAAGTCATTGTTATGCAAGTCACAAGTAAGTCTTTGCCCTCGAGTCCCGAGTCAAGTCATGTCAAAGATGAGGCAAGTCCCAAGTCGAGTCAAAAGTCAAAGCCAACAAGTCTCAAGTCGAGTCCAAATTCCTACCATTTTAGTTTCGAGTCATGTCAAGTCCTCTTACCACAGAAATAAAATGCATGCTGTGGACAGGTGGAGGGAGGCCCCTATACTGCATTGCATTTTCAAAAGATCAAATATGCCATGATGCCACCATGGAGTGCCCAGAACAAAATGGCATTCTGTCCTCCTGCCATGTCAATGTAGTGACTTAGCTGCAGTGGTATAGATCAGTGGTGTAGTCTAGATTTTTGTAGTGAGTATACTGTGATTTTTCCCTCTCATCCTTATGCTCACTCGTCCCAGCGCGACACCTCATAAGCACCACAACACTCACAGATGCATACAGTATGGATCTTCATGTAACTAAGAGCATTCTGAAAGTGTACTCATGAACACATAAACTGAACGTGTTATCAACATGTCAGTTTATTACAAGAAAAAAAAGACTTTAACAGCCAATGGGTTTACAGCTGGGGAAACTGGACTGATTTTTAGACTGGTTTAGTGTTAATCAACATCTAATAACTCAGGGACAAAAGTTACTTAACTGTTAATTAAAATTAAATTAACTGTTTACAATCTTCAATTCGTGGCAAACACATGCATTGAAGGTGAAAAAAAATCCACTCCTTCAATAGCTATTATCTGACAACTATTGATAACATTACCATGTGTTATTTAATGGTGTAAATGTTTTTAATTAATACACATTTAAGATGACCATGAATTAACTCTTATTTGCATAGTCATTGATATAAAAGCTTATTTTTGCATATAATATAAGCATTGTCTAAAACTGAAAATAGGCTTATACTTAATTATTATTACAAGACCATCTAGCCTAATATTTGCAAGTCTGAACTGAACATCAACGCAGACATGAATTTCCTCACAGAAGTTTACGATCATAATACATCTTGAACGTAGATATATAAATGAACACAGAGAAGGAAAGTTTAACACTGTGAAGCACAAGCAAACATGCAGAGCAACTGAAGGCAGCTAAAAACCATCAGGATATAATCACGGGCTTATTATATTGCATTTGGAGCCATACCTCCAGATAAAGTAATAAACTGGACTGATGATTTAAATGTTGTTTACTCACATGTGCGTTGTAAACTCTATGGATTTTATGTTGCAGCACTCGTTCACTTCTCTGGACTGTTTGTTTACAGTGTCGCGTGAGCAGCTACACTGCAGGTTCGACTTCATTTGGCGCTAAGCAGACCTCTTGGTGATGTCAAAGTACCGCGAGAGCGATTCAAAGCAGATTTCTCCATGTGATAACTGGAGTCTCTCTCGCGGTACTTTGCCATCACTCGCTTGTGGCGCAACACCAGTCTGCTCCCCAGTCACTTTCGCTTCACTATAGTAATTTGATTTCATAGAAATGAATACGCCGATCGGATCACATGTATATTATGACTAAAAGTTTAAAAATGTCACAAAACCATGCTGTTCGCGCTATTTTTAGTGGGTATACGGAAATCCTTGACAATTTCTAATCTAGTGGGTATACGGCGTAGTCCTGCATATCACGTAGACTACACCACTGGTATAGATCGCTTGGTGATGTCAAAGTACCGCGAGAGCGATTCCAGTTATCACGTGGATAAATCCGCTTTGAATCGCTCTCGCGGTACTTTGCTGTCACTCGCCTGTGGGTTTTTGTAGCGCCACACCACTCTGCTCCCCAGTCACTTTCGCGACGCTATAGCGATTTCATATGCCGATCGGATCGCGCAGTTCGGCAGAAAGTCAAACACACCAAATATATAGCCTAATATGTATATGCATTTCAACCCGCTAAAGTAGCAAGTGTAGCATGCCAGTGCTTCACTATTACTAAAAGTTTGAAATGTCACAAAACCATGCTGTATGCTGTTACGCATCCTCACGCTATTTTTAGCGGGTATATGGAAATCCTTTACAATTCCTAGTAGACTACACCACTGCTGAGCTGTACTGGTACGGTCCCATCATCCAAACCAACGTGGGACTGCAGTGATTGGATGTCGTGCAGGCAGCGCGCGTGCTCTCTGCATGCAGGTGGTGCACATTTTTTTCATAGATGCAGACACACTGAGAGCGGCGCGGCCGTGTGCATTTTTTGTGTAATGGGTAGGTTGCTTCACTGCTGATTCTTGCCATACCTCCGTTGCCTAAATGCGCACGCATACGGTGACATGTCATCATGGTGTACAAACAGTTAAAGGGTCTATTAAGTAAGATAAAGTCAAAATGAAACCGAGATGACCAATGAAATCAAACCAGGCAGACAGAGGTGCAACACAGAGGTCAGATGCACAGTTAGTGGAAGTGCAAGAGAGATGTAAGTAATCAAACACTGACTATTATACAGCAGTTTATTGACGAGAAAAATGAAACCGTAGTGACTGTCAAGGTGACAGGACAAGAAACATTAATGCCGCTGAGCACTTGGGTGTCCAAATTTAATGCGCTGCTTTCTCTCCCTCCAGTAATTCACTTTCCGTTATTCAGCATGTTTATTAACAACATTCAACGCCACCCTTTAATTCTTGAAGATATGTTTTTAACTGTATAATGATTAGATTCCCTGTGTTGCACTGGACTTCTGCTAAGCTTGAACTTGAAAACGCGATGCATCACGTGCGCGGTACAACGCTTCATCCACCCGTAGCGCGCGTGCACGGAGTTTAAATGTTCATATTTTGGCTTGAACATTTTATTGCATTCAGTCTTAAAGCCTAATAAACAGTACCTGTTGAAGTCATTAAAGTTAAATAAACAAATAAACAAAAGAAGAGAAAGTGTGCAGCAGTGTGCCCAGGATGGTAAAATAATTATTACAATGTATTCCTAATGACCAACACAAGTCTTCCGCATACTGACATGGTTTGAAATCTATAGGTATTTGATTCTTTGGTTTTCTGATGTATTAAAATTCATATATGTAGAGCAGGGAAATAAGAAGCTTTTTTTCCTGGGGTGCATGCCCTGGAAAATACTTATATGGACCTCGGTATTTATAAAATCATGCAATGCGGCGTGTTTGTCTTTACAGTTATGAAATTTATTATTTTAAACACACATTTAACAAAGTATATATTGTAAGTGTAAATATTCATAAACTCAACACTTCGGAGGTGTTTTTCTAAAGAATAATGTTTAAACTTTATTGGTGGTGGTTGAGAATAATTCCTCTTTCCATATGTAACGCATTTTAACGCAATATAAATGTATCATATTGTTATTCTTAATATATAAGAATACTAATATATTTTTTACAACATTTATAACATATATATATATTTATATATATAAAGATGCTTAGTACAATAGCTTTGCTTCATATAAGTTTCTGTAATAAATCATTAAATCAATCACAAAACGTGTTGACAGTGGCAAATAAAATGCTTGTTAATTTAAACAAGGCAGAAAGGTGTATAAAACAGCTTTAATTAACAATATCTGAATTGGCTCTTTTGCACACTTCTAATTTTCTCATGTCATAATTTATAATTATTAATTAGATTGAATAAGTTTTGAAAAGTGTTGAATGCGAACGTGTAAGATATCTGGAAGGCGATGCGGCGTGTTTGTCTCTACAGCCACATGTTATAAAATTGATTATTTTACACACACATTTCACAAAGTACATATTGTAAATATTCATAAACTCAACATTTTGGAGGTGTTTTTCGTCCGCAAAAGGCACAGTTTCTCTGTTCGCGTCAATTATTTTGGTTTGACCAACTAAAAAAACACATAAGTGACATTAAGACATTTTATTAAGTTACTTTAATAAATTATTTTAGTGATATTCTATTTTACAATAATATTTTTTACAATTATGAATTACGTAGAAACACTGATATGCGCAAGAAAGGTAGCCTATTATTAAAGATTTTATAAATATAAATATGTAAAAACGAAATAAAAAGATATCATATGCCAACTGTACAGCCCGCATGGGTTTAAACGCCTTTTTTCTAAAGAATAATTTGTAAACTTTATTGGTGGTTGAGAAGAATTCCTCTTTCCATATGTAAAGCATTTTAGCGCAGTATAAATGTATCATATTGTTATTCTTAAAATATAAGAATACTACTATATTTTTTACAACATTTTTAACTTTAAAACATGTCTTTTTTATACCACATTAATCTCTTTAAAATATTGATACTTTTAGAAAAACTGACAATTATAAATATTATGAACAAACAATGAAACGGTGTCAAAATTCGACAACACAAATAATTAAGATATTCATTGTAAATAGAGTCGCGTTTATTAGGCTAAAACTAAATTCTCTGTTGCACTTCCTATAAATTCGAATTGCACGTATCTTAATAGTTGTATGCGCTGTTATGCTGGCAAGAAGGGGTTGACATATCACTTTGCTGTTTTAATACAGTAGCAATGTAAAATATTCAGCAATGCCTTTATTAACTTCTGGAAACAACGGCAATGCAATATTTTATGCGCCACCTGGTGGATATTCTGTGAAGCGAAACACATTAAGGGAAAATGGAAAGTAGCCCCCCCGAAAGCACTTGCAGAATGCTGCGAGACTCTGCGAGACGAATTGGCGAATGCCGCGGGAGAAAACGCGCATTTTTAAAGGCCACATCTGTATTTAATATTGAGTCTTTAGAACTAGTCTGAGCAACTAGCAATTAGTTAGTAGGCTATCAGTCCTACTATTTGGATTTAAATTAGACCACTCTACCTTTTTATGTAACATACTTACGTAACAAAAGTTTACTTTATAAGTTTAGTCTTAAAGGGACACTTCACTTTTTTTGAAAATATGCTCATTTTCCAGCTCCTCTAGAGTTAAACATTTGATTTTCATCGTTTTGGAATCCATTCAGCTGATCTCCGGGTCTGGCGCTAGCACTTTTAGCATAGCTTAGCATAATCCATTGAATCTGATTAGACCATTAGCATCGCGCAAAAACATAACTAAAGAGTTTTGATATTTTTCCCATTTAAAACTTGACTCTTCTGTAGTTACATCGTGTATTAAGACCGACGGAAAATTCAAAGTTGTGATTTTCTAGGCAGATATGGTTAGGAACTATACTCTCATTCTGGCGTAATAATCAATGACTTTGCTGCCGTAACATGACTGCAGTAGGCGTAGTGATTTACGCACTGCCCGAAAATAGTCCACAGCTATTTAAAAAATCAAGAGGACTATTTTCGGGCAGTGCGTAATATCACTACGCCTGCTGAAGCCAAGAGTCAAGTTTTAAATAGGAAAAATATCAAAACTCTTTGGTTATTTTTTAGCGTGATGCTAATGGTCTAATCAGATTCAATAGATTATGCTAAGCTATGCTAAAAGTGCTAACGCCAGACACGGAGATCAGCTGAATGAATTCCAAAACGGTAAGAATCAAATGTTTAACTCTAGGGGAGCTGGAAAATGAGCATATTTTCAAACAAAGTGGAGTGTCCCTGGAGTGTTTATGTAATTGGACCCTGTACACACTTTTTTTTTACTGACAGACAAATTCTGCCATGTTTTAGCCTAGACCCCTGGGTTGTGTTTGGTGGCTATTAGATGTCTTCTAAACACAAAATTGTTCACTGAGTATATACTCGCATAGCTAGTTGGGTTTTGTGGAGGTACCATGGGGCATCTATAAGATCATAATGGTTACAATTTAATCCAAATGAGTGTACTAAAGAAGGATAATGGCTTACAGTAACAAACAAACATCATTGCAAACTCCTAAAACTACAGCATGACATTTAGGCCACATACACAAAGCCAGTGCTTCCCCTATCCAATTTTTTATTTTAATCAACTTTTTTTCATCCCAAGAAGTTTGTAAGGTGTAAACAAATGGCAGAAACAATGCCTTAAGAGGCGTGTCTTAGTGACAAAAATGTCCGACCATGGTTGCCGCCATGTTACGTAAAAAACGTCAGTTTGGAGCCAAAAGCATGCGCAGAAGGAATCGTCCGTGAAGCCAGAGTCAATTTCTTCTTGACTGTACAAAGACATCATCATCTTGGATGACATACAGTAGGGGTGAGTAAATTATAGCGATTTATTAAATCCTTTAACTAACATTAACAAGACTTAATACATGGTGAAAGGGTTATTGTTTATGCATTTACTCATGTTTACCAATTCAACCTTATTGTAAAGTGTTATTGAATACATAACAAACAAAATTGTTTTTCTACAGTACATTATTTATATATAATGAATAAGTTCATTTAGGGCATCTAGGCAGGGGCATCAGAACAGAGGTAGCAGTGAACATGAGTTGCCGTTAGTTAATAACCCGACAGAACTGTTAACTGAACTTTAAACTCTTAACTGAATACAATATCAGCAGAATCAAACTTCACCTTTTTTCTGCCTTGAGCACTGCGACGTAAATTAATCTATGAATAGTTAATGCCAAGTGTTGGTCGCTCATGGATTACAAACTGCTACAGCATTGCTGCAGAGGGTGGTGAAATTGCACAAGCAAACCTTATCATCAAACTGAATCGCAACCAAATCAATCACTGAAATGAAACTGTAGAGTTTTTCAATAACTGTCATAAAACGAGAATTTGTCAAGAAAACTTGGTTACAGGTCATATACAGTATAATGTGCATTATGCAAAAAATGAAAGCTAATGTTATGAAGAAAATGTATTGTAGGGTGTTGCCTAACAATATTAGTCTGTTCCCTTGCCACTTTAACCCATTTGAAGTTTTGACAGTCATTTTATTCCTATACCCTGCTGTTATCAGCTGCTTACCACTGTAGATTTGGAGTCGATGACAACCAATTAAATGGGTGTGACAGGTGTTCAAAGAGTATCAGACGTCAAACCTCTGACTGACAAACATTTAAAACATTCACTTATGGAAAAGAGTCATTCACCTGTGAAGTACAGGGAGACAAACACTTTCAATAGACAAATGATCTCTTGTACAGTTGAAGCAGATTTTTTGTAATCAATTCCTTTTTTTTTGCATCATTGGATGTGTTATCCCAAATTCAGTGCTGTAAACTCACCAAGGCAAGTTGGAAGTGGTTTGTCCCACACCCTGCGGTCTCCGCTGAGGCACGTCAACGTGCTGCTCCCATGCAGCGTGTATCCAGGATTGCAACTGTACAAAACAAAGGTGTCTGCAAAATGGCCGTCGTCTTGGATTTTGTACCCATAATTAGGTGTCCCCGGCTCCTCACATTTGACAAGGTCAAAACCTGTGGAGGAGCGAGATCACAGTAAGCCAATTTGAATGGTAAGAAAAGACATCTGGCTGCTTCAAATCAACCCCCTGGAAGGCCGGATCTGACTCCTGCTTAATAATGACATAAAGGTGGTGGCAATAAAACCTGCACCTGCTCACCACAATTACCTATGCAGCCCAGAGGAGTCCATCTCAAATTAATACCAGCACTGACAAAGAGCAACCTTACAAACATGCTGCCTTTTCATCCAAGTTTTTCTTCAACAAATGAGATGTTTTAAGTACTGTTAACCTCAGGGGTCAAAGTAAATATTTTATGAGATGTTTGTTGCAAATTCCTTTTATATTCCTTTTATGTAACCGTGTTACCAAAAATGTACAGTAGCAGAGCCTAGTACATTTTTAAGAGTGGGATGTCAGTTTGTGTTGTAGTAAACTTTTCTACCTGTTATTGATGTCATTTTTTTATGTTTTTAACATACATATATCTCAAAGGGCCCCTAACAACTTTATTTAAAGAAATCTACATGTCTACATGAACTACATGTCTTTATTTATGGATAATAGCTTATTTCTAATGCTAGAGCCTAAGATTATACGAAAAAAACACAATCCATTTCCTTATGTCTTTCGCTGGGAAGAAGGTGAAAGTCGTAATAAGGAAATAATGAGGAGTGGATAACGAGAAGATTATCCGACTGTCTCTGACCAGCAATTAAAACTTAATATCTTTCCACATGCTGTGCTGTTATTCTTCTTGTTTCATCATTTTCTATATTGTAATAAGAGCAACGGCATTTGATTTTCTTTGCATTTACTGCCAGAATATAAAAAATTAAAAGAACCCCTGAACACATAGATGTTTCATACTTTATTTCACTACTTTGTGAGAAAATGTATTTGTTTGACAACTTTTAGAGTAATTCACAAGGTCACATGAATTTTCTGTCAATTTAAGGTACATTTAAAAGTGAAAATTAAATAAAATAAGAGATCCTACTTTTTTTAACTCAACAAAAAGAGCCATCAGCCTAAAGGTTTTTTTTAACCTTCATCTGCAAGGTATTCAACAAGGTACCGAAGGTTCTGGTTTAATATTTTTTTTATTTTAGGTAATTGCTTATACCTGTCACTATGATAACTCTGTCAGGAAAACAGTTAAGAACTTATTTTCCTTCATTTTTAATAGATCTTTGTTAACATGACAGCAAACACACTGGTTTTAAAGGTCACATTCTTTCTGATCACATTTTTTTAAACCCTAGTTAGTGTGTAATGTTGCTATAATAGCATAAACATACCTGTAAAATGATAAAGCTCAAAGTTCACTGACAGGCGATATTTTTTCTTTAACAGAATTCGCCTTTCATAGCCTACAGCGAACAGCCGGTGTCATGAGCAATTCGGTCCCCCCGAGCAATTCGGTCTCCCCTAGGACCCCGCGTGATTCCATTGGCTGAAAAAACTCCTCATGGGTAGTTTTCTTAGCGCCTTATTACAATTCCTACAAAATCGCGTTATGATTTATGTAGTTAGAACGTTGTTAAAATTACAATTGATGTCTTTTAAATGATATGTTTCATATAGTAGTATATAAATGAGGCTATAGGTGGGAGATCTACACATTGCTTGTGTCATTTTATTATTTAGATATTATATACTGTACCATTTTCACTTTTTACTGTCTACTTATACAATTACTTACTCATTAATTACTTATACAAAACATGATTACTACATAGTTGAATCACACATTTAAATTATAATTATAAGCCATGATTACTACACTTTTACTATTAAAAAATATATTCCGTAAGGTATGTTAATAATTTACAAAAAATAAAAGTATTGTTTTTGTAAAGCAGATGATGACACAAAAGTGTTGACGTGTCTGCAACACGACTATTAGTTTATTATATTATTTTTTTGTTAACTTTGATTTTTTAAAAATGTTATGCTTCTATTTTGTACAACATAATTAGCTTGCTAGACCGCTTACGCAGACGAGATATCGCAATGACAAATTTTTGAGCAGGCATTAGTGCTAGGTACCAATCGGGGTCCTAGGGGAGACCGAATTGCTCGGGGGGGACCGAATTGCTCATGACACCGGTTTGGACTAAAGTCCTCTACTTCCTGCTTTAATGACGTCAGTAAAACGTTTTTTTGACCAAACTCCACCCACAGGAATACGTCAGTCACCAGCTAAGCTAACGGCAAGCTAAGCTGCTATCGAATCACAACACACTAAACAAACGACACAATCATAAATCGTTGGGTATTTCTGAAGGTGGGACTTCACAGATCAAGAGAGACATCAGCCCGTTTTTGGACAGTGAAAACAGCGCTATACAGATAAGTAAATTGTGTCAAAAATACAGCGTTTTTTACACGTGAAACATGAACACATGTTATATTGCCCACTATAAACACAATCAAAGCTTCAAAAACACAGAAAGAACGGGACCTTTAAACCTGACAATTGTGGCTCACTTTAGGCCTTTTCACACTGGGTTATTTTCGTTCTAAACCCCGCTTTTAATCCTAGGTTAAGGATTGTTTCACACTTGTAGAAATGGGGTTATCCCTGAAATAATCTAGGGTTATGAAACACTGTCCAAAGGAGGGTTAGCCATTATGGTTATAAGTGGTTATGAACAGTGTGAAACGTAAAACAGATAACCCAGGAATCTGTTACCTCTGGGTTTAAAATAACCCGGTTTTAACTATTTCCAGTGTGAAAAGCATTTTGGTGAGGGAAATGCGGGACATAAGCAGATTATTCACCAAAGTATCCTTATTTTGCAACATCATTTCTCTAGACATAAAACAGAAATGAGAAAAAGGTTGTGTGTGCATTTATTTCAGTTTTCCTTACTGCTGTATGACAGCTGAAATCCTTTGCCTGTCCCGGTTCCATTGCTGTTAAACTCCATCCAGAGATGATTTGACGTACTGTTGAGGATGACGTCCGACATGTCGTTTTTTGTGAATTTTCCCAGCAGTCTTGATGAACTATCTTGACCGTCATAAACCTAGATCAAAATACGCGAGAATGTTAAAAGCATTTGTTCCTGTGGTTCAACTGATGAAGCATTGCATTAGATGTGCAAAAGATTACGTGTTTGATTCCCAATCAAAAACATATGTTGATGAAATATGTTTACACTGTACAGTAAGTTGCTTTGGATAAAAGCATCTGCCAAATGTATAAATGTTATCCATGACACTTGATTAACCAATAGTCAGTCTCAAAAATGCCTTTTTTTGCTCTTTGTAAGTACGTGAAAAGTAGTAAGAGGAAATAGCACAAATGAGTCCAAAATCAGCAAAGGACCTCAAGTTGAGATTTTAAACTGTGCAGCACCGTAAGCCTGAGCTCTGCCCACCAGGCTACGGCTCTGACCCGTCTCGGAAATGCTCGTTTGATGATATACCCTCTGTCATGAAAAACAATATGTGTTTTCTCAAAATCTCGCATTTTGTGTCTGCATTGAATTATGTAATTGGTTTTCGAAATGACATGCATTTTGAGACAATAGCCTCTGCACAGAGAGGGCGGGAAACGCTGCGGCATAGGAGAAAATATTAAAGGTCATAAATCAATGTCAAGTAGCAGTTTTTCACTTTTCTGTTGCAGAGGACACGGTTTCAGGCCTTAATGAAAAATATCATGTGATTTCAGATTGCATGTGGAGAATGTCTGCCAGTAAAGGACAGACATATTCTGTTCTGATTGTCTATGATGCGGCAAACCAACAAAAAAAGTGCTGAAATCAGCCAAACTAATCGATAACGGATTAGGTTTTAGTCTTATTTGCAGACAAATTCAAACATTTAGAAATGTCATCCGACATTAGACTTTTGATGATTATTAAACACTGCAGCCGAATCACTGTAACTGCGACAAAATGTATGTGTTTCTGAATTGAAAAAGTGTCTTGTTCGCATCCTTCATTTGCAACTTCTTAATTAGTGGTCTTATTAGTCCTTAGGGACCATCTTTCTTATGTGATGGTGCATGTGCCTTGAGCACGACATAAATTCATCCATGAATAGTTAATGGTGTCTCTAAGTCCCATTTGCTGGTCTCTTAAGGATTACACGTTACTTTTTTACAGTGCTGCAAAGGTGATGTAATAACTTCATCAAACTTTTTGCTTTTGTTTAAAATATTCGCCATCACTTTTGCGTGTGTGTGTGTGTGTCTGTGTGTGTGTGTGTGTGTGTGTGCGTGTGTGTGTGTGTGTGTGTAATACACAAATTCAAAGTGCATGAATGCAGGTCAGAAATAAATCAAAGTGAAGAAAAACTTTTCTTAAGTTGTGTGCTTTGTGTTGTACATAGTTGCAACTTGTAGACTCCATTAAATCTTTAGGGCGCAGTCACACTATTCAAACTTTGACTAGTGTGAGCGCTCCATAATGTGCCCGAGTGCGGTTTGATTTACTTGGGCTCAGGTGCGGAATGCACAGTACACAGTGTGAAACATTCAACATCATCTACCTCCATAAAAGCCTTCTAATGCACAAAGTCTACTGTAAATCAAGTTATTGGCTTTCAAAAGAAAAAGTCGACTAGGAATCGCTGGAACAAGTCTACGTAGTATCCTGAATACACGAACCCTGTGCACTACGTCATGTTGAGAAGAGACGCTGTGCTCTCTCTTTGCATTGTGAAAGTGAATTCGGTTAATTTTCATTTCCAAAGGAGGTGCTGTGAACAATCAGTAGTTTAAATTAATCAACATTACAACAGTCACTGGAAACCAGGTTAACCGTAAAGGATGGTTTAGTGCATAGTTTTTTGTTCCTCTCTAAATGGTAAGTACGATTAATAATTGTTGCTTTTAGGTTCTGTTGAGCATGCTAAATATGTAGTTTTGTCAGTTGTGTTGTGTGCACTCAAGCTAATCGGCTAACTTAGCCTCAAGCTAAGCGGCTAACTCGCGTTTATAGTTCTGCTTATCTGCAATCGGCCCGCTATTGTCTACAAATATGTTGATTAGAATATGTGGTGTTCTTGGGATTCACGATAAAAGAGAAAGCAATTCGTTGGTTTCCAAACTGCAGTGCTTCAGTAGTACTGTTGTGTCCGTTTGGCTAATGCATATAACGTTATTGTTGGGTTGTTTACTACCAAGCTGTGGGCCCGGGTCACTAATGTAAGTGTTAAGCAACTTTTTCCTTTTGAGGCTTTTTTATATAACAGTGTGGAGCAGTATCATTATTATAAAGAATGAGGAAGATGCAAGCACCGTACATTGTAGTCCCTTTCCACTGTAAACACAGAGTAAGGTACAATGCGACCAATCAGAGCGGATTAGCATGATGCAAAGGAGGGGTTTGGTAAGATGAATCTTCAAACAATTCAATTGGAGTCATTGGGAAATAAGTAAAAAAATGTATGCCTTACTATAAAACAATAAAAGTGTTTTTTGACCTTGCATGCATCCAAACCTGTTGTTGGGGACTCTCAAAACAACCTGATATCACAAAATACGTGAAATAGTCACGCATTATTTTGCTCAGTTTTGCGTGACATTGTCCCTTATTTCCACCATATTACGTGCCCCTGACACGACTTTCTTTTCTGTGACAGTTTCACGTACTCAACTGTTTTTCCTATTTTCTTACAATTGTCACTTCGGTTTGGGGTTAGAACAACTTTCTGTTACATAAAATGACATCCTTACCGAAACCCAACTCTAACCCTAACGTCAGGCGACGATGGTTTAAAAAACATACACATTTTTTTATAAACCAATACACTAAGTGACATATCTAACCCCAAACCGAAGCGACAATTGATTAAAAATAGGAAAAACAGTTGAGTAACCAATACGTGAAACTGTCACGGAAAAGAAAGTCGTGTCAGGGGCACGTAATATGGTGGAAATACGTGACAATGTCATGCAAAACTGAGCAAAATAATGCGTGACTATTTCACGGAAATTTGTGATATCATGTTGCTCAAAAACATACCCTAACCGGTAACACTTTACTTAAAGGGGTGTTTATAAGACTGACATGACACCTTTATAATCATGACATGGCACATGTCATGAACAAGAAGGAGATTTTATGCACATTTATGGTAACTGTCATTAAGTGTCATTCGTTCAATTATGTCATTTTTAATTCAAAGATGACTACTTGACAAAAAAACAATACAGCATAACTTGTCATAAATCTGTCATAAACATGACATAGCAGAATAATTATCAAGCTTAAGAAACTAACTACCTTTATGGGTTAAAATTACATTAAACTGTCATTTAAATGTCATTAGGTGTTAATACTATGTCAAATATACACTCACCTAAAGGATTATTAGAAACACCATACTAATACTGTGTTTGACCCCCCTTTGCCTTTAGATCTGCCTTAATTCTACGTGGCATTGATTCAACAAGGTGCTGAAAGCATTCTTTAGAAATGTTGGCCCATATTGATAGTATAGCATCTTGCAGTTGATGGGGATTTGTGGGATGCACATCCAGGGCACGAAGCTCCCGTTCCACCACATTCCAAAGATGCTCTATTGGGTTGAGATCTGGTGACTGTGGGGGCCATTTTAGTACAGTGAACTCATTGTCATTAAGAAACCAATTTGAAATGATTCGAGCTTTGTGACATGGTGCATTATCCTGCTGGAAGTAGCCATCAGAGAATGGGTACATGGTGGTCATAAAGGGATGGACATGGTCAGAAACAATGCTCAGGTAGGCCGTAGCATTTAAATGATGCCCAATTGGCACTAAGAGGCCTAAAGTGTGCCAAGAAAACATCCTCCACACCATTACACCACCAACAACCTGCACAGTGGTAATAAGGCATGATGGATCCATGTTCTCATTCTGTTTACGCCAAATTCTGAGTCTACCCTCTGAATATCTCAACAGAAATCAGACCAGGCAACATTTTTCCAGTTTTAAACTGTCCAATTTTGGTGAGCTCGTGCAAATTGTAGCCTCTTTTTCCTATTTGTAGTGGAGATGAGTGGTACCCGGTGGGGTCTTCTGCTGTTGTAGTCCATCCGCCTCAAGGTTGTGCGTGTTGTGGCTTCACAAATGCTTTGCTGCATACCTCGGTTGTAACGAGTGGTTATTTCAGTCAAAGTTGTTCTTCTATCAGCTTGAATCAGTCGGCCCATTCTCCTCTGACCTCTAGCATCAACAAGGCATTTTTGCTCACAGGACTGCCACATACTGGATGTTTTTCTCTTTTCACATTGAGATTGTCTTGACCAGGACCACACCCCTAAATACATTGAAACAACTGCCATGTGATTGGTTGATTAGATAATTGCATTAATGTGAAATTGAACAGGTGTTCCTAATAATCCCTTAGGTGAGTGTATATCAATTAATTAATATATATAAAATATATTAATTTAATGTAATAAACTGTTTTCCAACAATATGGACCCAATGCTGCATGGCTTAACCCATTATTGTACTGTTTTCACTTAATTTTATGTGAATCGGTCTCCAAGTGCAATAAAATATAATTTTATCAATTTTAATAATAATAATAATGTTGTTAAACACATGGAGGAAACTAAAAAACATTATGAACTGAAGAATATTCATGATGCTGTTATAAAACTATTTGACAGAGTATTAACACTTAATGACAAATTATATTTGCACAACTGTAGTTGAGGTCAAGAAAAATATTCATGACGCTGTTTTTAAACTATGTGATAGAGTCTTAACACCATCAATTTGTATCATTGGTAAAAGTGGTCAGTTAAGTTAATGTCAAGTTGTCATAACAAAGACATCTCAAACAATGTTATCTTTGAATTGAAAATGAAATAATTGAATGAATGACACTTAATGACATCTTTATGTTCAATGCACATGTCATGTCATGATTATGAAGGTATCATGTCAGGCTCATGAACACCCCTTCAAGTAAAGTGTTACCCATTAACCTTTCTAAAAGCATAATACAGGCCTTTTAATATAAAAATCTCTCTCCATAATAAAAAATGGTTTTGGTTATACCATCCACCCTCAGGCACAATTATTCCTTGCAGTATTATGAAAATCCCAGATTTATACGACCTGTTGCTGGTGTAATTCAGCTCTCGCTCCTACCTTCAGGTAATCTCCATCGTGAAGCTGGAAGGTGGTGGCAGTAATCTGAATCCCCTGGCCTCTGTCCGTCTCAATGTGATAGATGCACTCATGGTTGTTGTCGTAATTAGCAGGGTAATTTGGTGACAGTAGGACACCCTGACTGCCCACAGAGGTGGAGCCACACTCGGCTAGGCAAATCCGTCAAGCAGTGATGGGAAACAAAAAGCAGTAAGAAGAAAAGGGTGAGGAGAGACAATTCAAATATCCCATCTAACTTATTAACAAAGCTGTGTGTGGCTCCCTAAAAGCAGAGCTCAAATAAGGTGGGCTCCATTCAAGCCTCTAGTGCCTCTGCTGTGACACTTGCTACTCCATTTCCTTCCGATAGGCCATTGTAGCAGTTAGCATATGCACCTTTGTCATTTTGATGAATAACCCCAACAGCAGCTGCTGAGGAATACTGATTAACTCGAGTCTTCATGCATTAGTTGTGTTGGTCACAAAAGCTCACTGCTGTCTTTGTATTTAATATTCTGTGCCTGTAATATTGTAAGTATATAAGCAGATGTTGCTTCAGGACCTTGAGCTCAGCAACTTGATACAGAACTCTCTAGCTTTAGCTTCCTAATATCTGGACTTTAGCTTAATTTATGTAAAGGGGGCAGCACAGTGGTTCAGTGGGTATCTGTAGCACTGTCGCATCAAAGCAAAAAGTATGTTGTGTATGGATTAACTAGATTAACTGGTTCTCACCATAAATATAGTTAATTTTATATTTCTGCACCACATAGAAGTCCAAAATTATGAAACACTTTCAAAAAAACTTTCAAATCACCCGTCTAGTCCAGGGAGGTCCCATGGCCAAACACTATGATGTTTGGGACGATTTTGATGGAGCGAGTCAAAATGACTCTAATTTGATTCAATGCAATTCCCTAAATATCACATTATGAAAAACAAGAAGGAATTAGGTATTAACAGGACCATTTTAGTATCAGTATTTGTCACACATTACAAACACTGTCAAAAAGTATGATTTTTAAAAATGCATTTCACCACAATGTTTAACATGTTTGTTTTAACAAATGTTTAATGTTGAAAATAAACTGTTGTAACGTTTAACATTTAAAATTTTATTCAACATGTTTTTTTTAACATACATATATTAAAAAACATCCTAAATAAACAAATTAATACTGCTGTGAAATTTCCTAAACAGGCTCATCTGCTTTAGATATTATTTAATTTAGCTTTGCATGCATGTTCATGTCCCTAAATGAGAAGAAGTGACAAAACATTTGGAAGAAAAAGATTACTTAAGTAGTATTTCATGTACATTGTAAATAGAATTGATAGCTCATTTTTACTATGTTTGTCTGGAAAAGTCTTTTTAATACTCCAAAAAATGGGAAAAGGCATTTTTACCCCATTTCAGGATAGTAGAACAAGCTACAAACACTATATATATATATATATATATATATATATATATATATATATATATATATATATATATATATATATATATACATATATATATATACATATATATATATATATATATACATATATATATATATATATATATATATATATATATATATATATATATATATATATACATATATATATATATACATATATATATATATATATACATATATATATATATACATATATATATATATATATATATATATATATATATATATATATATATATACATATATATATATACATATACATATATATATATATATATATACATATATATATATACATATATATATATATATATATATATATATATACATATATATATATACATATATATATATATATATATATATATATATATATATATATATATATATATACATATATATATATACATATATATATATACATATATATATATATATATATATATATATATATACATATATATATATACATATATATATATATATATATATATATACATATATATATATACATATATATATATATATATATATATATATATATATATATATATATATAAATTAGGTCTGTATAGTTGCTTTGGAACGACAACAAAAAATGTGGGTCAAATTGACCCGCGAACATCAAGATCGGTACAAATTTTGTTGCGTACACTTCAAAACATATCTGCCTATCCTAACTTTGCATGCATGTTCATGGCCATAAATGAGAAAAAGTCTCAAAATTTCAAGAATATAATCGAAGGTTAACTGTGTTTTCTTGCAGCTAAAATTGTTCTTGAGCCAGTCGAACAAACAGATTGCGATTCTGTTCGGTGCCACTAGATCTGAAAATGATGTAAATTTTTTAATTCAGTTTGTCACTTTACATTTTTTGTGGATAATTCAATTTTGAATTTCAAAGAGAAGAATTTCTTCTAGTGGTCCTGGACCCGAGATGTATTTCACACAATGTCCAACCCACCACCAACTGTATTACCAAAAAACTGAACAAATTAATGCTGTCAATTTACATAATTTCACAGGTTTCCAGTGAACACTTTGAATGGGGAAACCCTGCCGTTGGGTCTTTCGGAACCTAGACACACCTCTCTATCAAGAACTTCCGCATCAACCCTTTATCAATTTTATGTAGCTAATATAATCTAAACCTCTTGAGGCTAATGTTTGTTGTGCTCACCAGACCAATTAAAGACAGAGTCTTATTACACTGCAGCGATTAACCACTATTAAAACCCGCTCCGACAGGAGGACTGTGCTGTTACAACCAATTATTTTGTCAGCATTTTTAATGCCGTCCACAAATATCCATGACCTTAACCACTTAACCACCTCAACAGCAAAAGAATTAGCAATCTAGTTATTTTCAATTCATTTATTATTGCAGGGTGCCTCTCTGAAATATTTCACCCTACAGTGCCGAAATTTACTGTGTCAAGTTTCATTATAAATAAAACATTAATAAGACAGGGGAATAGTCAGAGCATTTAAATAATGAATTTGATGCATTATGAAACAGACTCTATTCGGAGGAAAAGAAACATAGCAGATTTCAAATATTATATGGCCAAAATTTTACTCTGGTTTTATGAGATATTTTATGACCAAATTAACTTGATCCATATCCTTGATCTATAAAATGTCTGCAGACTCTCCAAAATCACTGATTTATGGCAACCTTAGGGTCTTTTCACTTCATGCGTTTCTCTGATCGGTTAGCTATCTGACCATGAAAAGAGGAAGGTGAAAATGCACTCCGAAATGCTTTCGAGATGGATTTAAATTCGATCGCTTAAACCACTTCAGAAGGTGGCCTGAGAGAAAACTGGACATAAGAAGCAAACATGAGTACGACAATCGAAAGTTAGCTGGTCAGAAACAAACCGATAAAACCATTCAATGACAAACTTGCTTATATTAATCAAATAAAACTTTTATTTTCAAGCGTTTTTGTTAGACAGAAGTGTTTTGTTAAGCGCTTTTTCAACCTGTCAATAATCACACCGTCTCGCTCTCATATTGCTTTGTACACTGCAGCTTATGCATTTCCAAATGCTCAACATAAGTGCCGCTTTTTGTTGCTTAAGCATTTTGCATGGGAATAGAATATCAGATTGATCTTCGTTTAGTCAAGATGCATGATATGTGTCCAAATTTGAATGGTTTTAACAAATCGAATAGCTATCTGATTTGCATAAAGTTTATGAATCATTGTTAATATTGTTACATTGCTAATACTGTTTTAACTTAATCTGACATGATTATAGTCTTAAACTCTATTCGCACAGAATTAGTATTACCTGGTGACCTCTAGTGATTTGTAATAACTGCAGAGGTTGTCTGTGATCTTAATCCCATGCGAATCTGCCATGTCTGTAATCTGTAAAGTAAAAATGACCCTGCATATGACCTACCATATTTCATCAAACACCGAGGTCCTGTAATAAATTTAGTCCTGTGCGAATTGGCATCTCTGTAATTTGGCCATGACTTGGCGGGATCATATACCATTTTATCAAGGCTGTTGGCTTTTTTATTTAGTTTTTCTCTGTTTCTGCACCCTTCACACTGCAGCTGAGGAGCGCAGCGCACACACATAGTGTACAGAGACACATCCCTCCGCTTCTTATGGCTTTCCATGTGAAACTTGAGGGTTTTGTTACATATTTATGCTTTTAAAGGTCTTATCTCTCTCTTTGATTATTAATATGTGCAGAACTTTCATTAAATGAGATCTCTGTACAGGCGGAGTTGTCAGCTATGACATCGCAGGACCACTCGATGCGGCATCGTGACGCGGCTGATCAGGACAAAAACTCATGCATTTACATGCAAAAGGTACCTTTACCGTGTGACGTAGCGTGGCATGTATAGGTCACAGTGTTACGCAAGGACTCAACATCTTTTCTGTGAGATAATGTTGTTAATTCAAGTAAAATCACAGGCTTTGCTTATCCCGTGTAATACTCCCGGAGTTTAAAAGTCGCTGTGGATAATAGTTGTATTGCGGATTGATGAGATAACTCGTCAATGGCGGGGAAAGGGTTAATTGAAAAGAAGCTGAATTTGCATGAATGAATGTAGGCATAACGTGTGTGAGGTTCAATGCTTCTTTTTTCTAGAACTCCACCACAGACCTTTGCTTGTGTCATGTTCAAGGCCTACACAACCAATCCCAGACTACGTGCATTCATTACCAAAACATTGTACTCATTTTTGCTAAATATAACAAACAAAGACATGAAAGAAGGGCTTGAGAGAAGAACTGAAAAAGAACAAAACAATATGGTTGAGCAAGTAATGATTAAAAATCATGCCTCTACCTACCCACACACCTGGGCAGGGCCGCACTCCACACCCTCCGCCCACCACCCAAGCAGGTAATCTTACTCTCGCCCTCCAGACGGTAGCCCGCAAAGCAGGAAAATAACAACGAATCGCCCACTCCGAACTGGAAGCCCACTCTCCTGCTATATGCGGGCACTCCTGGGTCTTCGCACGGCTCCAGGCTGTACTCTGCAATACAAAGCCATAATAACTCCACAGACTGCTTAGCAAAGCAAGGTTAGAGTAAGCAACCATGACAACCGTGCCTTCCAGCGAAGCATAATGAACGGAATGAGCGATGTCCTCACCGGAGAAGGTGATATTGAAGCCCTCGTACGACATGGAAAAGTCGGAGACGAAGCGTAGCTGGACGCTGAAGTTGCCGACCAGGCCGGCTTTGATGGAGGAAGGCAGGATGGAGCCCGTGAGCCTGGCCACCGGCTCTGTAAAGCTGCCGTCCTCTGTAATGAGCAAGTAATCGTGGGAGTCCTCCAAGTGAAACGTGTGGAAGAGGAGCTGCACTCCTGGGGAGTTTCAGATGAGATTTCAGCCGTCAGTCACACAGCAAAATCTCCCTTTCTACCCGCAACACACTGAGAAGCTTCGGAAGGGAACATAATACTGATCGAAATGAAATTTCGCCTGACATGTCGTTGAGTAATAAAATGTAGAGAAATGTGAAACTTACCTTACAATCATTATCAAGGGTAATTTCAAAGGGCAAACTGTCTGGGTAAAATCAATGCATGTCTAGGAGCCATTTTTTTTATTTGTTTAACAATTTATTATCAATTATAATTTATTATAATGCTTGCATTTCATTCTGTTTCATAAGCATGTGCTCTCTACAGGTCTAAAAGCCATTAAAAAGGAAAGAGACCTGGGAAGAGGCGAGCACACAGCTTTTGACCTTGGCTTTGTTGCTGTTTTTGTTATTCTGCTATTCTCAATTTGTCACATTTAGTTTATTTATTGGCTAAAGAAGCTTTTTCTTTGTAATACATCAGTAGCACTTTTGGAAATATCTACGGACTTCATCTGCCTTTTTTGTTTGCAACAAACAAAATCTAAAATTCCCAAAAATCAAAATAAGGATATATGGTCATTACAGGCTGTAACCCGTGCTCTTTGTCTCACCTTTCCCATGAGACACTTCTATCGTCCACGTGCAGTTAAGAGAATTTGGGTAGAAATCTGGAAAACCAGGTGAGAGAACCGTTCCGGTTTTTCCGTAGATGTAGCCCCCACACAGAGCTGAAAAAGCAATGAAAAAATAATTTATGTTTGGCTACGGTCTACTGTCTCAGGAAAAGAGAAAAACAAATGTTCTACGGTAAACTTAGATAACCTCAGGTAAAATTTGATCATGAACAATGCTTATCTTTGCAGTTCCCACTTCCATAATCCTAGGGTGTTGCAGAAGGTTGCCAAGGACATTGCAATGTGGATCCTAAAAGGTTTTGAAAGGCTTTTAATGCATTGCTATGTGGTTGCTAGAGGTGTTCTGTACCGTTGCTAAGGCGTCAAGTCGAAACGTCCCTCCCTCACATATGGCTTTAATGTAGGTCTATGGAATTTTTCACCCATTTCATTGTCCGCCAAACAAATATCGTGAGATTGCTTGGAGAAGTAATATAGTACACTCTCCCCAATAACCCACATGATTTGAGCTTTCACTCATGCCTGTGGAACAAAGGTGCAGGACGTGTTACACTCCAAATGCTTTTAAAAAAACAAACATATGGCGGACCATCTGGGGTATCTGGACCTCAGTAACTCATTTAAGATTATTAACTTTTGCAATAAGTGAATGTCCTTTTACCAACATGATTAACAATGCCTTTAGTCTTAAAAGTGACAAACACAACTGTTGGGTTAAATTAACCCAGAAAATGTTTATATTGGACACAACCATTAGTTGAAAATAACCCAGCATTTTTTAAAGTGCTCTTGCAAATAATATCCACAGCATGTAAAATACTCTTTCCATAAATAAATGAATAAATAAAACACACAAACATTAATTCATCCCTCTTTAGAAATTAAAAAATAGACATGTTCCTACATGAAAAGCACACTGTTTGGGGGGGGGGTCTTATTTACAGGTTTAAAGAGTTGGATTCTTAAACTAAGCATAGGTAATTAACCCCATCAATGTTGTAAAAGCAGGCGGTAAAAAATCAGCGCATAAAGTAAATAACCCCAAAGTATAATTAAAGGCGGGGTGCATGATCTCTGAAAGCTAATGTTGATATTTGAAATCACCTAAACAAACATGTGTTCTGCTTTATAGAATGCTTTTTTAGTTTGATATTAATTTATGTACTTTTGGTTTGCATTGTGGTTTCTGTTGTCTGTGATTTTCATTAGTTTCATTGGTTTTTCATCATCTGTTCTTGTTCTACTAGCCATTATCTTTGTGTGTATATATGTATTGCTCCTCTTTTAATTAGTTCATGGTCAGTTGTTGTTGGGGAAGTAATATGTTGGATATTGTCTTGCTGTTATCTGGTACTTTACTTTTGAATCAGTTTGTGTTTTTATTATATTTTACATCTAAATGTGGTTTCCATAGTCTTTATACTGCATCCCAATCTGCCTGCTTACACTACCGTGTAAAAGAATGCAATGTTTTCATTATGGGAAGGTATGCACATATTAGTGTGTAGCAGCTGAGTATATATGCCGTATATATGTGTAACTGAAATGACTGTTGATGCCTAGATACACATTGTGATTGTTAACAAACAAACGCATTAAAATACGTGTATATATATATATATATATATATATATATATATATATATATATATATATATATATATATATATATATATATATATATATATATACATATACGCTGTATATATATGCATGTATTTGTACACGTTAGAAATAGATTTGATAAATTCTGTGCAATTTTGTCTTGCTTTATAAAATACTGACATTGTCTCAACGTTTTGTGTTCTGTTCTGTTTTTTGTTATTATTTCATTTAATTTCCTTTTATTAAGAATTCTGTTAGTGGGCTTAATATTTTTATTATTATTTTTAAAGTAAAACTACAACGTTTTTCAAAACTTTACTATGTTCTTACCTCAACTTAGATGAAATTATACATCCCTGTCTCTTTTTAGTACGTGCAGTTCATCTTTGTACGGCGCGTCGTGAATGTGTTAGCATTTAGCCTAGCCCCATTCATTCCTTAGGATACAAACAGGGATGAATTTAAAAGCCACCAATTTAAAGACTATTCCCTATTTAAAAACTGTTACAAGTAAGTATGATGGCACAAAATAAAGCGTGATGATAAGAACTACATTGTATGGCAGAAGAGCACAGTTTGCAGCACTTTGACCTCTGGCGCAGTAACATCATCACTCCTGACTACTCCCCCTTCTCGTTGAAACTCAGTAAGAGGAGGAGTAATGATGAAAATAGATGAAAAAACTGTAGTTTTCCTCTAAGATTTAGTGTCCAGATCATATTAAAGGCAAGATCATAATTAAGGTATATCATTTAGCATAAATAATGGGTATCAAATAAACACCTACATTATTTTATTTACTATTTTTCTCTCATTTATTATTTTAAATAATTTTCTTTTATTATCTAATTTATTATTTTAAATTATTTTCTTTTATTTACTATTTTTATCTCATTTATTATTTTATATTATTATTTCATTTAATGTATCATTTTATTTATTGTTTTATTAATTATTGTATTTTTTATATTTTCTTTTCTTTTCTTTTATTTACTATTTATTATCTTATTAAGAATTATTTTAGTTGGCTTACTATTTGTATTATTTTTAAGATTAATTGCCCAGATCATGTTCAAGGCAAGATCATATCCAGCAGCCATATCACCCTGTAGCCCAAGACAGCTTGCCCACTTTAGCTAAGCAGGGCTGAGCCTGGTCAGTACTTGGATGGGAGACCTCCTGGGAAAGCCAGGTTGCTGCTGGTAGAGGTGTTGGGGAGACCAGTAGGGGGTGCTCACCCTGTGGTCTGTGTGGGTCCTAACATCCCAGTATAGTGACGGGGACACTATACTGTCTAAAAGCACCGTCTTTTGGATGAGACTTTAAACCGAGGTCCTGACTCTCTGTGGTCTTTAAAAATCCCAGGATGTCATTTGAAAAATGGCATCCTGGCCAAACTTGCCCATTGGCCTACTAATTATCCCCATACATACAAATCATTGGCTTTATCACTCGGTCTCCTCTCCACTAATATGCTGGTGTGTGGTGGGTGTTCTGGTGCAATATGGCCTATGTAAAGTGCTTTGAGGTCTGCAGAAAAAGCGCTATATAAATGTAACAAATTATTATATTCAAGGTATATCATACAGTATAAATAATAGGAATCAAATAAACACCTGCATCATTTTATTTTAATTTAATTTACTATTTCTTGTGTATTATTTTACTGTATTTACTATTTTATCTCCCTTATTATTTTATATTGCTATTTCATTTTATTTATTATTTTATTTTATTTTTATATTTTATTTTATTTTATTTACTTACTTCAGTTGGCTTACTATTGTGCATTATTTTTAAGATTAAGTGCCCAGATCATGTTCAAGGCAAGATCATATTCAAGGTATATCATTTAGTATAAATAATGCGCATCAAATAAACACCTGCATCGTTTTATTTAAATTTAATTTACTATTTCTCATGTATTATTTTATTTGATTGTATTTACTATTTTATCTCCCTTATTATTTTATTTCTTATTTTATTTTATTTTATTTCTTATTTTATTTTTATATTTATTTTATTTTATTTACTTATTTCAGTTGGCTTACTGTTTTGTATTCTTTTTAAGATTAATTGCTGAGCTTGGCCAGATCATATTTAAGGTACACATTTAGTATAAATAATGGGCATCAAATAAACACCTGCATCGTTTTATTTTAATTTAATTTACTATTTCTCATGTATTATCTAATATGATTGTATTTACTATTTTATCTCCCTCATTATTTTATTTATTATTTTATTTTATTTCTGATTTTATTTTATTTTTATATTTTCTTTTCTTTTATTTACTTATTTCAGTTGGCTTACTGTTTTGTATTCTTTTTAAGATTAATTGCTGAGCTTGGCCAGATCATATTCAAGGTACACATTTAGTATAAATAATAGGCATCATATAAACACGGGCATTGTTTATTTTCTGTTACAAAGCTTAAACATTACTCGAACTGGAATGGGATACATAATAAAGTAATTACATCCGAATTTGTGTTAGTGAGATAAAGTATACTGACAGCAAGTCATTAGCACAATATAAAATATCATCAAGTCAACTTATTTTAAGATATTGACCTTCTAACTACAATATTTATTTACATATTAATATAAACTATTTTTCTAACAGGTTAAATAATTTATTATCTTTAGTATGGGCAGTTACCGTTGCCAAGCAACTTGTTGCATTAAAATACAATGCACGGTTCCAGGTGTGTGTTTACTGTATTAAGATTGTACAACAGCTTCAATCACTGCTCATTCATTGTATACTTCAAAACATGAGTCTGACAGCAGAGAAATGTCGTATCTTCCAGTGAACATGTATTTACATTTTTGGCAAACAGACAGGGAGTATCTGTCCTGTTTCTAATAAGGGTCAAGCTCTGATGAGAGCCCCATCAGACAGAATCAAAGTCTATTAGAGGAAATGCATACAGCCGATAACAAACAGGCAGAGGAGCACATTGGAAATTCGACAACGTACAGACAACAGTCTGATTGCTCTTACTGGAAAACATTTTGTTTAACTCCAATCCCTGTAATCGGGAAACAAATAAGATAAACAGCTTCATGCTTCATTCACCTGTAGGTCCTTTTTCCTATCAGCTTAAAGACTCTTTGTGGCTGTCTCCCTCCCATTATTATTTGTTGCCTTCTTCCTCCTCTTCTCAGTTTAAGGTTATCTATGAAACAGCTCATGCTAGTCACCTCTCCTCTAATCAAAAATTTATGAAGTCAGATATCAGGGGAGTGTTAGGAAGGCTTTAACTTTTTCCCCTGATAAAATAGTGATGCAGAAGTGGCAGTGAAGCTACTTTAAAAGTGTAGTTTCTCAAACTGCCCATTATTTAAACATTCACAGAAAGTTTTGTGTCTTTATTTTAATGCTCGTTCGAGTAAAAGCCCAGAATACCACCTGTTTCGCACTTGCAAGTAGCAAATTTTGATTCATTGCATGGATGGTACAATGGTGTAATGTCAGTAGATTTTAAGAGAATTGTCTTTTTTTTAGTTATACCTTTAAAGGGGCGATGAATCAGCTGTTTTATTGTGTTATATTGTTGTCTGAGGCCTACTTATGACGTTTGTGTGGTTTTTACATCGAAAAACGAATATGTGACTAAATTACCGTATACAACACAGTACGCGCGCATCAGAACCTAAATTGCGGCTGGTAAGTCCTTATCAATAACTTTGTATATTTCTATTGTGCTTGTAAGGTTGCCCTTATGAACACGTAACGTTACATACCACAGTAATATGATAAAAAAAGATTTGTTTGTTGAGTGTTGGACCTTTCAACAACACTTGCCTAAATTACCCTAAACAACACAGTAAGCGGGCATCAGAATCTTAATCGCGGCTGGTAAGTCCTATCACTAACTTTGTATATTTTTATTGTTATATTACAGTTGTACTGTTAAGTGTTACACCTTTATTAATCGTTTAATGTTTTTAGTAAATTAAAACAGTCAAACATATGTGTTTAGACATAAATGTTACACACAATCAGGACATATCAAGCGATCTCAAAGCAATATTGACACATAGTAACTTACTAAAATGTTTTACTCACATAAGACTGCTATGCCATTCCTGTCAGATTCAATATTGATAGTACAACATAGCTTTTAAATCTCTGCAAATCCAGCATCGACTTCTTTACAAATTAATTCAAGTAAACAAACAATCTGTTTTCCCCTTGCGAGCTGGAACTTCAACCACACACAAATTTTGGCAATCTTTAAAAGGCATTTTTGCTGCATGGTTTGCCTTGCACTACATGTGTTACTTCCCTACACGCGAACTTTGGAGGTGGTGTTTAAAATCTTATCTACATCATAGATTGGTACCTTCCAGGACCTGGCATTTTCTGGGATTGGTGCCAAAAACAGTTATAATTCAGCAACAATGACATTTTCAGTTCTTTAACTTTGTTGTATGTTCAAGTACGGTGACTTCTTATAAAACAAAAATCAAGTAAAAATTGATTCTTTGATTTACCGCTCTTTTAATGGTTTATGTGACAAAAAATTAAAAAGGGGTCATAAGCCGTTCAATATTTCTCACTCAAACTTCTTTTTTTTTATAGGAAAGAGGTGAACACAAAAGGAAAATGTGCTCATTGGGGGGTTTTATGGGGTCTTAAAAGAAGTTTCACTTCAGTCAAAGTACTTTTGGAAAAGTAATTTCTTTAGGTTATCAGCACTGTAACTAGTTACTCCCCTAGCAGTTGGAATGAGCTGTATTTTAGTAACAGGAATTAAGAGAGTGCATGCTGGTTTACCATCACAGCTGGGAAGAGCGTGATTCCACTGATGGCTTCTCTCACAAACAATGGGCTCTTCATCGCTCAGAGTATAGCCCTGATCACAACTGAACGTCACCCTTGAGCCAATGGCGAAATTATTCCCATGCCTTTTCCCGTTCACCGGTATCCCTGGATCTAAACAGGAATCGGTGTCCATCATAATACCTGTAAGAATGAAGAAAGAAAAACATATTTCACCTCCTGGGTCTAAATTGAAAGGAGAATGGCGTCAGATGCACTTCATACAGTATAAATCAGCAGAGGTCTGTTTCCCTGTGGTCTTTTACGCTTTTAGCCTCTTCCGACCAACACATTTTTATTTCCACTTACCTTCTGGATTTCATACAATTCGAGAAAGTCGTCAGCACTTTTTACTACACTTAATCCCCCATTGAGTCTGACACCTGATGAATACTTCAACCTGACACTTTCACAAGCACTCGCTATTATGTGACCACTTACAGGCCTGTGATAGCCATCTAAAAGAGATGAAAAACGATAACGCTTTAACGCGAATGAGACATTGGCTTTACCTAGAGGTAATTTATTGGGAATTGTAAATAGCAGTAGAAAAATCTCTCATGTTTCCTCTTGCCAGCAATTTTCTGTGTCTGTCTTAACACATCACATTATAATAAAGATGTTAATTTACTGTGAAATAAAACCAGCTGGAAACTGTTTGCTGAATCAATTTAGTTTTTGCAAAACTATATTTGCTAAAGTGACAATATACTTCATTTAATACAATAGCCTATTTATACAGTTGCAGTAATAATAAACAAGCAGGTGCTAGATTCCTATAAAGCGCTGTTTAATTAGTAAAATAATAAATCCTGCAATAAAGACTATAATGATGTGGACAGGCAGTAAAAAGGCGACTGATCCAAATGCAGATTTTATTAAATATAAAACAAAATAATTTAAAGGTAACAGAAACTCTGAATGAAGACATATAAGCACTCAACATACCAAACTGACCAACGACTGACAGAACACAACTCAAACACTAAGGCTGTATACACTCACCTAAAGGATTATTAGGAACACCTGTTCAATTTCTCATTAATGCAATTATGTAATCAACCAATCACATGGCAGATGCTTCAATGCAATTAGGGTTGTGGCCCTGGTCAAGACAATCTCCTGAACTCCAAATTGAATGTCAGAATGGGAAAGAAAGGTGATTTAAGCAATTTTGAGCGTGGCATGATTTTTGGTGCAAGATAAGCCGGTCTGAGTATTTCACAATCTGCTCAGTTACTGGGATTTTCACGCACAACCATTTCTAGGGTTTACAAAGAATGGTGTGAAAAGGGAAAAACATCCAGTATGTGGCAGTCCTGTGGGTGAAAATGCCTTGTTGATGCCAAAGGTCAGAGGAGAATGGGCCGACTGATTCAAGCTGATAGAAGAGCAACTTTGGCTGAAACAACCACTCGTTACAACCGAGGTATGCAGCAAAGCATTTGTGAAGCCACAACACGCACAACCTTGAGGCGGATGGGCTACAACAGCAGAAGCCCCCAACGGGTATCACTCATCTCCAATACAAATAGGAAAAAGAGGCTACAATTTGCACGAGCTCAACAATATTGGACAGTTGAAGACTGGAAAAATGTTGCCGGGTCTGATGAGTCTCGATTTCTGTTGAGACATTCAGATTTGGCGTAAACAGAATGAGAACATGGATCCATCATGCCTTGTTACCACTGTGCAGGCTGCTGGTGGTGGTGTAATGGTGTGGGGGATGTTTTCTTGGCACACTTTAGGCCCCTTTGTGCCAATTGGGCATCGTTTAAATGCCACGGCCTACCTGAGCATTGTTTCTGACCATGTCCATCCCTTTATGACCACCATGTATCCATCCTCTGATGACTACTTCCAGCAGGATAATGCACCATGTCATAAAGTTTGAATCATTTCAAATTGGTTTCTTGAACATGACAATGAGTTCACTGTACTAAAATGGCCCCCCAGTCACCAGATCTCAACCCAATAGAGCATCTATGGGATGTGGTGAAACGGGAGCTTTGGATGTGCATCCCACAAATCTCCATCAACTGCAAGATGTTGTCATATCAATATGGGCCAACATTTCTAAAGAATGCTTTCAGCACCTTGTTGTTCCTGAAATAATTATTAGGTGTTCCTAATAATCCTTTAGGTGAGTGTATATATACACATGAATTAACAAGGTGTAACAAAACACACCTGGAGAAACAATCATATAAGAAACAATGACCACTATAAACAAGGAACAGGAACTGCAAATACAAACTAAAGGTGCACAGAACACACAATTAAAGACTGGGGAACACAGAACAAGATCTTGGACATTAACAATAGACAGTGTTGTGACCAGAGGTTGTGTTAGACTTTTTCATTCTCCATCATTTTAATGAACAGCGTTGTAAAAATACCATCATAATCAATTATTATCCGTCATTTCATATTTTAATGATCATAATTAATAGCTTTTGTTTTCGGTCACCTTTCACTTTTAATTATGAGCTTACAAGATAACAGCCTCGGACAGATGACTTGTTTTGTTTTGGAGATTGATCTCATGCTCTTCCACCACACTGACATGTTTTAAACTTTAGCATCGCTGCGCAGACCTATCAGCGTATGACATCAAAGTATCACGAGAGAGTTTCGAGACCAGTGCTTACTAATAGTTCTCTCACAAAACTTCTTATAGATCAGTCTGCGCAGCATTAAGTCAAATACACACTTGTCACCAACTGAACAGGGCTAGGAATTACATTTACAAGTGTAATCCGTCAGAATGACTGATGGCTTTCAGATTTTTCCATCACTGCTAAAAATAATCTGTCAAAGACAGAACATTAACGGTTAACGCAACTTCTGTGTCAGAGCCACCCCTTCAAAGTTAGCAAAATCAAGTTTAGTACGGTGTTACACTGACAAAGAGACAGCACTGTTAAAAGTGAAAGATGGATCTACTTAAACAAATAACTTTAATTGGGAACACTTATTAAAATTACTTAAATTACTTACATTTTCTCACTTTAAGTGAAAAATTTAAAGGGGACAAATCTGACTTTTTTCATGTTTAAGTGCTATTATTGGTTCCCCAGTGCTTCTATCAACCTATAAATGTGATAAAGATCAACCCAGTAACTTAGTTTGGGTAAACCATTCTCTGCAAGCATGTGAAAAAATAGCTCATTGAAATTTGGCTCCCCTTGTGATGTCATAAGGGGATAATGCCTCCCCTTGATCTGCACTATCCAATCACAGCACTGCCATTTAGTGCAGAGATCAGCTCATTTGCATTTAAAAAAGACACCCCAAAACAGCAATATTTGCTCACACCTACAAATTTTGTAAAGCGGAACTCCACCCTAAAACAACATTATGCTCCAACACTATATTTAATCACATATATGTAGTTGATTGTCCTGCCATCAAATGTACTAACGATATATAAAAAAATGAAAGCTTTTAATTCCTACAGTAATGGCGATTTGATGGGTCGTCAAATCAGCGGAAGAAAAATAGACGACTATATAATTCTGAATGGGGGCGGGTCTTGAGGCGAGATGATTGAGAGTAGATGATATAGTTCTTTGATTGACAGCTGCACGGGATGAGCTAACGTTAGCTTGCTTTGCTCGTGTTCATAATAATAACATGAGAATAACTTTTTTGTATGTTTACCGTAGTTACATAAAACACGCAACAACTAAACGGCTCAGTCCAAAGGTCACCCATCCACGCATAGTAAAGCTATGGTAGCTGGACAAACATGTCATTGTCAACATAATGATGAAACACTCTCTATAAAACAATTGATCCATTTAGGGCTACTGTAGAAACATGGCGCTGCTTACACTTCCATGTGGTGTGTGTAGATAAGCTAATACAAACATATCTGTCTATTATTTAAGGTCTTTACAGATTTCTGAAAACATAGTTTTGTAAATTATATTCCATTTCTGTCAACCGGTCCTATTTTATATACACACTGCACCTTTAATGAATTTACAGCCTATCTTGTTGCACACTAAACATTTCTTTTGGAGTAAACAATGTGTGTAGTTCAACACATAAAACAAAGCTGTTTTATGAGAGGAATCACAGCTGGTAGGATTCAATTTATGATTTTTTCCATGGAATTGACAAACTGTGGCTGTAATATAGTGCGCTAATATCAGGGCCATTATATGATTATTTGGCACACAACATAAGTTATACATTGCATTTCTTCACTGATACAACAGCAAGGTTGTCATCTCCTCAAGTAATAAGAGCATGTGCTTAGTGCTGTGGTTCTCAAACTTTTTCAGCAAGCAGCCCCCCTTTTGTACGGCGCCCCCCCACAAAAAAAATTTAGGACAAAAAATCAGTTCTTAAACTCGACATTTTAATAAATAAAAAAAAACATATTAAATTATACAAACTAGTGCTTTTGGTTAGTAGCCTTATTTTTTTTAGATTTAATTATAAATTTATCATGAATTCTGTATATATTTTATAAAATGGGGCCCCATGTCATAAAACTGGGGCCCCCCTGGCACCATCTAGCGGCTCCCCTGGGGTTTGAGAACCACTGGCTTAGTGAATGTTCAGGTCTTACAAGATGGGAAATCTGCTAAAACAGCCTGTTTCTGTGCAAATAAAGCTCCACTAACAAGCTGACAATAGCTAAGTGCATGCATTAAAATATACATTTCACAATAATGAAACTTCTCATCGTAAAGCTTGCAGTAACAAATAAACAGGTCTTGTGTGAGTAAGGAATTTAACTTTAATTGCACACTTAAGTGCAGTTTATAAAACATTGTTGAGTTAATCTTTCTACCGTTTACCATATTCAAAAAGAAAAGTAATTTCCTTTTAAGACAAATATGATTCACAAAGGTTCCTTATCTCCCCACTTAAACTTCATCTTGATAATGTTTTCATGATATTACTACTGCTCATTTACAATCATTTTAATCTGAACAAAAAAATTCAATGTAAAGAGGCATTTATACATTGAAGATAACTATATGATTATATGATTACTAAAACTGTGTTAGCGCCCACACAGTAACGTTATGATCATTCTAAATGCACAAGCTGCCGTGTTTTACAGTCACAAAATTGGATGTAGATGACTCCAAAATCTGACTGCTTCCTCTGAAGGCTCGCGCTGGCATGGAAAATATTTATCTTGCCAGCTAGCTTACATCAAAAATTACTTCACGATTGCAATTCAGACATTAAAACCTGCAACGCAATTAACAATAGCCAAACAACACTCAGGAATCCGCCAGACCTCATATCTGGCAGTAGGGGAGAGCGGGGACAATTGCAACATGACTTATTTCTCCAATTAGGAATTCATACTGCACTTGCTTAGTTAGCCCCGTCATCTATTCTAAAAGAAAGCAGCCATATGTGGCCATTCCCTCTTGAAAAACTAGTTTTTACACTCATAATATTTGTCATACCGTCTAAAATCCTTTTATGAGTGTTCTCTTCTAAACGGCATAGCTAGCATGTGTCAAAGCTAGCATAAGTTTTATCATGACTGTCGATGTACAATATGCAACTGCAACTGTCCCATATCACAACACTGATCTTGTCATAATAACATAATAAATTTGTACTTTTATGGATTCATAATGAACCATTTGAATAGCCAGATGTCTGCCATTGTCACACTCCCAGTCAGTTCTCCTGCCTACTTCAACATTTATCTCCATCTGGACATCTCCATCACTCCCCTTACCTGCCAGCCATTATCATTATCATCTTCACTCCATATAAATGTTTCAGTGGCAGCAACATACAGTAAATAAACAGATTTTGTGGCCCAAAGTTTACTTTCGGTAGACTTGTTCCAGTATCATTGATCATTTAATCCTTTCTTCTCATGTCTTGAGTCTCCTTCGTCCATATGAATAGCGAAATGCCAAAATTATGTTAAAGAATAATCTTTAATGAATATTAGTGGCGGCCGGTGACTTCTTTTTTCGAGGGCGCACGATGCAAAGTTTGTCACAACATGTATATAGCCCGCCGTGTGTGGTTCGTAATTTCAAAATATGTGTTCAGCGCGTCAAGTGATCCTATGTGCATCACGTGTCTTGTCAAAATAAGTGCCTGCTGCAGACGCATCTAAAGGGTTTATGATAAAAGAGTCGCTCACGTTTGCCAGATAATCTCATGCGTAATCAGAGTTTACTGTTAAGAGAGTGTCTTCCGTGTTTTTTTTTTTTACGTGAGCGTCTCTTTTATCATAAACGGTTTTGACACGTGCGCAGCAGGCACTTATTTTGACAAAACATGTGATGCACATGACGCAACAAACACATGTTTTGAATTTGCGCCAATCGGAAGAGCAGTCACGAGCCTCCACTGGTTGCAACTGTCTCCTGAAATGGGGTCAAACATGCTACAGCAATCGCTCTGATCCCAACAACGTTGTTCTTTGTTTCTGCATTTGTCAGAGAAACAGAAAAGCAATGAACTCACTTTCATAGCGGATCTGAAAGCCTTCGCTGGAGCGGCTGTTGTCGGTGGTGAAGAGCAGGTACATGTAATTGCCGGTGCTGATGAGGAAGTGTGGCGCCTGAGTGCCGTGGTACTCGCCGATCAGAGGCGACGAGTTGGAGGGCCCGTCCCGAATCTCCAACGTGTCGTAATTAACCTCCGTCTGAAACCTGCATGAAAAAACGGGGATAGTAAAACATCTGCTTTTGACCGAGGTCTTTAGAAGAATTACTTTAATGAGGAGGATTAAATAGAGAGTTAACGAACAAAATTGCGAGAGTGAGAGATGACAAAAAAGACTGTGGCCAAATCCTGAAAGGCTGTGAGTTTTTAACACACTCTTAATCTGAATCAGTACCTGTCAAATGAGATCTTGATGGCATGATCTTTTCTGGCTTCGATCACCCATTCGCAGTTGAGGGAGTCTTTGTAGTATCCGGGCCAGCCAGGGGATAGCAAGACTCCAACAGGAGATGTAAGATGTCCGCCACATGGAGCTGGTGGATCGAGTACACAAAACAGGAGACTGTAAACAGCAAAATGGCTCTTGGGGTGTTTTTCTCCAAAATAACTTTTGACGGTATTTTTCACATTTCCCTTAAAAGAATATTACACTATTAATTTACTATTAAAAATCCTAATAATTTACTCACTCCCATGTCATGCAAGATGTATATTTCTTTGTTCAGTCAAGTTTTTTTGAGGAAAGCATTTCAGGATTTTTTTCTATATAATGGACCTCAATGGTACTACTCGTCTTGCACTAGCCGTGTGATGTGCCAGCATGACCTTACGTATTACATAATCACGTCGAAAGGTAACGCATGGCGTATGCGAAACTACCGCTCCAGTGTTTAGAAGTGTGGGGAAAGAGGACTGTGCTGATTTTGTTGTATGTGGACTAATACAAATTAATGTCGATGTGTCAGTTTATTGTTTAAAACCTCTTGAAAAGCACACCTACTCTGCCCCAAACCATGAAAAGACCTACTTTCACTAAAAGGGCTGTTTTAACTAAACCATTTGGAGTATAACATAACTGTGGTATCATTAGATAGAAGACACTTTGAGCTTCATTTTCCAGGTCAAAATTATTTTAAGATAAAAATTAAAAAAGTTAGAGAGGGTGAAGTACATTGTAATATTTTTTTTTTGCATAACATCTTTTTTAATACTAAAAATCTTAATGATAAATATATGTGTGAAACCTAGAAATGCAAAGATACCAAAGCCACAAGTCTAAAGAAGTTATATTTCACGTTTGAAGTCGATAGACCCAAAAATGAGGTTCTTGCAAGAGTTTTTGTAAGACTAGTGCCTTTTCTAAGTGCCAGTCAGCCACAAAATAAAAGTCTTTTGTTTACATGCATACACGTTCGTTCTTATTTTTATTTATCCTTATATAAGCGTATAAAATGCCGGTTCCACAACAGGAAATAAAACGTCACACAAAGATCGTTGTATTCGTTATCTAATTGGCTACACGTTCTGTCTATCAATATCTTCCATGAAGTCATTGGAGGAACGCGCGAGTCAGATGACATCACGATATTTGACAGCGCTGTTTGGATATTATATATTATACTACCGCCTACTTTTACAAACAAGTTTGACCGCTGGTTTTGAACGCGAGTGTAATCTCATATACAAGTTTTACGATGTAAATAGTCCTCAGATTGTATATTATATTATATTACAAGACGTGCATGTGAAATCTGATGTAAACAATGCACAATATATCTATATTTCACCGATTATATGCATTTGTGGACAAAAATGGTCATTGGATGTATTTTATTGGAGAGTTTTTATGGGTTATTCACACATCTTGACGATGGTCTTGACTCTCTGTGGTCATTAAAAATCCCAGGATGTCCTTTGAAAAAGAGTAGGGGTGTGCCCCGGCATCCTGGCCAAACTTGCCCATTGTCCTACTAATCATCCCTCATACTAATTGGCTATATCACTCTGTCTCCTCTCCACTAATAAGCTGGTGTGTGGTGAGCGTTCTGGCGCAATATGGCTGCCGTCGCATCATCCAGGTGGATGCTGCACATTGGTGGTGGTTGAGGAGATTCCCCCGTTCATATGTAAAGCGCTTTGAGTACTGAGAAAAGCGCTATATAAATGTAAGGAATTATTATTATTATTATTATTATCTGAAACAGACTGGATTTGATTCGCGATCGTTATATCAACACAAAGGTAAGGAGTCCCGTTTATATTTTGCATGTTGTCACCTGTAACAAAATACTATATTTATGATGCTAGAGCATCTGTATCTCAAAACAGAGACCATACACTGATGCTAAACCAGTAGACCTTTTAAACGATGTATAGTAATGTTAATATTAATATTATTAATGTTTGTAGACAGTATGCTATATATTGTTAGCAGCGTTAAAAAAACTGACGTCTTTCCGCCCCCGAGCTAGTGCGCGTCGAGAGGTTAAAATGGTCTGCAAGTGTGCGTTTCACATATGTAAGGCGTTACCTGTGGACGTGATTATGTAATACCTAGTAAAAACTAAATTAAAGTTTTTGGGTGAAAATGAGGATCCTTTTACCAGATGATAAGAACCTTATGCCTTGGTCGGGATCGTTTAGAGTTCTTTGAAGCTGCACTGAAACTGCAATTTTAAATGCATTGAAACTGTAAACCATTGAGGTCCACTATATGAGAAAAATCCTGGAATGTTTTCCTCAAAAAAGGTAATTTCGTTTTGACTAGAGAAAGAAAGACTTAAACATCTTGGATGATATGGGGGTGAGTAAATTAGGATTTATTTGTATAAAAGTGGAGTAATCCTTTAAATTGTGAAATGAGAGTATGCTGTGATATGAGGTATGTGCTCTTCAGTTTCTGATTTGCTGTCTGTTGTTATGCATGGAGTCATAGCATTCTAACCATGCTTCGTTTCGCACAGTACAAGTTTGGCACCGTGGGTTTTAACCTTTAAAAGCGGTGCTAACTCTGCTTCAGAGCAGGGTTTCATAACCCTAAGATAAATTAGGGGATAACCCCGCTTCTAAATTACAAGTGTGAAATGTTCCTTAACAGGGGTTGTGAAAAACCCTTTTATGTGTGACACCTTTACTCTGAAGACTAAAGCCATCTCACCTTCGCAGCGAGGGACGGCTGCATTCCACACGACGTTACCATCCTGGATGACGCAGGTAATAGATTCAGATCCATGGGTTTGGATGAAGCCCTCATCGCATGTGAAAAGCACTGAGCTGCCCAATAAAAAGTGTTCTCCGAAGCGCTGGCCGTTGATGGGAATGCCAGGGTCGTGGCATTCATTCTGACCAAATGCTGCAGACACAAAGTGAAGTACAATCAGTGCTGAATCAAGCATATAATCCCTAACAATGCAGGTCCTGCCTGTCCCTGTCTAAGAAGATACGAGCTCTTACCCTGCAATTACAGTACCTGAGCTTCAATTTAGAGTCCTATAATTATCTATTGTTTAATTAACAACCAACCCCGCTGATCGTACCCAGAATGCACTGCTAATTGTTCGATTTGGAAGCCCAGACTCATAATGGAAATGTTGCTGTGGTGATACTTATCTGAACACAAACACGCACAGAAAGCTACAAAAAAACTACAAAACTTTACAAAAAAAAAACACATAACAATGCTTTAATATATATTTCATCTCATAGCATGGTTAAATGCTTGATTCTAACTCGCTGAGAAAATCCAATGTGTTCATTAAAGGAATAGTTCACCCAAAAATAATCATGTATTGTTCTAAACCTGTATGTTTTTTTTTCTTCTGTTAACTCTTTCACCGCCATTGACGAGATATCTCGTCAATTAAGAGAAAACGCTTCCCCGCCAATGACGAGATTTTCCGTCTTTCCGCAATACCGTTATTATACCGCCCTTCCGCAACTTTTTAAACCCGGAAGTATTGCCCTATGGCAAGCGGCTGCATGTCCGTGTCTGTTTTAAAGATCACTCTGAATAGGATCTCTATGAAAAGTCCGTCACAAAAAAGAAATTATCTCTGCTTTTTGCTCAAAATGTGGTGTTTTTGCAGAAACCTACCCATATTCAAAGCTGATTACAAAAGAACCACTGAAGGTAGGATGAAACGTTTTTTTTTTTTTTTTTTTTTTGAAAGCAGAGGGTCTGTTCTTTCATTTGGTATATTGTATGTTTATATATTTCAAGAAGAAAATTTTCTGGAAGGCATTAAACTTTGGTGAAAATCATGAAAAACGCTGGCGCTGGCTGGCAACTTTTTAAAAACCGCTGGCGGTGAAAGAGTTAAACACAAAAGAGGATACTTTGATGTGCTGCCCAGACATTTAAATGAAATTTAATGTATAGGCAGGATCTAAATGCAGAATGTTGTGTTTTAATTAATCCAAAAATATCAAATAAACCATGGAATGACATAGCAAATCAAAACTAGAGAACAAGAAACAGCACCTAACATCTACAATAACCAACCAAAGACAAAGGAAACATGAGGGCACATGGTAATCAAAGGAATCTAGACGCATCTGGATAAAATTAGGGCGGGGTAACATGAAGACAACAATGACCCTTTCTGCTTCCGAGACCACCTTCTTCCATACTATATGGTAGGCAAAAAGCAGAAGGCGAGGCGAGTAGTATGTCCAAATTCATAGTATTCAAAAAACAGTAGGAAAACTGTACTACTTCCGGTTAGGTTTTGGAGAGTGAATACGACAGACACTTCACTATCCCATGATGCCCCGTAAGAGGAGTTTTCCAACAAAAATAAAAGAAGAGGCGTCGTCATATTAGTAAATGAAGGAAAACGGCTATAGTCGCGCTGTTATGACATGACATGATAATGACGTATCCCATACGACAAAAAAAATCTCTGGCTAGAAATATATTTTAAATATATGCTAAATATATTTTGTAGAAAGTAATGCTAAATCAAATATTTTTTTTGAAAAATATATTTAATTTTAATCTTTTTAACACTTTTTAAAATGTAACCTTCGTAACATAAACAAAGTAGATAAAGTAGGCTAGATATATTTTGTAATGCTTTAAAAAATATTACATTTTTAAATATATTTCAAAATATACAAACAATGGCCAAAATATATATTTTTATAAGCATTATCAAAAATATATTTCAGCAAATATATTGTTTGGCCTTTTTTTGTATATTTTTGAAATACATTTAAAATATATATTTTTTGCCGTATGGTATGTCACGTGATGTATCAACATGGCGGATGTACATACAGTACCAACTATTTTGACGGTAATGGTGTTTAAATATTTGGAATATATGGAATACTGTAGAATAATTTTCCTGGTATTTATTTGCTGTGTTTGCTTCAGGTAAAGAGGTGGGACAAAGGGAATGCTGACGGGAAAGGACGAGGTGACATTCAGGTTACTGAAATTAATTTATTATCATTACATGTTCATTGTTTGCTTGCTTTTACTTCATGTGTTAGTGTCTTACACTGTTAAAAATCCAACCTCAAAATGTTCATTCAACAAAGAAAATTAAGTAACTTGAACAAAGATTTTTTTGTTGAAGGGCGTCAATTCATTATTTTGTGTTCACTGGATGAAAAAGCATAATCATCCAGCTAACAAAAATTATTTGGTTGACTGGACTAAGATATATAAGTTTTTGTCCAATTTGTTCACCCAACGTGCCAAACTGAGTAATCTGATCAAGCAATAAAAAAAAAACAATGGTGGGAATGGTTCCCAGCATGCATTGCGACATGTTCACTTCTTTGGTTTATATTTACTAAAAAAGATGACTGTTTTAATGTTTGCTGGCTTTATTTATGTTGTTATGTTGTTAATGTAAGTTATATGTTGTATTTAGAGTAATTTTGAATGAATGATGTTTGTTTATTGTTACCATGATTGAGAACTGTGTGTTCAGGGTAGAGGGCAGCACAGTGGGTTAGTCCAAAACATGTAGATTAGTACAATTTGGATATACTAAATTACTCTTTACCCAACTTAGTCAGTAATAGAAATTTGCTTATTGCCTAATCAAAGTAATTTAAGTTGACATTACTCAGTAAATTGAGTTAGGTGAACTACATCACCCAAGAGTTGAGTAAACTCAAAAAAGCTGTGCAGCAAGTTACCTTTAAAATTTTAGTTAAGTCAACTTTTTTTTACAGTGTATTTCATTTTGACAAGCTAGGACCCCCTTGAAAAAGAGATGATGCATCTCAAGGGGCTATCCTAAAATAAATAAATAAATAAATAAACTCCAGAATCAATACTTGACAGATTTTTACAATTCTATCAGCAAAGCTGAATTTCTCATAGGTGGATAAACTTTGACAGCAATAATTGTGAAGACCTTAGACAAGGGGTGGGGAACCCTGGGTCCTGGAGGGCCACTGTCCTTCAGAGTTTAGTTCCAACCCTAATCAAACACATCTGAAAAATCTAATCAAAGTCTTTAGGATTACTTGGAAATGAAATTCAGGTGTGTTTGATTAGAGTTGGAACTAAACTCTGCAGGACAGCGGCCCTCCAAGACCCAGGGTTCCCCACCCCTGCCTTAGACATACAGTATATATGGTTCTTATCACAAATTAATGTTTACCCACTCCAATATCCTGATTTGACTTTTTTTTTGGTACATAAAAATGGGGACATTCCTAATATAATATATTTTAAGTACATGAAAAGTACGTACTCTGAACATTTCATCCAAAGCAACTTGGTTCAAACTTGTATTTACCCATGGTGAAAAATATAAATTTCACTTCATGCTAATATGTTCATTTTTAATGAAACTTCTGTATTTGTGTACATTTGGTCATTTAGGCAAGCTACGTTTCACACATGAATTTAACTCTCACAGTTTTTGGTCGAGGTGTTTTTGATTTATTTACTAATTTAATTTGGGCAAGATTAGGCTGAGTTATGGCTCAGTTTCTCGTTAAATGCTGGTTTTGATATGGTTAACCTATGGCTGAGAATTTGTACCAATGTTAGAACCTGTTCTGGCTCAGGTCTGGGCCGATTATGGGCTATACTGGCTAATTCTTGGGCCAGTTGTGGCCCATGTGTGGCCCTTGTCTGTAATTCAGATCTGGGCCACTGTAGCGCCGTCATTCTTTGTTGTATGTGGGCCAAGGAAAAACTGGTTGTGTGGGCCGGAGCTGGGCGGAACAAAATTACTATGTGGGTTGTTAGCTTAATTTCTTAAGTAAGAGTAAATTTATGTTGATTTGACAAAAGTGTTGCTTTTTTAAAGTGTGAAGATATTAGGCATACAGTCTGATAATACTCTGGTGACGGGTAGTTGCAAAGTTACTTATAGTTAGTAAAATTTCTAAGGTGGACTATCAAATAAAGTGTTACTATAACTTTTATAATTGTTATAAGAGTATACCTCATTTCTCAAAGTTCTTTCCATTTCTTTTTTAAATTCATAGAAGAGCCTTCAAATTTGAAACTCACAAAAATGCACTCGAAAAGCCACAGGTTACAAAGAAAGACAAAATAACTAGCAGTCTCCAAAACACCACCCGAGTGACGTTTGGCGGTGGGCAGACAAACATCGGCAGAATGACATTTCCTTGTAAGATTGTTTTCAACTTACAACCTAATCCGTATTTTTTACAGTACACCCCTTTTTTTCTTTCCTGCCATACAATGATTTGACACGCGCTCAAGATGGCACAAAACTTTTTGTCATATCTGTTTTCCCTTAACACAGCTCTGTAAGACAGCTCACACATGTGTCGTGCACATGCATCACAGCTGTCAGCGCAGAAGCTTCAATTATTCAATACGGGCACTCGCACAAGCACCGGATCCTGCCAAAGCTATTTTAGTGCTTTCGTTTGGTGAGCGCGTCTGTCCGCGAGGCCCCTGTGGAAGTGTGATGGCTAATGCATGGAGACCTCGCGGCCAGGGCTTAGGGCATGTACGCGGCTCTGGCCCATTCCCCAATGACAGGCTCATTGTTCTTACAGCTCTGCCTGACAGTTGCCCCAGCGCCACTTTGGGAAACATATCTACTGCTCTCTGAGACACTGACACACCATTACTGAGGCAGCGCTGTTCAAATATCAAACCACACAATCCCTGAAACTACCATTTTGTTTTTATAAATGTACAGAGATATGTCAACTCACGTCTATTTGGCCTGGAACAGTCCTCTCTTAAAAATATCATTTTAGTCTGTAAGTCAATTAATTAATGATATATGCTGTATGTAAGGACGTATGTTGGTATCATTCATGGTTTTCAACCATTGCAAAAAAAAAATATGATATCAATTGTCATTATTTCATTTTTGTATGTATTTAGCAAATTAGTTTGTTAGTCTGCCCTCAATAAACAAGCTTGTCAAGTTATCTACTGTAGGTTAACTGAAAAAAATCCACAAAATTACTTTTCAACAACAAACTTAAATTTCCTACAAGTTTCCTTTAATGTTAGTGGGCATTTGCCAATGACACAGAGATATCTTCCACTTTTCGTGCAGGCACTCGTTTTAATTTACTTCAGAAAGTAAGAAACAGACTAAACAACTAAAACCCATTTGAAGTAGACAAACACAAGGCTCTACAAGAACAACAAACACAAACCTCACGCCTTTACGTGATGTAAACAGCTGTAGAGATAAGTGCTTCCTTTCCTGTGGTTAAAATGCTGCCGAAGAGAGCACTCACAGCCTTATACGTATATAAAAGTGTTGATGTGACTTCAATAATAAGCCCTAAATAATATGTTTCACCATACGATTAAGGGGGCACACTGTATCATCTGGGAGAGGCAGTGCCCCCCAATGCCCCCATGTTGATGGGCCTGGACCTACATCTTATCATCTTGATGTCTTGCACAGACACAGTGGGATCTACTTGACACAAATCTGAAATGTAAACTCCTGACCTGAATTTCCTATAGTGAGCTATATTTCTGTCTAACTTCATGAGAATCACTATAACTTGCAGCTCTCACATGAAGTAAACATAGAAAAAACACTGTTAACAATTTTCAAAAAATACTTTAAGGTAAATCATTTTTATTAGTGATGCACCGATGTATCGGCCGCCGATATTTATCGGCCGATTTTTGATGAATTTGAAACCATCGGCATATCGGCAATTATTATTATATTTGTTTAAGCTTAATTTGTGTCTCTCTTATTATGTTGGTCAGTTGAATGTTAATTAGATCAAATCCATGTTCAGTAAAAATAATTTGATGCAGAAATAAACTAGCTAATAGACCAGCTGTATAGTATTGTATACAAGTATTTAAAATCGGTATCGGCATCGGTATCGGACAGAAGTTGTCTGTTATAATCGGTATCGGTCCAAAAAAAATCCTATCGGTGCATCCCTAATTTTTATAAAAGAACATTTCTCTTACTAAGTCCACCATTTAAGATGTGCCTTTTCACAGACTAGTTAAAAATTGTATTGTAAATGCATGCTATGCAGCTTCAGCCACTTTTCCACTGCACACGACAGAAGTTATTCATTTCCTATGGAGAGTCACAAAGGGGCTGCGTGAGGTGCCGACCGTCTGCGGATGCGTAATTTTCGGATCCGTTTTGACAGTTGGATCCGTTAAAAAAATTAACTTGTGCGACTACACCGCATGTGATACGCTGACCGGAAGTGATGCATTTCAGTGTATTCCAATCAAAACACTGGGTAACGTGAAAATCATTTTATCCTTTTTTTACTTTATCAATAACATTTGAATCCTAAAATAAACTATTGATTACTTGTAAGTAATGTATTATTAATTAAATATAATTTAACCTTAATATATAAAAATATGGTCAGTCTTTGTCATATATGCACAGCTGTTTATTGTTTTATTCATTTGCTTGCATTTATTTATTTCACTATGATAAATATTAAGCTGCGTTTAGACCATGGTAGAGACTTCATGCGTGTTAGTGATTTCAATTTGAAGACACGTTGACGAGCGTCTGGAGGTCTTGTGGCACGAATGAGGCGTTTAGTGCGGCGCGGTAGCCGCGATTCCACATCAAAAATATAACAATTTGAACTTTGGTGGAAAAACGCACCGTGTAACCAATCAGGAGCTTGCTCTAGTGACGTGATTTCAGAAAGAGAGCGGAGGCGCAGAAGCCCATCCCATGAATTTCTGCGTGAATGTCTCGATGACTAGAATTTCATGTGCAGTTTTTACACGCGAATCAAGCGCGTAAACTCAAAATGTTCAAGCGGCAAACTAGACACGGTAGACACGAATTTGACGGCTCAAACGCGGCTGGTGTGAACCCACAGTTAGAATGAAGCTCTTGCGCTTGAATTAGCTTCCCTCCCATGTTATGATTAAACTGATACTTCATTACGACTACCACTAGGGGGCGAACTCCGACAATCGTGTCCGAATGTCGTGTGCAGAGGAAAGGCAGCTTTAGAATTTTGCTAAAAGATATCATAGGTTTTTGTGTATGTGTATGTGTGGGTCGGTATATGTGGTTTACAGGGACATGAACAGTGTATGATGACAGGTTTACTATGTTATAACCATGGTTTATGGGCACACAGGAAATGAAAAACAAAAAAAAAAACATACTAAATGGTAGTTTTTCATAGATTAAAGGTTTTTGTGACATTGAGGTTAGGGACTGGGGTGGATTAGAGGAAAAGAATATAACAGTTTGTACATAATAAAATGCATTACGTCTATTGAAATGTCCCCTTAAACCACATATGCCAACGTGTGTGTGTGTGTGTGTGTGTGTGTGTGTGTGTGTGTGTGTGTGTGTGTGCGTGCTTATGTGTGTTGTGTCACCAAGCAAACAGGTAGACCCACTCTAATATGTCTGAACCAGTGTTGCTGTTTCTGGATGCTCAAACAAACAGGAATACATATTAAAATACATGTTCCTGATTTAGGTTCTAAGACATCTTGATGTCAAGTGGGATTATATATTGTCAATGTCATCATGTAAAAGCCAAAGCATAAATTAAATGCAAACATTTTCTGTGCCCGAAATAGCACCCTATTCACTCTTCTCAAAATGAGTTCACTTGAATGAAAACAAATGAGTGAATTCGGGCACTTGAGCGTGCTGTGCATTGAGTGCTGCAGTGTGGTCACCATCTTCCGAATGAGAATTCTCATGTGAGTACATCGGTTGTACACTCGTTATTGTTGTGCATTGTGGGGTTGAATGAGTGTACTAAATAATGTCCACTATGATTTAGGATACCACTAAATAGTGCACTATTTAAAGTTATACCACAGGTCTGTTGAATGCTTTATTCTGATTGGCTGAGAAACATTCCATGGGTGTTGATTATTTTTCTGTCAACAACACACCTAACTTGTCAAATGGCTTAAAAATAGGCACCACAGTGATGTTTGTGGGTAACCGTAGTATAAGCGGAATAACTGACTCCGGTCTTTTGAATTATTTGAAAATAATGTGGCACAACATGTCGGGTGTGCATTATTTTCTTATAATTCAACGGCCCGTTTTCAATTATTCCTTACTTATGGTGGGTTATATCGGACACAACCAGCGTAAAATTCATGAGGAAACTTACTAAAGACCCAATGTAGTCTGGCTATGAGTAACCCACTTAAATAACCTTGAATTTGGTTACATGCCGTTTATGCCAAAATAACTTGAAAGATACACTATATTTCATCATGTAAGCCAACAGGTGTTCAAGGTTTTTGCTTTCATTTCTTTTACATGTTCTAAGTGTGCACACATCGTCTATTCTTGGTCTATATATGGTTAGATGTTTATTAGACTTTGACTGACAGCCCAAATGTTGCCTTGTTAAAGCCAGAATTGCTTTCTGGGTAAATTGTTGTACAAAAGAAATCTAAAGCCTATTGCAGAATCGCTTGAAAGTTGCAGTGAATGTCAAAATGCCCTTAAAAGTGCTGGGAATATTGAAAAATGACATTTTTCAGAATAGAGATATGCCTAATAGAAGCTGCTGTAATATTCACAACCTTGAGCGGTCAATTTTATAAATGAACCAGTGTGGCTATACGAAGATACCGCTCTGATTTAAATTCTATTAAAGGCCACATCCTGGAGTAACATAAATATCATCCCTTCTTTTATGGAGTTACTAGGAATAATGACTCTTAAAAAATTGATTTAGTTTAATTACTTTAGATGTTTATAATAGAAAATAATCACCCTACACATTGTGCAATGCCTCACTTGGATACAAGTTATTTCAAGGTGAAGCATGTCATTTTGTTGATGTACTTTCTCGCAGAGACAACCACCAAAAAATATAGCTTGATTTTCCAAAGTATAAACACTGTGATACAACCAGAATATTCCTAGTGTTTGTTTGGGCATCCAGATATTGCAACACTGACTCAACCAATAGCGTGATTTTGGGCCAAGACTACCTGTTTAACCAACCAATGGTGGTGAGAGAGTGTTTGCTCAAAAGTTTATTCACCTTTAAAAACAACATAAATTTACTTTAGAAATAAAACATTTACTAAAAGACATTTACTTGTGTAGGTGATATTAAATCCTTTCCCGGTGTTGGAGTGGTCAGATTGGAACTCCAGGCGCATAATATGTCCATTACTAGCGATCTGCGACGGCACATCCTTTCCGGAGAACGTCCCAAACGTGGTGGGTTCCGGCATCCCATCGTCTTTCACAATGAGATAGTCAAACTGAGGCTCCAGCTCAAAGTCGCTGAAAATGAGATGGATCCGACTGCCCGGTTTGGCTATAATGAGCCACACGCAGTTCATGTTGTTTCCGTATTCCTCGGGGTAGTTCGGCGAGAGGATGGTGCCTGACGGGGTGGTGAAATTGAAGAAGCAGGAGACTGCGGAGATGAAGACAAATATTCATAATACCATTACAAAGGTTACGATATTTATTTTCATTCAATGTCTTTGTTATCACACATGCATTAAGGGCCCGTCGTGTTAGTGTTTTGCTATTTAGATTCTAAAGACTCACGAGGGAGGGAGGGAGGAGGGTTCACGTAGACCGTGATAATGACTTGCACGGTGAAGAAATGATAATGCGTCAAGCGCTCGGCTCGCAGTCTGAACTTTGTCAAGAAAGCGAAGCGTAAACAAAACAAAGTCGTTTGTTTGAGAGGTTTTCATTTTCACAACAATATGAGTTGATGAGGTACCGCCTCTTCTTAAGCGGTCCAAGAAAAATACCTTAAAATGCACAAGTGCATGACAGCATAATGTCTAACAGATCGAGATACGTATTCATTGATAGTCACATCACTTTTGCGCATAATGTTTCTGCGATATCCCCGAAATTCCACAGCATGCCTGAATTGCTTTCTATGCAAATAAAGCTCAAGTCAGTGCATTGTTTACTTGCCATAATTAACATTTTACTATAAGCAAGTCGAATATTATTCAAATGTGGTGTTTGTGTATGGTTTTTTATTGATCACGGTAGCAGTAATTCATCAAATGATGATAATATGATGGAAAAGAGTGTTATTGTATACCCGGGCGTATATCCAGACGTTCAATGTTGTCAAGTGCACTTTCAGCATTTTATAGATGTGAATCAGGTGTTTGGAGTGATGCTCGACAGTCCCAGGAATGTCTGCCAAATCCTGCACAACCTACGTAGCACCTCAAATCGTTTTGGCTGTGTTTGCACTGTAACCTGATTTGCATATATATATATATATATATATATATATATATATATATATTAGGGCCGGGACTTTAACGCGTTAATTAAGATTAATTAATTACACAAAAAATAACGCGTTAAACATTTTAACGCATTTTAATCGCACTTATTAACGGAGTCATTCGTAAATGCTGCAGACCCTGTTTTAGTTCGAGAACTCCGGAGTTGTGCTGCAGTTTAAATAAAAGTAGACGGAACCTAAACGAACAGCTGATTTTAACGGGACAACGCATCAGTTTCAAAGTAAAAATTATTTATTCTGGTAAATGGAGGTTTGCAACGGAGGTTTTGCCCAATAAACATCTACCAACAAACTACAGATTATTTTAACATGTATCCTAATGTCTGTTATATGTTAATGTTTGAGTATTGCTGGGTTTAAATATTGTTGTAATGTTGTTTTGTTTCAATTTAATTAGCTTATTGCGAGTTTAATTTAAGTTTTGTTTGCTACTTTAAAATGAATTTCGTTTCAAATAATTTGTCTACTAATTATAAACAATGTTTTGTTGTTAGGTTTTGTGAATATAAATTAAAAAGAACATTAAAAGCAACACCGTGCATCTCATTGATGCATATGCTACCGAATGCCAAAACATGCAATGAGTAGCCTATATCACTTAAAAATCAGCTTGGCAGTCCCCAGAAATTACATTTACACGCGCATTTAGAGCATATAGCAGCACGTTTGATTTGCGGTGTGCTTAAGACTTTCAAAAATCAACTTCATATTAATTTTAATAGGCTACTTTGACGGAGGACACGCACAGAGAATAGCGACGGCAGGTAAAGGAAAAAAGTTAAATGGTGTTTTTCTGACGAATAGAGTCAGTTTGTAAGAACATTTTTAAATGGACTATAAGATCATCAATATGAACTCTGAACTATTATAAACATAACAGCAAGAAAACCTGAAGAGGATCTTGCAACATTAAAGAAACAAGCATTTATGTAGGCTAAAGCTATATATCTTATTTTTTAATTTTGTTAAGTTTCAATGGTAAGACTAAAAGCGCGTAGGTACATTACGCAGCGCTTTTCACATCTGAATCCCACTTAAGAAAACTATAAACGATGTGCAACTTAAAAATGTGCATAATATATTTTTTATATTTTAATTTTAATATAGGCTATATAGTATATTATGTTTTGTTGTTTTTATACGTGAGGTGGGGGATCCGCGCAAATAGGTACCGGAACACAGACAGTCAAAACAACACATTAGTGTTGATTCTGGGACAACAAACTGCGTCATCCTGGAATCCACCCATCTCTGTGTTATTATTGAAACAACACATTTTGTGTTACTTTTAACACAACATGTTTTATACTTGAACACAAAATCAACACAAAATGACACATAGGGTGGGTTGCACCAACAAGGATTAGGCCAAAATCTGGTTTAAATCAAAGCTTATTTAATAATTCCGTTGCACCAAAGTTTAAACCTGTTTAAAAATAAACAGGTTTAAATTTAAACTGTCATTTTGATCCAGGTTTAAATCTTACAGTAAATCTAGATTATCTTTAATCCTGTTGCTCCATTACTTTAAACTCTGTTTTAAATCTAAGTGAAGGATTAACTTTAAACTTGCATATGAGGAGGTTTAAATATGTTTTTTTTTATAATTAAATGCCTGGCTAAATGATTAGAAACACATATCGCGAGCGTGGTGGCGCTATTCAAATATGCGTTTATTATAACGTCTCAACAAAGTGAGTTTGGCGGCTCAAAAAGTTACCGATGCTCATATGTGCTTCTCCTCTGTCACGCGCGCTCCAGTCAGACGAAAGACAGTGAATGAACGGACACACGGTGGCGCTTAATGACAAATGCGTTGACACATCTTGTTCATTATTTCACAATATCTGAGCTTTGCGATATTTCCTGTCACAATATTTCCTGGTATGTTAATCAATACAATTGTTTTAAAAGATTGTCAAATGTTTTTATTTGAATCAGACCTTTAGATTAGCCTACAGGTGTATGTAGGTGATTTATAATACAAAAATCACATTACATTTGCTTGCATAAACTGTTTATTTCCTTTTTGAATGACAATGTCAACATTGTTGCTGTTTAATTACACCGAAAAATTCAACATGGCGGACAAAATAAATCGCAGATGAAGGGTTTAATACAGTTTAAAGTTTTAATCTAAGATTTGTTAATCTGTGTTTAAATTTAAGTGGTGCAACACAACTTGAATTAAAATTAAACTGAGATCAACAAACCCTAGATTAGCTCTAAACTCTGCTTAATTTAATCCTTGTTGGTGCAACCCACCCATAATGTCTTAAAATTACACATAAAGGGCTCTATCTTGCACCCAGCGCAATTGACTTTGTCAGTGACGCATGTATCATTCGTATTTTGCGCCGGCGCACAGCGGGGTTTTTCCCTCCACAGATGCACGTCAGCAAACTAGGGAATGAACTTGCGTTCCCTGGGCGGTTCAGCGCAAAAAGGAGGCGTGTTGCGGCGCAAACCATCTCTTATGCTATTTTGCAGTTTCAAAAAACAATTGCGCTACTAACCAAAAAAAAACTAGTCTAAAGTCAGTGGCGCGTTGCGCGTGGTTCATTATGCTATTTTAAGGGCGCATGCTTGACCATAATGTATAGCGTGCACAACGCGCATACACTTTGCATCTAATCTACACAGATGCAACAGTTATTTTTGCAAATCATAAATTGCTACACTTAAAAATATTAATACACGAGATAAGGGGAATCATAGTGGTGAGCATTGTGGTGATAGTTTTTATTTATTCTCATGCAAATAACGAGAAAAATATTTTCATAACTTTGTTGTGTGGCTGTATTACGTTTATTTTATGTAAATAATAGTTAAAATGTTTCCATAAGAAACCTTAATGTATATGAACTTGATTTGTAAGAGTACTTTGGGGTTGGACCTTGCTTGCGTTTCTTGGGTCCGATTTCAAAGCCCCCAAACCCTTTCAGCGGTGAGGGTGGATGCAGCGATGTCCTCTGCTGGCGTCAGGTCATGTGTAGGCAGATCCACCTCCCGTTACACGGCGTGCCCGATTTATGCTGGCAAGCGTGGAATTCCCCCGTACAAGGACGTCGGTCTCCTCGGCTGTGAACCGCTCCTGGCGTGCGCCTGGTAAATCCGTCATAATAATAGCAACCCGCCATGGAACTTGCGCCCTTGCGTTTAAAGGGAATGTTGGCTAGCGTTCTGATTGGTTTATTTGACGTTACGCCCAAACCACACCTATGAATAATGAACCTACTTCAGACCAACCCCTTATTGATTTGCGCCCGGCGCATGAGTTATTTCTCATGCCGGGAAAATAGCAACAGCGCCCAAGATCCGCCCACAAACTCACTTGCGCGTTGCGCTTCGCACTTGCGTTTCAGATCGTTAAAATAGGGCCCAATGTGTTAAAAGCTTACCGCACAATGATGTGTATAAAATTAACACATCATTTCTAAGAGTGTATACTAAAAATCCATGTAAAAAAATTACTTCTTAATGTTCTCAGGTCAAATATTTATATGTGATTAAAATGCGATTAATTTAGATAAATTAATTACAAAGCCTCTAATTAATTAGATTAATTTTTTAATCGAGTCCCGGCCCTAATATATATATATATATATATATATATATATATATATATATATATATATATATATATATATATATATATATATATATATATAAATGTATGTCCCTCTAACAACAATATGATAACTGATTATTTAGGGCAACCTTCAAGTGCCATTCAGCTTCATATCTAACCCATGTTACATTTTTACAGGAGAAATGCATTAATCATTCTAAATGGCATGGTTGTGCTTTTCTTACAGACACAGCTGGGTTTGTTTCCAGACCACTGGTTATTTTGCTGGCATGATATCGTCCTCTCCCCGACCAATTCAAAAGCAGCCTGACACTCAAAGGTCAGCACATCACCATGTAAAAAGCGCTCTCCGGTTCGTTTTCCGTACGCAGGGATGCCTGGATCTCCACATCCACCTTTGTCGATCTCTGTGTAGGAAAGAAAGAGCATGCGTTTGAACCTTTCATTTGAACCTGCTGATTCGCAGGGGTTCTCAAAGTCCGGACTCCGCTCCGGATCGGGACCCGACGGGAACTTGATCCGGACCCGCGTCCACTTCATATTACAATTGCATTAATTTCTATGTGATTGATTAAATGTGTGCATTTGCTACTTTACAAATGCATATTAAACTTGTAAACCATTCGTTTAGTTTTTTTTCTTTTTAGATTTAAGAATATTCCTGGTCCGAAAATAAAACGAGTTATTTAAAAATTTCCTGTGTCACGCTGTAGCCATCACACCCAGATATTATGCACAGCTACTTCATGTACTACGGCTTTTGATCAGTAAGTCCTTATCAATCTGAAATCACTGTTGGTTTGATTCGTTTAAAACATGCATTTGAAAAAGCAACACTCCTCAAACCTAATCATTATACACTTTATTATCATGAAAATACCTGAAAAGGTTTGAAGAACACCAATATAAATATATCCTTAAGACATTTCCTGGAGCTCCGTGTGTCTGGTTCTTCATCTGCAGCACATATTAAGTTTCTGCCCAAGAGCGCCCCCTGGCTTTTGGATGTAGCGGCATTTCACCGTACTTCATTGAGAAGCATAGCAAGCATCATCAGCCAATTTATAGGTGCACCCCTAATTTTGGTCAGTGTCTCTGCCTACCAACCACACCTTTTTTTGCCATGGTTTATGCATATGATGGAGAACAAACTCTGCCATTTCTCTAATTAGGTTGCTCTGTATTTTGCACCTGGTTACTTTTGGCATATTTCTTGTGTTTATGTTTAAAAAAAATGTTTTACTTTAAATGCAAAATACACTTATGTTTTTCACAAACTATTTGTGTTGATTTGTTATATAAACAAATGATTTACATAAAGTTTTTTCCGGACCTATGAAAATGATGAGAATTCAGATTTGGACCTTTGAATGTAAACTTTGAGAACCCCTGCACTATATGATCACAGATTTGCATTAGAATGTAGTATTTTTCACATATTTATCCTTGCCTATATGTAAATTAAGTATTCATCATAACCGCTCATTTCAGCCCGCCGCAGTTATCATTTTCACATCCAGCATCACGTTGTTTAAATAGCAAATGCATTTTTGCGCACATGGGCGTGCAAGGTGCGTTCAGGCACATTGTTAGCATGTTGCTATTTCGAGGTAAGATTATTTTTGTTATTTAAAGAGCATGTTAATAAAATGCGCCTATAAACTGGACAACAACACGTGTTTGCTTAGTACATACAATGGATGCGCAGCAGCACACAAACTTTTTTAAATAGGACAAATTAAAGAATTAAAATATAAAATATTATTATTGAGTCTCTTGGACATAAGGCGTGCAGCTCAGATCAACTGGCAGAAGAGTTGTGCTAATATTGCATTTATTTAGATTTTTAATGCTACCCTACGGATTTATTTTATATGATGACTTTGTACCTTTGGATATGGTGAGATGAGAACCATTTTAAGTAATTATTTTCAAAACACTCACAGCGTTGTCCCAGTGCTTAACTCTTTATCTCCTGTTTGTTACAAATATAAAGTATTTTTTACTTACGCAAACCTTTTTTATCATATTTGTAAATTATTCATTTAAAACTTTTTGAGATTACAGTGATCATGCATCATACTTTACCAGCTTATTTACATTAATACTCCATGACTTATATAATGACTTTTAAAGAGAACCAAAGTCATGTACTCCAATTTTTTTTAAATACTCTCATTTTCCAGCTCCCCACAAGTTAAATTTTTTTGTGTTTTGGAATCCATTCAGCTGATCTCTGGGTCTGCCGCTAGCACTTTTAGCATAGCTTAGCATAATCCATCGAATCTGATTAGACCATTAGCATCGCGCTAAAAATAACCAAAGAGTTTTGATATTTTTCCTATGTAAAACTTGCCTCTTCTGTAGTTACATTGTGTATGAAGACCAACAGAAAATTTAAAGTTGTGATAGTTTGTTCCTAGGCCGATATGGCCAGGAACTATACTCTCATTCTGGAGTAATAATCAAAGACTTTGATGCTGTAACATGGCTGCAGGAGGCGCAATGATATTTTCGGCTGCTGCGTAATATGATTGCGCCTATGTTATGGCAGCAAAGTCCTTGATTATTACTCCAGAATCGGTCTAGAAAATCACAACTTTTAATTTTCCGTCGGTCTTAGTACATGATGTAACTACAGAAGAGTCAAGTTTTAAATGGTAAAAATATTGAAACTCTTTGGTAATTTTTGAGTGCGATGCTAATGGTCTAATCAGATTCAATGGATTATGCTAAGCTATGCTAAAAGTGCTAGCACCAGACCTGAGAGATCAACTGAATGGATTCCAAAACTGTAAAAATCTAACTCCACCATGTAAATAGGCAAACTGCCTTGGCACAAACGCAACTGTCTTTTAAAGGGAATGGGTTATGAGACGTTCATTGGTTTATTGCACATTACGACCAAAACACACCCATTACTCATTACGAGAATAAGAACAACCCTTTTAGACTGTGCGCCAGGTGCATAGACCGTGTTCCTCGTCAGTAAAAAAGGCAAAAGTGGATTCGGACACGCCCCAAATCCACATTAGAAAGACAACCTGTTCATTTTGGCATATGCCCAATTTGCCAACCTTTAACTGAGCGACAGATAAACTTGCACCAAAATACTGCAGAGTTCAACTTGACACCTGACCTTTCACGTTGACAACAAAACATCCCCTATCAGATACCTTTATCACCCTATCATAAAAGACCTGTGACCCACTGTTGAACAAACACTGGTTTAATGGCAAATTTATGAAAAGGTAAAGTGCAGAACGGCAAAGCCGTGTGAAAGGCAGGATGAAACGACAGTGATAAATGAATGACGCTCTGGAAGAGTTGGTTTTTATGTTAACAACTTTGGTGTCAGCTCAGCAGCCAGCGATTCATTGGCCCAGTCGGCTGATAATCTACAGGGGATGAGTTTCCCCTCGCGGTAGATTCCAGGAACTCTACAAGGTGTTAAGAGCATGTTAAATACCTCTGGAGCTGCCACAGGCTATTAGTTCGAGAACCCACAAGAATAGTGGGCCATCGTGTCAGGACTGCCAACTCATCATGACTTAAGAAGCCAACGGATTTCATCTGTGAAAGCGTTAAATAATGCACAGAATGGCAGCTGGGAAGATTAACAGCTACAGAAATGTTCTGCCATGCGTGTGCTGTTGAGTTTTTTTATGGCCTGTTATTACGACATTAATGTAACTAAGTTAACCCACTTTTAATGGACCTTAAGAATTATACTGTACCAAACAAATCTATTTTGTCCTTTTTAACAAAAACATCAAATTTGCCACAAGAAGTCATTGCGTATGTCCTCTCAAACATGCCAAAAAAGTAAACATAACAGCCATAAAGATGAGTCGTTTTTTTTCTACTTCACATTTTCCATGCAATTACTGTAGGTATAAAATTGGATTTCCAAAGTTTTTACTACTGAAAATATATTAAATGGGTTATTAAACAATAATTTCAGAATGATGCCACACCTCAATTCCCCACTTTTTAAATGTGAATTCCTCATCTGTTTAATGTTGTATGAGCCGGTTAAGAGCCATTCATATTTTTCCCAGTTCAGATTAAAGAACGTGTAATGGAAAACAAGATTTGAGAAAGGAAGCACAGTGGGAATTTTTGCAATGTTTGGCATCAGGACACTTATGGATTGTGCACACCAAAACTTTAAACGTGGCTGAAAATGCCTGGACAACGCCGAATGCCAGCTGTTTTTCAGCTGAGTGCCAGCTTTCTTCAGCTAAGCGCTTTGCTAGCTATGATACGTCAGCTGTGAGACAGTTGGTTGCTGTGATACTTGTCTTGCCCACTGTGATTGGACGGCTGAACTGACATTGACGAGTGGAGCTTTTTTTTCTTTTTCAAAGTTGAATATTTTTCTACATTGGAATCAATTGAAAACATGTCCCGGCCGTGGGCATAAAAGCATTGGTGTACACGCCCCCTTAGGTGGGATGTACGCCAAGCTTTGAGCGCTCTGTGGTTTTCCAGACTCAGCGCTGAGGGCCCAGATTTGAAAAAAGAATAACTTTGGGTGAACGCTCAACTTGTCAATGTCACTTTTCACTCGACCGTCCAATCACAGTGGAGGGGGGGGACACAATTAATACCAAAACAACCAACTGGCGCATAGTAAAATGAACAAAGAACCCAGCTGAAAAAAACTATGGCAAGTGCCAATAGTTGGCATCTGCCTGCTGTTTTTAGTGTACATGCCACCTTAGAATATAGCTGACAGCAAATGTTGCTGTTTGTGATCACTAAAAGTTTTTATTCCAAAAAGTAAACAACAGCATTTGAGTTTCAAATGCCATAAGAATAAATGATGGAAGAATTTTCATTTTTTGTGAACTATTCTTACACAATATAGCCATTAAATGTATGTCAACAAACTCAAATACACCATAAAAAAGCTAGGTTGTTATCAACCCAGAGTTGGGTCACAAAGTGTTAACCCCAACCATTGGGTTAAGTTAATTTATAATTTTTTTTATATTTGACCCAACAGTGGGTTAAAACAGCCCAGCATAGATTAAATTACAACTGGGGGGCTGGGTTCGTCCAATTTTTTGACCCAACACTAGGTTGAAAATAACCCAGCATTGTTTAGACTGTAGTTGTTGAGTAATTGTGGATCAATATGCCAACCTTGTCACAGTACATCTAAATGATGTTGATGACCACATATTGTTTCTATACGGTTGATGACCGCTGTAAAAAATCTTTGCCATGCTAAAAACTTTTCAATGAATTTATGAAATGATATATTTGAGTGTGCCATCTACAAGGCCTCAAACGTCATGTCCCACCAGTGGGTCCCGGTGGAAATGTTGTCAAACATGACAACGTGACTAGAAGCACAAGTGTGAAATTGAGTTTACACAAAGTTAATTGGGTTTGTGTCATTGTGCAGGGCTATCCAGACAGTGAGAATTGCTCAATTGTGAGGTTACAGTTTAAAGTGAAGAGCGTCTGGGGAAAAACTCCATTCCAAGGTATTAAACTGCACACTTTAGAAAAACAAGTTAAAAGGTAAAAAAATGAGACAATTAAGGCGACAAAAATGTTGCCTATACAATCATGTCATTTTTGAACTCAACATTCCTGATGCACTTGCCCATTATATTTAAAGTCTTCCTTTAGTCAATAATTGTATTCTGAATCTTTGAGCATCTTAATAGCATATAGAAAAGTTTTACATCACAGTAATTTCTTCATGCTTTTAAACAGCTTGAATATAACAACAATCTTGCCTCATTTAGTATACGCGGATCTATAAATATGCAAATTAGTCCCCGCCTCTACTCAATGGCACAGCTTGGACTATAGATGTGAATATGCAAATTAGTCCCCATAGATAAGCACATAACTGCTAAATTCGGTTTCACACAATGCAAACGTGAATTGTGTGTTTGCAAGCACTAATCTATAAGCGCTGATGTTAACAGGTAACAGCAGTCGCATTGCATGGTGTAAGCAGCACAGAAACAGAGATGAAGCAGCTGGCCTGCAATCGTTTCAACGCAGAGTCTTTGCGGCATCCATACATAATATTTATGACTCGAACTACAGATCCACGCGTTGAACTGTGTTGATATGATTGGTTACATGTTAGTGACTAATGCTATAAACGGCGTCTCAATATTTTGGAAAAAATACTCAGCAATGGTGTTATATTATGAATTATCATATAGCTAGGGCTGTAATGTAATTAACTCATTCCCCCGAGCCTTTATTTTTGTTAAGTTGACAGCCAGCATTTTTTTGGTGATTTTCATAAAATGCCTTCCAGGAAAATTTTATAAACATACAAACAAATGAAAGAACAGATTATCTGCTTTCAAACAAACAAACAAAACAGAAAAAAAACTTCATTTGTTCTCTTTTGTAACCTCTTAAATATGGGTAGGTTTCCTCAAAAATACAAAATTTTGAGCAAAAAGCTGAAATAATTTAATTTTTGTAAAGGAATTTTGTTAATTTAATTTAATATTAATTAAAATCGTATTTTTTTTTTGCTTCAGTTTTTTTAATAAATTGGGTCCATGCTCAGGTAGCATTTGTGCGCTGTCTGGTGCCTTGAGATGCTGATGGGCACTGGCTTTAGACACGCAAAGTTGGACAAAGACACACACACACACACACACACACACACACACACACACACACACACACAAAAAACATATTAAAAAGCGTGAGCACTGCATTGAGATCTGCGTTGCGTCTTATGCTTAAATTTTTGAATCGGCAAGACCTGAAAGCATGTGAAAGTATAAACTTTTGTTACTATGCACTGGCTTGATCAGGTGCATTAAATGCGTTACAAATTGTAGCATGTTATTTTTCACCATAACTAATTAATCTAATGAACGTGTTAAATTAAAACATAATACAAACACCACATAGACATATAAACAATAATAAACCTGATTTCCCCCACAGTGAGACTTTAAGATCACTCAAGTTGAACATGCATGCAGTGAAGTCCAAAAGTAAGAGATGACATTGGAAATCTTTTCAAAATACTCCAAAAAATTTAAAACATTTTGCACTATTCCTCACTAAAGAAATAGTTAATGTGAACTCATTTATACAAATGCTTAGATTTCTTTGCTTTTATTGCACCACTTAAGAGGAATATACCGTACCAAATACTAAACATCACAAATCTATAGACATGCTCTACTTAATCCATTAAGATTAAACTTAATGAAACTGCACATAGATATGTTATATATAATTATTAATATTTTGATTAATGCTAATTTATGCATACACAGTTCTGTTTAATAGTTTAATGCAAATGCATTATGAATAAATAAATTCATTATGAACCAAAAATAACTAATAATCAGTGTCAGCTTCTCTTACAAGGGGTACCAATTAAAATATGTGAACCTGTGTATCATGCATCATGTCAAAATACAAGCCTGTAGCAGATGTGTCGAAAGGATTTATGATAAAAGAGACGCTCATGTTCACAAAATACTCTCAAGACACTACAGTAACTTCACAATAAACTCTGATTAAACTTGACATTAAGCGTATCTGGCAAACGGGTCATTCTACAAAAAAGGTGGAAATGATTGTCCCTTGCTTTTGCAGATTCCTTAATCATTTCATTTGACCCAATAATCTTTGGGTCAAAAGTTTATTAATTTAATGTTCTTTTTTTCCCTTTTTTAAAACTTTTTTTTAAATGTCTGGTCCTGAAAATTGCCCTGTCCCTTTGATCATACATGGAAGTTGAACTGTGTACTTATTATTTAAAACCATGTTTTTTATAAAACAAATCTGATTTACATTTACCTTTAACCCTGTATGAATTTACGACAACACTGAAATGGTAAAAATAGACTATTAATATGAATAATATCAAATAAATATTTGTCCACTAAATTTATGTCATTGGTGTTACCCTACCCAAAGCACTTTTATTTTGAAACAATGCATCAGCTCTTTGAAGTTTTTCATGGGTCAAGAGGTCAGTGGAAGAAGTGCAGTGGAGGAAGACAAAAGGTTTGTGAGATGTTTTACTTTATTTGTCTAAAATATCATGATATATCTAAGAATTTTGAGATAAGATTTTTTGGATGTCATTGGTGTTACTCTTTTTTTTTTATAGCTGGGAGTGTTAGGATCTTTACATAAAAATACATTACACTGAATAAGTATTTGATTGTTACATCTCTGATGAAATAGCACATGGCTTATGGCAGCCATTTTGTTAAATATTAGTTTTTTTCTGAAATTTGTCATTGGTGTTACCATCATTAGTGTTACTTCTCTAATGAGTACTTCCTAAGCACTATTCCTTTAACTGACCAACATAAAAGCATAAAAACAAAACAAGATATAAACTTTCATAAAATTTTCCAAGTTTTATCATATTCATTATCTATAATTATAGTCTAATTTTGTCATTTGTGTTACATTGTGTCATTGGTGTTAAACCAAGTTTTGGTGTTATGAATGTATTTTCTTGTACTTTCTAGTAATATTTTGTTGTTGATATGGGATGTAAGACATTGTTGATATTTCAGTCTTTGCATCAAAGCCTTTTTGGTTGAATATTTTTGTTTTTTTGTTGGTTTTAAAGAAAACAGTCAAACTGAGAATCAAATAATTTCATACAATGCTGGGTAAAGATGAACAATTTAATTAAACAAATATTAATAATAAAAAAAAATTTCTTGCTGTCATCATTCCTCTAATCAACTTTTAACTAAATACACAAGCTGTAATGAGAAAAAATATTTAGGATCAACATTAATGTTTAAATCACAGGTAACACCAATGACAAATAAATGACTCATGGATTTTTTATTAAAATGTATTAAAAAGTAAAAAATAGACTAAGGTCCCCGTTTGGCGGATTCATAGATTTGACAAGTTAATTAATGCTATTAAAGAAGTTTTGGGTATGTTGAAAGAAGTTCATTTAAGCAGATTTACATCACCCGAATTCCACCTTTTCTGGAGAATGACCCAAACGTGAGCGTCTCTTTTATCATAAACCCCTTCGAAGTGTCTGCAGCAGACATGTATTTTGACATGACGAGCCACACACATGACAGGCTAAATACATATTGTCATCAGCTTCACATCGTGCGCCCCTGAAAAAGAAGTCATTAGCTGCCACTGCTAACAATGAATAAATGCTAATTAAAATATATAATGTCATAGTCTGTGATACCTAATGATAGTAACGAAAAAAATATTAAATTTAGAAAGTGATGTTAAATAAATAAAAGTAGACTTTTGGGCCTTATTATATAAAATAAAACTTCCTGTGATGGCATAAATTAAAGCTTTGATTGGAATAACAAATATTATATTTAGAGATATGCGTACAGTCAAGCCTTAAAGTGCTTTCAAATCAGAGTTGTTTTGATGCCAGACAAACTGTTTTAGGTAAATACATTTTCCTTGTTTAAAACACAAATATAACATTGCTGTTTCTGAGACAGAGTTATGGTTGCTTTATATGGCTCTAACAGTGAGTTGAAAATGACCCTGAGAAAAACAACAACCAAAAGGTGTGCATGCATCCTGTTGCCAAACATTCCTGTCACGTACCTTCATATACAGCTTTAAAGCCCTGCGATCCGATCGTGTCGTCGGATTGCAGATGCAACCACATCTGGTTGCTCATGCTAACAATCAAATCAGGCACGCTAGAGCCGGTAAGACTGCAAAAGAGGAACAAAATCAAGTATCACTCTTAAATGTCCATATGTATTCATATGAAGCTGGCTTTCCACTGCACAAGCATACTTCATGTGGAGGTTGCACTATTCTTTGGAGCATAAAGGGAGTCAGGCATTCATGAATGGATGGATAGAAATGTGTGTTCAAGGTTTAACATGAAAGCACTTTTTGCTATACTTACACATAAAGGACTCTTCGAGCATCCCCTATCTTGCCTCCATCGCCTACTGTTAACGTGTCGTACGCACGCTCTAGGTCAAACTCTTCAAAAGCCAGCTTGATGACCTACACAGAGAAAGTATGATAAGCATCAAAGATAGACCATCAAACCAAAGCAAAATGTGCCTATACTGATTCAGAGAGGGATCATTTAAAGACAGAGGAGGCACAACGGCATGTCAGGTCACAGCTTTGAATACTTTAGCATTATCTGAGACTGACTGCAAAAGTACCTATGAAGGTGCAATTAAGTAAATTAGTTTTATTCAAGAAACGGGAGATTCGGAGGCGTTAAGTCACGCTCGGCGCGAAGCCTGAGGAAACGGGCTATGTGTTCATTTGATGTGTGCATGTGATGTGAGAAAGTGGCTGAACGAAAATTGGATTCGTGGAGAGATAGCTTGAAGGAGAATAAAAATATAAAGCTCAATTAGGACAACCCTGTTATCAACATCCTCACATTTTGTTTTTTAATGGGCCATTAAAGAACCATTATTCTCATCTATATTCTATCCCATCCTTAAATTCTGTCTCTCATCCATAACCATGGCAGGTGGTTACAATCTCATCTGTGAAACACAAAACCAGGTAACACACAATGGAAAACAATAAATATGACACTGGGGGGCATTTTTTGGTGCTTGAAACCACAAACGCACTAAAAAGGAAAGCTTTAATACGGAGTTAAACATCTGTTAATATAAGCATTTATTTACTATCTGCAGCTTAAGAAACAAGCTTGTATACCTGTTTCACAATTGGCACAATGTTTGACTCTTTCTACACTTGCAGTGTATCTTAAAGGATACATATCTACAAAATCTGATAAAAAGCAGCGCAAACAACATACAATTTTGTTTCCGGCTTTTTTCAAGGTGAACAATGAATTCACTGTTAATGCAAAGTAAGATTAATATAAACTTTTTTTACCGTAAAATCTACATATCCTGGAATGTGTACGTCCAAGTTAGGCTGATTTAACCATGACAGGACATAGAGATTAAAAATCCCAAAGCCTCGCCCGGGTATCAACTTTGAAGTTAAAATTGGTCCGAAACCCGACCTGAGGGGCGTAAAAAGGGCTGAAATACAGTACTCTAATATATATTTATATCAAATTAGAATTAAACTGAAATAAAAACAAAACGTTTTTGGAATAAAAAAGTTAATTCTTTTTTTCCTATCTTATGATATGCCTTTTATGTGGCAATCATTTTTGTAAACCCCCTGCTGCTTATTGGACACATATCCTTGGCTAACTTACATGATACGCAATCTGATATTGTTGTCTGTGTTGTGGATGGTCGGGGATTTTTTATGGTTGCGGCTTGTGTTTTCAGCTTTTGAAACTCTTGATATTTCACATTTGGAAGGAACAGGAGCACAGTTTGCACAAGACTCGTAACTTACCTGATCAACATCACTTTCCTCAAATACGAAATATCCAAACAATGGAGTATATGACCCCTTTTGGTATCTAAACGTACATATTTCTGCACTTCTTCTTGTTGCTCGGCCATTATGTTCGTTTAAGGTGAATGACTATAAATCTTGTGATGCTAACGTACTTCTACCATAACTCAGACGCGCTTGCAAATATCCACTCATAACAAACAAACACATTGCTTGATTCTAGACCGTCTTGTTTATGCTTGGTGTTTGCAAATTTATCGCAACGATTGTCATTAATTCATCGTGGGGCAGACATATCGTTATCATCATAAAAATATGATTAATCATGCATCCCTATCAGGAAACTTGAAGCCTATTGATATGCCTCACATACTCAACAGACCCCATAATCCAGCAAGCAATTCTGGCTCACTGTAAAAAAATTCCGTAGAAATTGCAGCTGGGTTGCCAGTAATTTACCGTAGATTTAAATTTATGTTTTTTACTGGCAATATTTTGTTCAAAGTTAAATGAACATTAAACATTTACAACTCTTTATCTTTACAGAGTAAAACTAAAAAAACAGCATCAAGCTAAACATTCTGGGAAACAAAATCTGAAGCAAAAAACAGAAAAAGGTTGATGATGATTTCTGGTTCCCAGAATGCTTTGCATGAGGCTGTTATTGTATAGTTTTATTCTGTAAAGATAAAGACTTGTTAATATTTAAAATTTATTTAACTTTGAACAAACTCTTGCCAGTGAATAACATAAATGTAAATCTACGGTAAATTACCGGCAACCCAGCTGCAATAACATTGAAATTTCTACGGAATTTTTTTACAGTGTAACAGGGCAACATTTGGGCTGTCAGTGAAAGTCTAATAGATGTCCAACCATAGCCCAAGAATATTTATAAAAAAATAAAAGCAAACACATTGAACACCTGTTGACTTCGCATACATCTCGCTACTTTTTTGTTGCCAAAAATGGCATTTATCCAATTTCAAGGTCATTAAGGGTAGAAGTGGGTTACTCATAGCTGGACTATATTGAGTTTAGTTAGAAAGGCAGCTAAAGATTTCGTATCTTGTGGTCCGTGCTGCCTGTTCAAGGGTTAAACCTTTTTGCATGCTAATAATAGAAAAAGAGCAAGAAGACCAACGTAAGGCTTTATATGCTGAAACATGATTGTTTAAAAAGAAAAGCTAGATCCGGCAATTCACAAGTTCTTGACAAGCAATCTGTATAAAATGTCAGTGCCGATACGGAGTCGTTCCCTAAACAAGAAGCCTAAAATGCAGGCTTTTAAATTATCCCGTCAAAAGTAAAGATTCTTTTTACAGAAGGCTTAGCAAGTGGATGAAAACAGCACTCACGGTCTACATAAACACATTTAAAGAGTGACAGGACATCTTAGCGATTGTTCCCTGAACCGGCTTATAAGAACTATTGATTTCTTTATTTTATACAAAAATAAAAAGCCTGACAGTTGCCTGAATGGCTCTACTTTGCCTGCGTTTGAGACGTTCCCTGATGCTCTTCTGAAATTGCTAAATGGTGTGGTTTCATTCTGTTATTTTATTCATCCAGAATAAAAGTGAGCGAGTGAGTGTTTGCCTTCGTATTCGGTGTTACTTACAACCCGTGTTGCCTCTAAGCTGTGCGCATGCATGGCTGCACATCCGATGTTTCCCCTGTACCGAGCAGAAACGTTCTGTGCAGAAAGCACTATCACAATTGAATACTTAAATAATAAATGCAATATTGGCATAGGCTAAATCTTCTTTCAGGTTTAAAACCTCACAGGTAGTTTGTGAAATGCTCACTACCTTGTCGTGATTTGGAGGCTTGCATATCTCAATGACCCAGATAGCTATGCTGGCTGGAACTTTGTGTTCCTGGTACGGCCACCCATGGCAGACAGGTCAAAGGATAGAGACCAGACTAAGAGTGATCCCTAATGTAGTCCTCCTGGTTGAGGGTTGGTGCTAACAACCTAGTTTTAAAAGTTAAGAAAACAGCAACAAAAGAATCTAAAACTTTTGTTGCTGCCCTACATGCCAGTGGCATAACAGGCAATAAGTAAATATGAAAGTACCCCTAACATCGCCCCTAACCCCGACGTCACAGGGGCAAAAAAAAGATATATATAACAGTAGCATTAACAACATAAATAAATGGCTTTCGTGGAACAAACGTAACTTCTGGTAAACTCTGCAAAAGAATCAATAACAACAACAGAGTCATTTTACAGTAGTTTATATCTGATAACAAGCTAAATAAACAACAAGTAGATTACCTTATTTAAATCATATCTAAAAATTTATCTAAAAATAAAATTGACTGAGCTAACAATGCTGTGTAAAATACAATGTTAAATCACAGATCGGCTGCCAAACCTTCCTTTACATAGCGGTGATCTATGATCGCTGTCTCCCCCTGTTTTTAGGAAACCAAAACATTTGTTATTTTCAACGAAGTATTTGTTACAGAGTTCAGTTTAGCCTTAGGTGGCCAGACGTTCTTGTTTTCCGGGTAAAATCACGTTTTTTGGTGTTCTGTCCCCGGAAATGTCAACGTTTTACAGCACATCCAAAACAACCAGCAAATACACTGAAAAAGTCTGACCAACGTTTAGCGTTTGGAGTACCAGACCGGAGCAAACATGCAATGATTATTTTTACCAGCAGAGGGAGCGGCAAGCTACGCTCATTTTCTTGTTTGGCGCGCCACTGCTTAGCGAATAGCGATAAAGAATATATTACAAGACATGAGAAAGCGTTATCAAGCTATCATAAGATATGAAAACAGTCAAATTTATTGTTGGTTAATGTATTAACAACTCATGTTAAATTAAAGTAATAAACCAATGAAGTCAACCGATCACAGCATGGTACTGAGAATTTATTTTGTGTAAATATGAAAAAAATGGAGATATGTGCATTGTATAAAAGAAAAAAAATAATTTAGAAATTGTTTAATTCAATGAATTAACCCACAACAATAAAAAGAAGAAAACATAAAAAAAAGGATTTGTCTGCGTTTTTTAATTCATAGATATCAACAAATTAGATTTTAATTATATTTTGTCCCTGGTTTTCATTTAAAAAAAATCTGATAACCTTAGTTTAGCCACTAGCCAGACCATTAACTCATTCCCCGCCAACCATTTTTTGAAAAGTTGCCCACCAGCATTTTTGTCATTTTTACAATGATTTTACAAACTGCCTTTCAGTATTTTTTTTCTATACTGTAAATATCTAAACATAAAAATATATCAAATGAAAGAACATACCTTCTGCTTTCAAACAAACAATCAAAACAGGATTTTTTTCATCCTAACTATATTTTTTCTCTGCTTATAAACTCTTAAATATGGGCCAATTTTCCATAAAACATTTATTTATTTATTTTTGGCAAAAAGCTGAAATAATTGAATTTTTGTGAAGTAATTTTGTTAGAGATCAGATTCAGAACGATTTTCAGATTCAGAACAATATGCAAATGTTTTCTCTTAACTGACGAGATAACCCGTCAATGGCGGGGAAAGAGTTAAACAAACAGGGAGCGGAAGTTAAGTTCCATTCAACTGCGAAACGCACATGCGTCTGATGAAATATCTACATATAAATAGAGTAGGCTATATATATATATATATATATTTACTTTGTTATATATAAATAATAAATCTATATATATATATATATGTCTATGATGTTTCAGAGAGAAAGCTTTAGATAAGTAAATAGAGTAGGCTATATATATATATATATATATATATATATATATATATATATATATTTACTTTGTTATATATAAATTATATATATATATATATATATATATATATATATATATATATATATATATATATATATGTATATGTATATGTATATGTATATGTATATGTATATGTATATGTATATGTATATATATATATGTCTATGATGTTTCAGAGAGAAAGCTTTAGATAAGTACACAATGTGAAACTGGTCTTTATTTAATGGCTTTAACTCTTTATTTAATTTCTGATGTAAAAACTGTGCAATTGAATCTATTGCATGATTATTGAGCTACTTTTCATCCCTTGACATACCAATCTTTCTTTTTTTTCTAGAGCTTACCCCTGCTTGTGCCTTTTAAGCCAAGCGTGGCTTTGCAAACATGAAAAACATTTTTTCAGACATTATATCTATTGCAAACATACAGTCTGTTATAAAACGCCTGACATCTTAACCATGAACTTTACATCTCAACTGTCGGCTTTTACCACTGACCCACCACTACAAGCAGAGGAAACACAAAGTAAATAATAAACCAGCAAATCTCTGGTGTATGTGATAATAAGATATTCTTCAGCTGACTACATGACGTGTTGACACTGCCCCTTCCCTGGCCATTTAATCAAAAGCAACAGGACAGTGAAAACCATAAAGCTCTCTGTCTCTCTCTCTCTCTCTCTCTCTCTCTCTCTCTCTCTCTCTCTCTCTCTCTCTCTCTCTCTCTCTCTCTCTCTCTCTCTCTCTCTCTCTCTCTCTCTCTCTCTCTCTCTCTCTCTCTCTCTCTCTCTCTCTCTTCTCTCTCTCTCTCTCTCTCTCTCTCTCTCTTTATGTATCAGATGTGATCCTTCATATAGTGACAATAATTGAATATACATGTAATGTGATGAACTACACCTGTATTGGAACCTGTTTTGTCTAACATGACATCAGTTACTGTCAGACTGAAGCGTGATTGTCTCTGCAGAAGAACATTGCTCACTCAGCTTCTGTTATAGCCCCTCCTCCTTTTTACTATGCAAGCAAAACTGCAACCATTGAGTAGAAGAAGTGTCCATCCGTCATTTTCGGATGAATGAGTGCAACATCCTGGTACTTGATGGGCACTTATTGTTTTATTTTTATGTATTCTAACAAATAGGATAGATTAGTGCTTAAGTCTGTCATATGGGACACACCTCAGGACACTAGTTGTTACAAAATGGCAAAACAAAGCTTTCTCTGAGCAAATTCCTGCATCGATTGGAGATCAAATGCAGTGGCATTCAAGCATACAGTCAGTGCAACTTTGATGTCCAAATACTATATATGGGGCAGCTGTATATATATATATAATCAACAGGAGTGACCGATCGTATAGGAAGCTACGCAGCTGTGCCTCTGCAGTAATACAGTTTCTTATCATCATGACAAAGGTTACAGCCAACCGAATGATGTCACAGCCAGTCGTCCTCTGTCACTCTGCAGTCTTATGGGATAAAGTGATTTTCCCCATGAGAAAAATGATCAGTTTGGGTGGAAAGTGAACAGCAGCAGTAGTACAATTTTGGGCCAGACATTAATATAGCTAATACGAATGGCAGCACTAAATATTTGATATAAAACAATTTAAGTTAAAGGAAAGCCCTTTCTAATCGTGTTACTTCAGACTAGAGGTCTGCTTGGGTCTAAAGAAATATACCCGACCCGAAATGACCCGAATAACCCATTGGGTGCATAACCCAAGGCAAACCCGGAAAAATCTTTTTTTTCTTGACTGGACCCCCGAATATAAATGGCACCAATGTGTGCAGTCTGCAGCCCCTTAAGGTGCTTCTCCATTGCATAGTACCCTACGGTTTGGGTCGGGTCAGCTAACTTTTGGGGGCTTTTCCACTGGATGGGGTACGTAGTACCCAATACGTTTTTAGTGCCACCTCGGTTGGGGTTCCAAGCGACCCGAGCTGATACCAAAACGTGACGTGAAAACACTGTAGATCACTGATTGGTCTGAAAGAATCGTCACTACACTACCAGCATCATCGCTATAATGTAAAAGATTAGCTTTATCTTCAAGCTAACTTGTTGTCATCTGTTCTCTGCAATAAGTTCCCAAACTCCCTTTTAGCGATAAAATCATCAACCGAAATGAAACTGAACTCGATGGAAAAGCTAACCAAGCAAAAATGAGGTGAGCTGACCCGACCTAAAAAATGGGGTACTATGCAATGGAAAAGCGCTATTACGCACCAATCAGACAGAAAGAAACCGCGGTGGCCTCGCAACCAATTTGACCCGCTGCTCCATTAATTTTACTTTGTTATTTGATGACGACACCAAGGTAAACCCTAAAATGTACATTTAAAATAGATTGACAGGTGTGTCTCAAAGTAAATTAACCTAATGCCAGCCACATGATGTCACAAGCACTCTTGGCAAACTGAGAAAGGTTTGGTAAAGGACATCGACGAACACACGTGAAATAGTTCAGGTTGTCTCGGGTCCGTTCGGAAAAAACATCAATTTAAAATGAGCTCAGACCCGATGCTGCTAATGTTATACCCGACTTGTGTCCGAGGCACATGTGAAACTTTTCAACCCGAACCCACTCAAGTTGGACCTCGGGTTTTCAAATCTAAGTGAAATATTGAAGACATTAACTTCAGACTTGTTGATGGTGCATTGGGATTTACTGTATACTGTATAAATCGGTTTATATTTGTTATATGAATAATAACATTCCAAAAATATGGTTTGGTTTGTAACCGGACAAATGCCTGAGCTGTTATAAATGGCCCTGAAAGGTTCTACATGTATTAGCAGTCCTGCCGTGTTTTGAACCATGACCTTCTCGTCTGAGACACAAAGATCAAGACTGCATTTTTATCATCTTCTGCGGTCTTTACATTCTGTTCTGAGAAGACACTTGAATAATTTTTCCTCTCAGCTGTTCTCCACAATTCTCAAAACGTTCACAATGTCCATAAAAACTGTATTTTTTATGCCATACCATTAAAACAGCTTCACTCTTTGGACCTTGCCTTCATTTCTAATTCTTATTAGATAGTATGCTACATAGTATTTGTTCAAAAACATTCAAGGCAATCTTTTGATATTAACAAAATCAACACCTGCAGTAAGATGCTGTCTAGTTAGGAAGCTGTGCAGGTTTTGGAACAGAGCCCTTGGTGAAAAAATAGCAGACTGTGAAATAAATTAAAGTCACATTTCATCATAAGATCAAAGCTGAAAGCATGAGTAAGAAAATAAACTGGTTGTGGCACGGCCAGGATTTTGTGTGTATGATAGTCAAGTCTGTTTTTGATGGTGGCCAACAGGTACTTTCAATTTACTGGCACGTCACAAAGATTTTACAGTAGTCTATCATCTGTATGACTAATTGTACACATCCAGTTCCTGAGGGATAGTTTATATAAACTTAATGTTTTTCCTCAGCTGCAGTGATGTAGAACTTTGAATGGAGGGACAGGGAGAAAAACAACAATTTTGGGGGGATTGTAATGGATACACATTTGTAATGAATACACAAGACATCAATCAAATAAAAAGACTGTCTAAAAAATATTTCATTTTATACTGCCAGTAAACCAATGTGAATATATTGTGTATATTCAATAGATCAACCAGTCTTAGCCCCGGGGCAAATATGTGATGTATGCTTTACATCATTTTACCTTTAAGGTCAATAAGGTAATTCACACACATACACAACGCATACCCTGCATTGTACATCTGCCACCCAGCTACGTATACAAAGCATGTTAACATGATACCCGTTTACTCTAATGAGTTATTTTGACTATCGTTTGTCTTAATTTAGAAAGCACAACATGATTCGCTCCTGCGGTGTGTGGTGAGGTCATACCGAATTGTGCTACCGTCACTCTCCCCACTGAGCTAAAGACGTGTGGCTAAACCTAATCAATTCCAGAGACGCGGTGCCAGCGATAGACGGGGCAAAAGGTTGACAATTATGCAAACGCTGTGGACTGCAATGCAAATGTTCTCTCAAATTATCTTTAAGATTATTTGTGACATTTATGCAAGGTCCCACTCAATTATGTGTCTTGGAGGCTATTTGAAAAGCCTACCTGTTGTGGTTCGTCAGTATTCAAATGGATGGGAACCGCGTTCTGTGGAGTTAATTTTTTCTGTATGACCGCGAGTCAGACTTAGATTGCAATTTAGATTTAAATGACAGACGTACCTTCTCCGGATCCACCGCTGTTATGACCCACACGCAGTGTGCGTTATTCTCGTACTGGACGGGGTAATTTGGAGATGTTATCACGCCTTTAGGGCCTCGCAAATTAGAGCCACATGTTCTAGCTGTGAAGAGGGTAAACATAAAAAAATAAATAAACATAAATTAGATGATGGCCATGTTTTTTTATTGCTGTTCTGATATCATACACATTTTCAATAATACAATGAAAGACACATCAACATAAACAACATCACTATAGCTTTGTTCTAAAACCTAGTGTATATTGTGTCAATATATTTCCTCTTTATCAGTAGCTGTGTCTATATGGACAATTGTAATCGGTTTAAATGTTCAATCCGAATGAAAATGCTCCATGTAAACACCTCAATCAGAATGAAAAGACACAAACCAATTAAAAATCTAAACGGTTTGAGAGGGGTGGTAATCCAATCAAAAGCACATGTAAACACTTGATCGGATTGATAAAGTAAACTGGGACGCTCTGCACATGTGCAATGACGTAGTATTGGCGTAATGACGTAAGGCGCAAATAACAATATTGTGTTGTTCACATGAAATGAGTAGCTGCGTTTACATGGACAACTGTAATTGGTTTAAATGTTCAAAACAAATAAAAAGCATTTAATAATTTAATCACAAATGTTTACGTGCAGCCAATAACCCGTTCAAATCCGGAATATTAGCAATACCCGGTTGCGCACAGCCATGTAAACGGCAAAAACACGAATATGCTCATTCGTAGAAAATGTTCTATTTTTTGACCTACGAATTTAATTTGTATGTGCGTACACAAAAGTACAAAAAATTGGGATTTATCAAACGTGCGCACGTGGTTCGTACGCACATCAGTAAGTAATCCTTGATGATAAATCCCATGTGTTTTTAAGCACCATGCTCGTGCACGTTCATGGTCATTTGCATTCTGAAATGCCTCCAATGAACCTTATATGGTGACAACACCTCCCTTTATAAGTCACGTGGTTGTGCTTTTTCCCTCAATAATGGCAAAGAGAGCTTAAAAGAGGAACTTTACAGACACAGAAATTGAGTTACTGGTGGATGAGGTTAAATCCTAATAACACATCCTATTTGGTTCACTTAGTGCAGGAGGAATGACTAACAAAAGAAAACAAATCTGCATGGGAACATGTTACCAGTGTGGTTAATTCACTAACACTTCCAGAAATAAACAAGTGGTTTGACATAAAATTATCAGCCAAAAAAAGTGTCACAGCACACCGACCGACGTGAAATCAGTGCAACTGGAGGAGGACAGACAATGACAGAACTTTCCACTTTGCGTTTACACCAACCGTGGTAGAGGCGTGAAACGAGAGTGATTTCAATGTTAAGTTAATGTGAAGACGCGTTGACGCGCGTCTGGAGGTCTCACGGCGCGGATGACGCGTTTGGCAGCGCGGAAGACACATTTCCGCCCTATTCATGCGACTAGTTTGCGCGAATTAAGCGCCTGGCGCAGTCACCCGGAGCTATACGACACAAGTTCTCGTTTCTATAGAGACAGGAATAAAAAGGACCTCGCTTGGAAGAGTGTCAGTGAGGACATTGGGCAACCTGGTAAGTTGTAAATACACATTTCACTTTTGAGTCACGTGACGTTTGTCAACCCGCGCCATTTATTTCCCCCCTATAGTAATGTGAATAAATACAAACCGGTAACTCTCTCGATAAATGCACAATCAACATCAGCCATCCTGCAAACAGACAAACGCATAGCACTTGCCCCTCCCACAAAAAGCGGATTTGGCTTCTGACGCACGTCAAATGCTTGCTTTTTCAACGCGTCTACTTCGCTCTACACGAGTGAATGAATTCAAACTGTTCAAGCGGCAAACTAGGCGCGGTAGATGCGATTTTGACACCTGAAATGCGGTTGGTGTAAATGCAGCATAAAAAGTGACCCTGTAAGCCCAAAAGCAGCACCACACAGTCCTCTGTTAGCGATTCAGATTATTTCTATTCACGTTCCGGTTTTCCGCAGTCTGTTCACAATTGCTGTAGTGGACTGGCAATCTGTAGCACCGGGAGCAAACCGGAGGAACCAAGAAGCGATCAGAAAGGGGAACAGGGACGCGCTCGTGCTTCGGAGGTTACATTTCTTCACATGTTGCTGTACTATTGTGCAATTAGTAAAGCAGGATATTGAATGTAACATAAAACAAATGATTGTTTATCATTAAAAAATGTATTAATGTAAAAAAAGACTTGAATTATACCCGCATATGGGTTGGGAAAAAATTACCCCTTTGTTTGAAGTGGGGTCCTGAAAAATCTTGGTTTAAAGGGCTATTTGGCCCTACCCCTCCAACTAAAAGAGAATTGGGAGAGCCCTTCATGTGAACGCGCTAAACGGAGGGATAAGGGAAAGTGAAGGGGTAGAAATGGAATTGGGCATACACTCTAAAAAATTGCTTTAAATAGCATTCATAGGGGAACCTATATAGCACCTATGAAGAACCATCCGGGAGTGATATAGCACCACTATAGCACCTGATATGGTTCTATATAGCACAATATGGTTCTACACAGGTGCTACATAGCACTTAAAATGGTTCATAAATGACTACGAGCCAGTGAACCACTTTTAGTGCTATAAGCACTATTTGTTTTTAGAGTGTAAGTGTTCATGTAAACTCCATGATAGGATTTATCAATCAGAACGATTTTTTTCAGATTGAGGCAAACTGTGTCCATGTAAACATAGCTATTAATGTTATCCAATGCCTTCTGCAACTCAAGCCAAATATTTCCTTATGACGGCCACCACTATATCTACAAAGTCATCATTATGCTCTATAAACCATAACAAAGATTTCTGGCCCCCTCGAAAGTCTGGACCTCAACCCCATTGAGCAAATTTGGAAAATAAATTGCACTTGTACATTCAAAGGAAATATTTGCAGATGGCATGGGCTTTGAAATGCTGCCTATGTAGGCCTAAGCCTAATCAGTTTTAAAACAAAGCTTTTATTACAACTCAGAATAAAACCCTTCATTTAAACACATCATGACAAGGGCTAATCTATTTAAGGTCATGCCTCAGAATAGCTTTACTCAGTCATTGAAAGAGTCAGGGGTTTCCCCCTATTGTTTACAGTGCAATGGTATTAATGGTATTATGTTCCTCCCTTGTGTTTAGTCAGGGATTTTCTTTAAGAGCTTAAAAGAGCAGCCCGCTCCTCATCGGCTTCTCCACAGGGTATAGAGGGACATTTGGATAGGTAGAGATGTGAGAAGATAACACAGCATATATACTCAAACTGGGACTGAACCAGATTCTACTATGGGGGAAACTGTGGGAATAAATTTAGTTTATTTCAACCGCAAAGTAGAAGCAAATATTTTGTATAAACATTAAACTACAGTAACATTGAGTTGTTGTTCTTTTCAGGTGATCAGTATTAGAAAAAGGTTTCAAAAATGATCAAAGTACTTAAACCAACTCAGAGGCAATCATTTGATGTCATGAAAATTGAATTAGAAAAGACAACCAACTTATTTTCTACCCAAATATAACAATGTAGGCAGCCAGAAAATAAATGCATCCTTGAAATGACATCATCCCCATCAAAGCTAACCATGGTTATTACAGAAAATATATTTAATAGCAGGCGTACAGAGCCGACCTCATGGCATTTACCGAACAGCAATCTATAAGATAACTACTTATCATAAAGACGAAGTTTAAAAACATTAACATGAAAAACATGACCTCCTTCACGGTCTGTATACTTGCAAATTGATGTTATAATCGCCACTTAATTACCAAAGTGGCAGTGAGTGCTAAAAGCAGCAGTCAAATTGAGCTTATCTCATTTACAGGTGCAAAATATACCCTATAATTAACTCCTCTGTACCCAAAGAAATAAAGCTCTCCGGTGATTAATAAATTACAAAGCTTCCTGTTTCGTACCCCTCACCTCCCAACATATCCTAAAAGAAGGAAAAGACTGCATTTAAGCCTTGTTTTTAAAAAGGTTACTTGGCACTGCAGAAACAGAAAAGTGTCTGGATCAATCAGTGATCGGCGAGAATTGTGTGTAGAAATTGTCAAACATGGTTACTCCTCCGTCCGCTCCTCTGACACACTGCCTTATTTCATTTTGATTAATGTCATTTGGAGGCCTGTGTCCTCTGTGGCTTTCAGAACCGAGACACTTCAGGTCTCAAGCGCATCTAGCCGCATGACCGCTGGGATGAGACTTCTGGGATGCCAAAAATAAATCAGGAGAAAATTCTACATTATTTGCTCTTGTTGTGAAGCAGATGCCCGAATTGCCTCATCCTTGTCACATTGCTTAGGTCTTGCACGGGCGGCGTTGAAGGATTAGCCTGTGCGCACTGAACATGCACCGTGTGGTTCGATATCACATAGTCACGGACAATAAAAAAAATTTGCTGTTTAATATTGGGTACAATTATGAGGAGTGGGATTTTAGACCACTGGCATTCACAGTGGGAAAGAGAAATAAAAACTGAAAACATTGTAAACGATCAGAGTTTGCAGGGGTTGTGCATTGAAAAGCTTTTAGCGCTGGGTGCTTTCTCATGCCAGGCTTCTTTAGGAAGCAGTGTTACAATGCATTCACGTAACTTTTGAGTGAATATTTCTAACCCTGGACCACAAAACCATTAGTAGCATGGGTAAATTTGTAGCAATAACCAACAATAATTGTATGGGTAAAAAATATCGTTTTTTTTAATTAGAATAAGTAATATAAATAAATAAATAAAGTAATATAAATAAATAAATAAATAAATAAATAAATAAATAAATAAATAAATAAATATATATATATATATATATATATATATATATATATATATATATATATATATATATATATATATATATATATATATATATAAGATCTATCAATAGTAATATGTGCTGATAAGGACTTCATTTGGCGATTATCTCAATATTTCAATTTTTTGCACTCTCAGATTCAGGACCACACATCAATGCAAAGCTTATTTATTCAGCTTTCAGATGATATATAAATCTCAAATAAAATAAATGACACGCATGGTTCACATTTGTTCACTTATTGACTATAGTAAAATATGGGAAATTTTAATTTAATTTTTACTGGGAACAATGTGTGCCCATACAAAACAAAGCAGGTGCTCAAAATGCATCAAATTTTAATAACATAATTTGATAAAGAATCATAATCAAAACGACGAGTAAATATTTTCACCTCTACAAAATGAAGGTCTGATGTCTGGCATGAAGACTTATTGATGTGTTTTTTTCCCGTCAGGAATATGACAGTATAATAAAAAGTAGAGTTTGCAAACGCAAGGAAAACTTTAATTTAACCTGAAATGATGCATTTCAATAAGCTTTCGTTCAAGTTTAGAGGTTTTTCTAATGTGGATACAAGCTCTATTGAATGGCACTAAAAGCGGCAGCACCTAATTAAAGCAAACATAGATCCTCATTAATTTACTTGATGGAAGTATCAAACAAAGGGATGTGGACAAAATTTACTGAGTGCCCGCAAAGGTGACATTATTGGCAAGAGTAGCACAAATGCCGTGTTACTTCCAGAAAGTGCAGAACTTTGTGTGTTTTACTAAATAAATGTGGTCCATCACTGCCTGGACAGCTCATATCCAGGCCCAAACGAAATCCCTGCTCGCAGATCAATGACGGGCATTAAATCCGCGGATATTTTGCAGACTTTTTCGTGGAATTTCGCAGATTTAATGCCCGTCATCGACAAGCACACATGCCCTTCGCTTGAGCTTGTTTGTGACCAGTAACCATCATTCCCTACTAAACAATCCAGCCAAGACCAGCATAAACTGGTGAGCTGGTTTTAGCTGGTCTCCCAGCTTGGTTTTAGCTGGTTTTGCTGGTAAAGCAAGCTGGTCTAGCTGTGTTTTGTTCACTTTTTAAGCTGGACTTAGCTGGTCAGGCTGGAAGACCAGCTCACCCACCAGCTTTGCAATTTGAAAAGTTTGACATAGGCAGTAACCTTGTCATGCAAACAAATACAACAACCCACATGGTTCTTTAATGAATGAATAATATTTGAAATCACCTCACTTCTTCCATCAACAATGAATTTCACTTTGATTTGTCGCTGTGCCTTATGGGATTGCCTTTTCTGTGAAACATACTACACTCCAAAAATTCCAAATCCAACGTTGGGTCAAAAGGGGATGAAGAATGTTTATTAAACCTGCTTGGTTTTTAACCCCAAATGCTGGGTTGTTTTAACCCATTGATGGGTCAAATATAAAAAATTCTGGGTTAATTTTACCCATCAGCTGGGTTTGTGCCTTTTTGTCCCAAAGCTGGTTTGAAAATAACCCAGCATTTTTTTGAGTGTATAAATTCTTGTGGCACATTTGTCCCTGCTTGCGGATTATGCAGCGTTACTCCCCACTGCCATGTGGTACACATTTTACTTAACCAGATCTGACAATGTCCCTACAGAAAGTGTCACATCGGGGGAAAACAGAGCCATATTTACACTTACTCCGACAGATAGGCCTGTGGTCACTCCAGGCCGCTAGAGTCTCAGTCACTCTCTGGCATGTGATGCTCTTTGATCCCTGCAGCACGTAGCTGTCGTCGCAGGAAAACTGGATGCTGGCTCCGACCCTGTGGAATTTAGAGAAACAAATGACCGACCAGCGACACAAGTCGTGCTTTCAGACACCTCTGATGCATTTTTGTCAGACTTCCAAAACCGCTTGTCTCTGTGGTTTTCTTTCATTTTCCGAAACGCCCAGATGGTTTTCCATTAAATGCAGAACATTACACATCTTGGTTCTATTTTGAGAGACATTAAAAACCCACTTAGTAGCGGTGACCAGAGGTCCTAGTGGTAATGGCCCGTCGGTGCGGGAGTTGAGACAGACAGCAGGTCCAGACCTGATTAAAACTGTGTCATGCGGTTACAAAGGACAAGAGCAGCAGAGAACGGAATAAATAGAGAATTTACTGGAAACTGGAGCCAATTCTTTTCCCATTTTCAGGAATCCCTGGATCCGGGCAAATATCTGCCGCCATCCCTCCTTGGCTTACTGCATGCGGAAGAAACAAGATAAAAAGAAAGATGAATTGCATTACATGAGATAGTCGACTGTTGGGTGTGATGTCCAAATGAAAGACTGTGTATCAAGATAACATTACCAGCTATACCGCCTCTTACAGCATTTTGCTGGGAAAGAAAATCATTTGTGAGCTGTAAATGATAAATATAATAATAATAATAATTATAATTATTATTATTATTATTATAAATAATAATTATTAATACCTTCTTTATAGTTCATCACATTAACTGACATGTTCTGTTTACCTTTACCAAAAGTCCAAAAAGTTTCATATTTTTGAAAAGTAAATGTATTGTTTTATAATTTTAAGTCATATATTTGCGATTGTGCTAGAGTATCTTGAATATTTTAACGCACCTGCAACAAATCCTACCTGACAATGAAAACAGCATGTACCAATTCAGCACAGCCCAGTCTGTACAATATTCATCAGAATGCCAGAGTAGATTGCATTCACAGGTGAAATCTATTCCTGTACAGCTGACAGGGGATTTAGTGGTGGTAAGCTCAAGGCTATTACCCAGAAAAAGCAAAGAAAGGTCAAAGCATGTCCCACGTTTCCCCTCTCCCTGCTCCCGTGTTCCTCCTAAGCCACAGCGAGTTTATGTTTTCACAGTCTCGCTTTCTGTCATCCCACTGAGGTCATTTACTGGCCAAAATCACATTAGTTCAGTTTACAGATGATTCCACTTCAGGTAAAGCAATGACTTCAATTACATCCACATTTCTCCATATTCCGGTTAAAGCCGGTTTGAAATTAAACTTGACCCTGTTGGGGTCTTTATAGTCTTTATACACTTTCCTTGTCTACTGGTGCATGAATCATTGGTGACGAACAATATTGGTCCAATTAATATGTTGATGAATTAAAGTAACAGCATTGTTTTTCATTTCGCAAATTTCATGTTGATTTAAAAAAATATATATAATTTTTTGAATAAATTAAAAACATTTTCCTGTTATTACCTTGTGAAAAAGATAAAAGGGTCTCATTTATTAATCTGCACAGTATAATCAAAGAAAATGTAAACCTATTTATTCTCATTCTTGTCTCAGCACACAAGAGTGCAATGAAAAGCAAGACGTAGATCTTGAGACTTACCTATCAACAGTGTTGGGGGTAACTAGGGATGCACAGAATATTCGTCCACCGAAAACGTGCTTGTCTGAAGCAACATGTATGCGGCGTGGATGTATTTAACCGCAAAAAGGCGCTAAAGTACGCACAGAGGCACATGCGGTTGTGTCCGGTCCAGACGTGATCATCACAGTGAGTACGCCCTTCAAAGATCAGAACTCTTGATGTGTAAACTTTAGAGAGACTCGCGTAAATGTGTCTCATACTGTATAGTCCGTTAACAAACATGTGCCGAATAAAGCAATGAAAAACAACGTAACGTTTTTATGCTGCGCTGTTTGGGATTCGCCTTCGTTCTCTGTGTGCGCGCGCGCGTTTAAGTGCCCTCAATAGTGCACACACGAGTGAGACGCAAACAAGCGAACGTAAAATCTTCCTGTTATTGACAGAGCACATATAAACAAAATTATCTCCAAAGTATTCTTTTTCTAATAAAAACATTTGTTTATGTCTTAAGTGTATGTATAGATTACAGTCATAAACCAGTCTCTGCTTATTTAAAGAGACAGTAACCTCAATTAACCTACTTAAGTCTAACAAAGAGACAAATAGCTCTAAAAATAATAATATATTTAATTTATACAATAAAGACAGTGTTATGACTCATTTAATTCGATTTCTGTACCTAATGCTAATGTTAGCCCTTATTAATGTGCAGCTTTGTTCTTTTTTATAAATGTTTCTAATTTCTTTACTTGTTATTAGATTTTCCCCACCCCCTATTTGCTGATCTGAAAAAAAATCCGATCCGTGCCTCAAAAACTGTAATGCGATCTGAACCGTGAGTTTTGTGATCTGTCACACACCCCTAGTAAAGTTAGTACACAGTGATAGCCATAAATGCATTTGTACTAATAATTGGCATAATAATTTATTTCGGTGTTTCGGTTTTTCGGCCTTGGTTTCCTCGTTTTCGGTTTCGGCCAAGAATTTTCAATTCGGTGCATCCCTAGGGGTAACGCATTACAAGTAACGTCCATTACGCAATAATATTATTTTTCCTAAGTAACGAGTAAAGTAACGCATTACTTTTTAAATGTACACATTAATATTTTAGTTACTTTTTTAAAAAAGTAATGCAAGTTACTTTTTTTAGTTTAATTAATTTGATTAAAAAAAAATGCACTGAATAAAACGTAGTCACATTATGCACTCTATGCGTACACGCTTGTGTGGGAACAGTTTGAGTCAGAAACTAAGGCGGCAGGCCAGAGCTCGACAGCTCGACATGAAATATGCAATTTCTGAATGCAGAACTTTTTGGTCATAAAATCACCTGCAAACCTGAAAGAGATCAAGCCTCAGCCAAGAAAAAGTAACGCAAAACTAACTAAAAAGTAATGTAAGCATTACTTTCCATGAAAAGTAACTAAGTAACGCAAGTAGTTACTTTTTTGGGGAGTAACTTAATATTGTAATGCATTACTTTTAAAAGTAACTTTCCCCAACACTGCCTATCAATATATTTATGTTCATTTATTTTAAAGTTCACAAAAACAATCATAATAATTGGTAATAATCTTCTTGGTCCAAAACTAGACTTTCATAATAGCACTCGCATAAATAATTCATGCACTTACGTATGCAAGTACAAAGATAATAACAGTGGATATTCAGAAACATTTTACATAAGAAAGGATTCTGATACAGCTCAGCATTTAAGATGTCTTAATCGCTGATCACTTTATGCAAATCATGTTAACATATTTACATTGAGCATACGGTACATGCTGAAATATTACAAAATTCTAATCAAAATCGATATTCTAATTTGCTTGTAGATGGTCATGCTGTGCTTATTAAAAAACCCTTTGGTTCCTGATGCAACACTGAGAAATGAAATATTGTTTGATCTGTAATAAACCATTTTAAGAAATCTTGTTCCAAAAGTATCTTCTTACAATCTTAAACATTTAAATATGAGTGATAAGAATACTAAGATTAATTTGTTAGGGTTGTAAGGGCACCTTGAATTGCACATAAAAGCATTATTTACACACTAATGGGTTAAAGTTACCCAAAGCTGGGTTGTTGTTACCCAGCCATGGGTTATAATAAGCCAACAGTGGGGTTGAAACAATTCAGCATTAGATTGAAACAACCGGGCATTGAGTAACTTTAAACAAATCAGTGTGTTCTGTCCAATATTTACCCAATGCAGGGTTAAAAAATAACCAAGCATTGTTTAGAGTGTAAAGCTTTTTAAGTATTATTATTATTATTATAAGTTGTGTATCTATTGCATTCTTAACCAGAGTAAGCTGCAAACTGTACCATATGCCTACTATCAAAAAGTGCTTGTGTCATATAGGTTTATCATGAACCTCAAAATAATAATAATAAATAGTATCATGAGGCAAGGTCAAGGCAATTTACTAGTGTACATGTTTGTGTGTGCGTGTGTGTGTGTGTGTGTGTGTGTGTGTGTGTGTGTGTGTGTGTGTGTGTGTGTGTGTGTGTGTGTGTGTGTGTGTGTGTGTGTGTGTGTGTGTGTGTGTGTGTGTGTGTGTGTGTGTGTGTAAGCAGCCCAGGGTAGCCACTTATGGACCAAGGCCTTTTGATAATCTGTCATGTCTCTCTTTTTGATGTGATCTTCAAATGTCTTCTCTCGTGATTGTGGATATTAGTCTCCAGAGTTATTCTGTCTGATCAAAGCGGGTGTCTGTTTTTCTGATCTTTTTCTTGGACATTTATTTTGCTCTCCTATGCTGCCCTGTGATCACCTCAACATGTGCCAAAGAGCTCCTCCTAATGCATGTGTGGATGTTTAATACATAAATGCCAAGTATACTTTCCTCCCAATCGAAGATCTAAGAGCTCCTGCTGTAATTTTTAACTTGTGACAGACATTGCCAGACTACGACATCGCAACGCAACACTTAAAATCTCATTCAATTACAATGTAGAGAAATAGATTTTAGCAATCTCATAAAAATGTTGTACGATAGATCTATCAAGAGCATTAAAGGGCACATATTATGCTAATTTTTACAAGATGTAATATAAGTCTCAGGTTTGCCAAGAATGTGTCTGTGAAGTTTCAGCTCAAAATACCCCACAGATCATTTATTAAAGCATGTCCAAAATGTCTGTACCTTTAAATGCAAATGAGCTACAGCTCCTCACTCCCTTGGCAACAGACAGAGAGTGCTTTCAGTTAAATTGATCTGATTAATACAGTCTGATGCAATAGTAGCTAACTACTGAGATATTGTGGACACTGTACAACTCACTGAGGGTGGAAACTATGGTAAGTGGGCGGGGCTTTATCAGTGTGACCTCACATTGATAACAGTAACAATGACACTGCTTTGGTTTAATGAGGATTAAAAACAAGGAGCAGGTGGATTTTTTTCCACGTAAGGTGGTTGTGTTCACAAACTGCCAACAGACATTATGTCCAAACCTTGTAAAAGTGGATTTTGCATAATAGGTGCCCTTTAAAGTTGTTAAAGAAATAGTTTTGCTGGTTTGATTTAAGAGTTATAACTCTCCTGTTTAAAGGGGGAACTGAAGAAGTGGGTGTTCACTCTTTTACACCACACCCGCTCTAATAAATGATCAGCAAACCTGACATGCATAAAATTTTATCATTGTCAATTATAACTTTTCCTTTCGTTTAAAGTGCTGCTACATACTGTAAAAGGTGGGCTATGTCAGGACCATTCCAATGGTCTGCCAGGTAGTACAGACATTTCTGCATGTCATAGAATAAAGAAATAAAAAGTGGCACCTATAAGCAAAATGTGTGTATGTCTATGCCTAAGGCATCTTGCCCATGGGCTGTCCACAGGTCATTTATTGACCATCTAATGCATATCGTACATATAACTGGGTAGCACTAGTTGGAACTGCCAGCACTAACCAGGGGTCCGTTTCCCGAACAATGACATAACTCACTGTTGAACCACTATAGTACGATGCATAGTCAGAGAAACTAACTACCTTGTCGAGACTGTTTCTCGAAAACATGGTAACATTTTGGTTGCCCTCATGTTTTTCCCAGTTATCACTGTCTGGACTACATTTCCCATCATCCCTCACTCTCCCTCACCTGGTCTTCATTAGTAATCATCACCTGCCAGCAATCCTAATCACTCACCTATATATAGGGGAGAATGCGGCACAACTTACCCCATAGGGTGGGGTTAATTGTAACAGGCAGGGGGTTAGTTGTAAGCAAAGGCAAATATTTCAATACTATTTTGTCTATATACTTGAAGTGGATATTGTTTATATATCTGTGTATATAATAGACAGGTATCCACACTGTATTCATTCATCCAGACATTTTCTAACTATAGTTCAATTATAAATGGATACAAATGTCTAAATATGTGAGAAGAAGCAGCACAATTATGACCATTTTGTTTATATGTGACCCAGTCTGTTTTAGACCATACTATAGTTTCAAAATCAAATTCTGAGATAATGAGCATCAACGTCTGATTTTAGCCATTCATTTCATTATGATTTCAATCTTTGACGTGACCTTATTCAATCAATATTAAAGATATAAACAAAAATAAATTTGATGCACAATTTTTGATAAGACAGGCACGTTTATTTTGTTGGCAGCCAGCAATCATTTGTGTGTTGCCTATTTAAAACAAAGGCAAGAATTACGCTAATGTTAGCGGTTTTCATATGGTAAGTGCTGAGGGGTTAGTTGTAACACAGCGTCACAATTAACCCCGCTGGGTCAAAATATTTTCAAGCCCACCAAAAAAGTTGCTAAGAGCAGCAGACATATTTCAAAATGATGCTATGTTTTTGTCAACAAGACACTGATTAATATGACATAGCATTGGATTTGGTATCTTACACCATAGATATGTATAAAGGCTAGATGTCTTACGGCGGAGTCCCTAACGGCATCACCTGGCGGCCATCTTACCACAGGGCGCTCGCTCACTCGTAGCATTGAGTTTAATGGTGCAGGTACATTTAAATGACCATAACTTGCTCAATTTTCAACTTTAACGTGGCTATAATTCTGGATGCTTTAACATGTTTCATGAATTTTATATTTTTAGTATAGGTATTCAGTGTCATAGTTACATCTTTGACGTTTATAACAAACCAAACCGTTTGAAAATCGGTAAAAAATTAAGCAAGTTATGGTCACTTAAAAGTACCTGCATCATTAAAACTCAATGCTACGAGTGAGCGAGCGCCCTGTGGTAAGATGGCCGCCAAAATGTGGACGTTGCACTCAATTGGCCAGCAGTGCGGACAAGACATCTAGCCTTTATACATATCTATGTCTTACACACCCAATTTAGAAACCGAAAAATAAAACACGTGATGAAAAAAATTACTTGCATGCCACCAAAAAACTTGTTCATCAATAACTCTCTGGAAAAACATTATACATTTACAATAATTTGCGGGAGATTGTCTTTTGCAAGCGCGAAAAAATACCGGAAAAACTAAAACCCTCAACCTTGTGCAACAATGTAAACAGTCCGTGTTACAACTAACCCCGCATAAGTTTTTGTCCTGTGCACCCCTACTCTGTTTATCTGCCTTGTGTTGTTGGTTATTGTTTGCATTTGTGCTGTGTTTCTACCAGTTTGTATTCATTAAAAGTATTCATCATTCGTCATCATCTTGCCTTCCGTCAACACAGGACCCTGACAGATATTATAAATTATGTCAATTTTCCACAAGCCAAAACTTAAAACAGTAGGTTGAATTGACTTGCAAAACCAAATTGTTTTAACTTTTTAGCAGTGTACAGTAAACTGGACATCTACAAGCAGAATTGTATATTCTTACTACTTTTAGATGGAGAGAAATTCTGACCACTGGGTCTATACAAATTGCCACAGTGTTTCTCAGATATCTGTGCAGATTGCGTAACTGTAATTTTTCAACCTTAATTATTACTGTGCTATAATCCTTTTCAGATAAATCCTTATCTAGTTGGCACACAAAAGAAAACTGTGCAGTGGTTGGGTCTTCACACATTTAAATGCATAACTGTCTCAATGAGCTGCAGTGTGGGCTTTATGTCTGTCATAAAAAATCCTAGCCTATAGCTTTCTTAGAAATTACTGCAAGTTTCATATAGCACATCATAAGATTTATATCAAAAGACTCAACGTATCTTTTCAATTCAATGAAATGACTCCATTCGCCTTGTAAGTGGCATTATCCGCTTTAAGTGAATTGGGCAGTTTGTCAACAAACCTACGGCGACCTCTCTCAGATGTAACGAATTGCTGGGTACCTCCGAACTATTATCGTGCGAGCGCTGCGTAAATTTTACAGTAGCCCCGCTGAAGTGGTGTACTCAGCAGGTTTTGTGATGCTAATTGGCACAGAACACGCTCGACGGAGCGTTGAACGGGTGAAATCATCCATACAGCATAACGTGGTGCTGTTTCCTTCATTGTATTAAGAATATCATCAAGGGCATCTTTATTAAACACATAATGAAAACAAGCAAGACCTGTAAATAGTCACGAACAAAAATGATTGAGGGGAACGCGGTTGTGCCAAGGAGAATAAAAACAATCCCAGTTTAATAAATGAATAAACATCACACATCGATAATGTTTTCATGGGGAGCACCGTTGCGTTTTATTTATACTAGCGTATCTTCAACTTCAAACATGGTCTGTCGAACCCAAGACTACTGAAGTGTGCGTGTTATGGTTGAATAAATACCTGGGCGGTTGGGTAGGTAAAGTAATGGTTGCTGGTTTGAACCCTGCAAAGTGAACTAGCCATATTACGCCCTTGAGCAAGTCATTTAATCTCAGGTACGGGAAAATGTCCAGTCATTAAAATGTGTCTCCACGCTCCAAAAATGACTTTGATAGCTCGGCTTTTGCCTGTGTCTCGTATTCATAATTACTTTTGTTTGGACAGGCAAATGACTGCAGATTGGCATCAGAATCAAGGTATTCCAGAGAGACAAGTCTAATAAGTTGCTTTAGATGAAGCACTTTCTGACCCAGCAAGAAAAACTGTATAAGGATTCAATTACCGTGATACAAAATTACTCATACTGTGAAATTAAATCATACAATGTCAATTTGGTCATACCACCTTGCCCCCGGTGTGATTTAAATGACTGCTTAGCTCCTGACAAAAAGCAGCAGGAAGGTTTCACAACTTAGTCCAGCTGTTCTTTCGCTAGCTAGACCTTATGACAAGTTGCTTAACGGGTGTGCTCGACTAGTTGACCAGACTCTTACTTAAGGTCAGCCGTAATTTTACAGCATCAATTGAAGTGGAGACTGTGAGAAGTGTACTTACGAACGGCGTTTTTATGACTTGTATCTTTACTCGGCAGCATTTTCACCCCTCTGGATTTCAGCTCGATGGCCTTCTTCACTGTAGGGAGAGGTCAGAGGTCAAATATGTGGAAGTGTAAACCGCAATCCATTTATAATGCAGTCAGCAAAACTCAAGAGCAGTTAGATGAACTCCTCGAGAATTAGTGTGCTCGGTCAAAATACGAGCTCTGACCCATATGTTATTTTCAGACCTGACCAAACTTGGCAGACCTTATGTGAATTGCGCACTTTGCTATCCGAGACACAACATCACGGACACGGACTGAAATCTGGAGCCAATTTGGATTTCGAAGCAATTCTGGATTCAATCATGTGATTATGTCATGACAATTATGATCCAGGATTCATGATATAAATTCACTTTGCATAATTTGCTCTCTGTATGACATTGCCCCCATCAGTAGCTTGAAATTGATTTTTTTTCTTTATAAATATGATGACGAATCAGTGGGGGCAAAAGAGTGATGGATTTGTTGTGAGAAAATATCTGAATTAATGATTCCCTGGAGAGTTCTCCTTACTATGTCCTCAACAGACCATAAAATAGTTTTGCAATTGCATCAATCAACATAACCACAATTTGTAGCCAAAACAAATTACAACATTTCAACACTGCAAATGTTTTTCTATTTCACAAAAAGCACTTTTGCACTGTGCACTTTATTTACTAGCACTGGTTTGTTTAAATGGTTTATGAATAAAGTCCAAGAAGACTTGGATGCTAAACAGTCAATTTTCCAAATCAGGAAATATTTAAAAAAAAATTCTGAACACACTTAAATATATTTTGACCTCTTTTGCATAATTTGACTAAATTTCAAATAGTGATATTTTACTACTAATAATAAGAAAACTAATACATGCACATGCAACATAGATTTATGCATGAATACATAATCTAGAATGGGTAAAAATGCTTTAAGATGGATCAAACATGGTTTTAGAGACAAAGGAAAAAAATCATATACATATTTTTGTCAAATACAAAAGCATATAAGTACTTTCAGTCTGCTCTGAAATTCAAAAAATTCCAGACATCCCTCAAGCTTTGCCCGAGATTCGCAGCATCCTCGGCTCATTATGCAAATTGAAAACACGATCATAAACGCATATCATGAACGTGATTTAAAGGCAGCTCATCTTTCGTTATTCATGTTAGGAACATGAATTCCCTCACCGCTGTCGTGATTGATTTCCCACTTTAGGAGGGAAGCAGTAATCATCATTCCAGCATGTGTCTGCTTATGGAGTCACGGGCACAAGCCAAGATGTCATATTTAGCCACAGTAGGACGTGCCAAACCACGTGCTATTCTTCACTGCCAAGTGTCCCGCATCCGCCAATGACAAGTCACTCTTCTCCAATGTCCTACACACGCTGACCTCTTACCTTGGTACTGGGCACTAAATCCTTTCCTCCGGTGGTTGCTGTCTGATGTGAAGTGAAGCCGCAGCCAGTTCTTACTACTGATGACGGGAGATGGCAGGTTCATTCCAGTTAGCCTGGAAATAAAAAAGAGGAAAGGGCCATTCAAATCAACCGTACAGACAGCTGGAACACCATGTAGGTCATTACAAAATGACAAACGCATGATTTGTCACACCAAAGAAATGTCCCCACGCTATCATTGTGGGGACATTTGGTCACCACACCGTACTTTTTATTGTTTTCACTTTGCATATACATAAAAAACAACAACTTCAAACAACCAACTTCTGACAGGGCAAGAAGCATTCCAATAACCGTTAGCATTGGTAAGAAAGGACTGTTAGATAAAGGTACAGGTACAAAAGGTGTTACTAGGATGCTACCCTCGCTCTAAAATGGCTGGGTTAAAATTGACCCAATGCTGGGTTGTTTTTACCCAACTGTTGGGTTATTATAACCCATGGTTGCATAACAACAACCCAACATTGGGTCATTTTTAACCAAGCATTGGATCATTTTTAACCCAGCATGTGTTCTGTCTAATATTTACATAACATGGGTAAAAATAACCCAACCATTTTTAGAGTGCTTAAAAAGGTCCTTATACGCGGCATTTAGGTAAAAATTTATATCTTTGAGGACCCAGTATATATTTTGAAGAAATAATATGCACCGATTATGTAAAAATTTGTAGTTTTTAAAATGGTACAGTGAGAGCTTTTGTACCTTTTGTCCAATAGAGTGTTGGACCTCCCTGTGATTTCCCAAGCCTATTTGGGTACATTTTGTTTTGTGCTGAACTGTTAGAATAACCTGTTATTAACTAAAAGCAATACCACAATACTGTACACTTCTGCTATCATGCCTATTATTAGCACGAGCGTGATTCAGCTAGGTGCACAGTTAACCAAAACTGAGATTCGCATAACGTCATTCATGCTGTTACATTCCCTAGCTGCGTTATGTAAAGTAGGAGAGAATCGGGGTGGAAGTAACACGGGATGAAAGTAACTAAGCGATTTTCTCAAAGCCCTGAATGCATTTGCATTCCAAACTGTGACAAATATCACGTTATATTGTCACCGTTTTGCGCGTGTAGGTCCAGAAAGCTGTTTTCAACCATGATAAGTAAATTCCTAAAGCGTTTATCTTATTAATGCGTTGTGTTTTTGGTTTCATGTGTTACAGTACTGATTAATCTACAGATTAATTTGTGCTCTAACACACCCTAAAGTTTGACTTCTAAGAGTTTTTCAAAATAAAAGTAAATCTGGTTTAAATGTCAGGAGTTCCTGTTGGGACAAAGGTAACAGTTGTTACTTTTGTCCTAATGCTAATACGGTTGCATTAATCAAAAGATTAATCGCGATTAATCGCATACAAAATAAAAGTTTGTGTTGGTATTATATATTTGTGTGTTTATTTAGTGTAATTATTTTGTATAATACACACATACAATTATAAATGTAAGATTTTTTTTTATTTAAGATTTTTTTGTTTGTGTTATATTTTTTTTTAATGTGTATATATAATATAAAATATTAAAATCGAAATAAATATATATACATATAAATGTTTTTTAAAGTATATGCATGCATGTGTGTGTGTTTATGTATACAAGATAATTACATACAGTGCGCACACATATATTATGTAGGGCCGGGACTTGAAAATTTTTAACGCATTTTAATCGCACTTATTTTTGCACCGCTCAACATTTCTCATTGGATGAGTTTCGGCAGACTAATTATACTGGAGCACCAACTAGCGTTCATGACTTCAGACAACAACAAACCACAGTGAACATGAACGAAGAAGCTGATGAGATCGCTTTGGTTGGCCCCATGGATAGGAAATTCTTTTACAAAAAACGAACGGATGGAAGCGTCGATAAGAGCATGGTTGTGTGTAAGCTATGCAACAAGGAATTCACATATCACCCGCAGCACATCGAGCCTCAAGTATCATCTCAATGCAAAACATATAGCAGCTAGCGTGGACATTAGCCCGACTCCGAGTACAACGACTTGTTTGAACAAAAATAAACAATATTTTGTTGCTTAAGCTTATGTATTCAGTCATTATTCATGGTATACTAAAAATTCATGTGAAAAAAAAACTTCTCAATGTTCTCAGGTCAAATATGTATATGTGATTAAAATGTGATTAATTTCGATTAATTAATTACAAAGCCTCTAATTAATTAGATTAATTTTTTTAATCGAGTCCCGGCCCTAATATTATGCAAAAAAAAACGTTTATTTTGTATGCGATTAATCGTGATTAATCTTTTGACAGCCCTAGTTCAAACTGATTAAAAATGTATTCTCAACAATTCAAGTTTGTACTGTCAAGTTGCAGGTTTGAAACATTTGATGAAACTTTTTAACTAAAAAAAAATGTAGTTGAATTGTTTTTAAACAACAAATTATGTTTGCACTTACATATTAATAAGGTCATAGTCATGTATGTTTACTAAAAAAAAGTGTAACACAAAAATCTATCTTGTTCAGTTGTGTTACTTTTGTCCCAGCTGTCAGGGTCAAAAGTAACAATGCGCTACTTATGTTTAATGTGAAATTATACTGAAGTCGTTTTTATTTGATCAAAATTTCACCTTGTATTGATAGACCACACTTGTGAATTATTCACCACAGCAAAAATATATCTCTGTCTAAAACATTACCTTTTAAAAGTTAAGTTTTTCTGAAAAATTGATCTTTCTTCCCTGCTCTCCCCTATGGGCCATTTTTTATGCGTACGCGAGGGTTCGTGTACAGTGCATGTGATGCAATTTTCCTCATCTGAAGAGTATGCACCGCCAGATTTTTGAAACCCCTCGTGCATTGTACGGATAGGTATGCACCCTTAAGAAGAATGTGGCATGTAGTTAAGGGGATGCATTGCATTTTGTCTGTGTACACGTAGGAGACAAATAAACTACACTTTGCAAGGCTGTGAGTTTGACAGTGCACGTAGGTTAAAAAAACAGACTATACACAGGGCTTAAGTCGATCCAAACCATTACTGCTGAGCGGTGGGAATTTAAGTCTGAGAGTTTGATTTGCAGTCCGTATTATTTATATTGTTCTTTTATTTCTTACGTTATAACTCAAACTGCCCCATCTCTCGATTTCCCATCAGCATGCCATGTATATTCCCAACTCCATCATTCCAGATAATTACACCACAGATGCGCATGAGAAGGGTAAATTTCAAGTTCTATGCGGGCTGGAGTAAATATATGTCTATTCCACCTCCTAATTATGCTTCTTGTCGTCTGCTCTACATTTCCATTTCAATATTTCAATTCACAGTGGCTTGCTGCTAACTTCCTTTGTGAGATGTGGACACCCAAGGGCTTTTCTGCTCGCTTCTAAGAAGCGTCTCGGCATAAGGACGATCAACACCCCAATTTAACGCACCTGGATAAGTCATCGGCAAAACAAAAGATAAATCTATTAATACCAGAGCATCATTGTGAGACAAATAACTGGTTGTTTTTCTCAATACGAGCCTTGATGTCATCAGACTGCCTTTCATGATGCTTTTCCATCCTGGTTTTTGCTTTAATTGTGATGCGTTTTAAAAAACATATTCCAGGGTGCCTATTAAAACTTCACATCATCTCGTCTTAAGGTGCACAAGCCTCATGTTTCCCGCTCCATGTGGGCTCAGTTCAAGGAATTATCTGGAGTTCACATGCAGGTCTCAGTAAGGGCCACTGGTGTGAAGTCATAATGGTAATGGTGTGGCCAGCTATAGGGCCTTGGGCAACATATCCTTTTACCTAGTTGCTTTAAAAATTGTTTGGTCCTGGTGCCTGTCAAATGTGACTGAACAACTGCAGAGAATTTTATTTCTGCACATATTAAATCCCACATTTGAAAGGAAGGAAAAATGCGCACAAATCAAAGGCGAAACTGAATCCAATCTAAAACTGCACTGGGTCTTGACAATAATCATTCATATTCTTAACAAGTATTAATGATGGCAGCTCCAGCACAGTCATTAGTGTATAATTTAATATTTCATCCCGAATCAGGGCTCCATCTCCTTGATGAGGAGACAGTTTTGTTTTTGGCATTGAGATCTGAGTGAATTTTCTGCGTTGGGTGAATGTGGGTGAATCTCACAAAGACCCCCTGGGTTATATTTCACCCCAACATTAAAGAGAGAAAAAAAATGACATTTTGATTTAAAAGAAATTGAGCCGATTTTTAAGTCAACACAACTGCAGTGATGTCATCCGCCTACCAAACATCCCTGTACCACAATAGCTGCGTTTCCATTGCAGATTTGCGCAAAACTTTAGCTTTTTTTTCTAAATGTCTACAAAAGACTATAATGCGAAATGACGGGGTTTCCATTAACCGATAATATGTGACTGAAACATAGTTTTTCCTCTGGGTTATTTCAAGCATTACGTTGACTGATGTTGGTAGGTTTACTAATATCACATCCACCGCACTAGGCATTATTTTAACTGGAGGATAGTATTATCCAAAGCCTCTTATACTTGGGAGCAGATACATTTTGAGGTGTTTCTTGAAGGTTTTAGTACATACCGCGTCATCTTGAAATAATAAATATGTGACTTACTTACATCAGGTGAGCAGTTTTGTGAAATACACCCTTTCCCGAATTGCCTAAAAAACATTTCATGCGAGCGTAAAAACTTTTTTGCGATATATTGGAGTTTTGCGAAATTGATGTGTTTCCATTTAAAGCAACACTATGTAGTTTTTTTTACCTTTAAATAATATCTCTAAAATTATTTCAGTGATAGAACAACTTTTAACTGGACAAATTGTACTGTTGCTGCAACCTGAGCAGCCTCCTAGCTGCTACAAGCACACGCTGAAAGTGGCGGTGGAGGGTAGGAAACACAGCCCCGCCCCTCCCCCTGCCTGCAGAAGAGTGTCTGATACCAGGCACTGTTGCGCTTTTCAACCACATGAGGGAGCTGTAAGTCATTTTTACATGGAAACTACATAGTGTTGCTTTAATTCGCAATGTCAATTTGTGCAATTTAAAGGGTATTGGAAATGCTACTGAGAATGTAATAACTATTACCACTGAGAGAGAGAGAAGAAAAAACAAAACGCAAAGGTAAATGTATGGGACCTGTATCACAAAAAATAAAGTTAAACTAAGCAAAAAATAGACGAAGAGGACAAAAGGCAACCTGAGGTGTGTTTATTGAGTAATTTAAACGATGGCTGTGTTGTACACTTTAAGTTAACAGGTTTTTATTTAGTGGTGTTGTCTGGCACATAAGCTGCTGTGTGAAGCCTCTCTACTTCTTTTCAAGAAAGTGGAGTTCAGCAGAGCATGAAAACCAGGTTGAGCTGAGGAGGCAAAGCAGTAAGAAAGAGAAATGAATGTCCTTTACAAGAGCCAACAGAGACAACAGAGAGTAAACCCGTTTAAAAAGAAAAGAGCTGTGCAGATAAAACAAGAGCAGGAACATTGGGACAACAGTTTTCTTTTGGGATACAACATGTGAAAATTTCATTAAAAATATATAAACATACAAATATATCAAAAGAAAGAACAGACCATCTGCTTTCAAACAAACAACAAACAAAACGGGGAAAAAACTTTTATCCTATCTATATTTTTTTTTCTCTGCTTATAAACTCTTAAATATGGGTATTTCTCTTTTAAAAATACAACATTTTTAGCAAAAAGCGGACAAAATTGCATTTTTGTGAAGGAATTTTGTTAGAGATCAGATTCAGAATGATTATCAAAACATACACGGAGGTTAAAATTAGTAAATAACATTTTGGCTTCAGTATTTTCATACATTGGGTAGTGTGGTATTGCAGATTAATATAAAAAGTCATCATGAACACATGCATTTTTTATGCAAATGTTTTTCTCTTAATTGACAAGATAACTCGTCGATGTCAGGTAAAGAGTTTATTACTGTTATAACTGTTAATTAGCTGGAGACATATATATCAAACATATAAACACATGTAATGTATGCCTGGCTATAGCAAAAACACAACAGCAGGATGCGTTTAGTATACTTCTATGGCTATGTGTGAAATGTAAAACTGCTCATTAATTCCTAAACAAAAAAACAGAAATGCCAGCATGATCTCACAGGGGTTTTTACATTTCATTTGTAATAATGATTAGAAATATACTATTATTAAAATATATCCAGTAATGAAACCCCTCCCCTAACCAAAACATCACAGGGGTGAAAACGAATCGTACTAAAACGTCCGAATTAGCCACAAATTATGTTCCATTTGCCATGAGATTGTGCTGGAAATGTTATAAAGTTTACGTACATCAAGTCCTTAAAATGCTTGCTTCGGGAAGCATCTACTGTATATTTTAATATGCAAGTTAGATCCTTCATAAGCATTAGGATGTTTTCATTTTAAACCATTTGGAGTCCCTGCTCTACATTAAGTGAATAATGGTCATTTAAAGAGGGATTTAAATGAAAATGTGATTCTGTCAGCCCAGTTTAACATCCACTTAACTCACCACACTGGTAATAAAGACATTTCCAAACACATTGAAATACCAGTCTTTTTCAAGAATAGTTTCGAACAATAACAAAGTATTTATACATATAAATTAAAATGAATAATATAATTAACATTATTGAAATATAAATCACTTTTATACAACAACAGGATGACAGTCTAATAAATTATGATGGTGAGAAGTCATAAATTAAGATTGTGTTGGGCATCTAAGGAGATCTTTAAAGCGAATGGTCTTTATTTTATTCACAAGTTGTAGCCAAATGTATTCAAGCTCTTGCAGCCGTGTCAGAAAGGTCAGGAGAACAGGCCCACTTTGATGACTGCTGCCAATAACTGCTGGAAATCAAGGCCACGGACAACATCATGAGCAGAGCCGAGGAGAATTTCAACAAGAAACCCTTTGAATTGCAGATTCTGAGTTTGCTGCGGGGGGTGGTTCTAGACCCTTTTTAGGGGGGCTTCAGCTACCCTGTCTGTCATCTTAGCCACCCTGAAATTAGTAAGTCTATAAAATATATTTTTTATTGGTAAATGGACTGCATTTATATAGCATGTTTAACATAACCATAGCCATCCAAAGCACTTTAAGTTGCCTCACATTCACTCACTTATTCATACATACACCAATGGCAGTGTCAGCCATGCAAGGCGCCATCCAGCTCGTGGGGAGCACCTGGGGTTAGGTGTCTTGCTCAAGGACACCTCAACACTTGGTGCACCCACATAAACACACACACGGCATGTAACCCAGTGCACTCACAAATTTTGTATATGAAACAAACAAATCAAATGATGTTTGCTTTTTATGGATGAATGTATAACGTTTTTAAAAGCTCGAGAGCACAGGGAGTGCAAACAGGTGGAGAAAGAGTTTTAGAGACTGAAGGGGTCAGAGACAGCTAAGAGATAATGAATAAAGTGAATTTAGTAGTTTCATAGTCATGATAAAGGTTATTAGCCTCTAAAATAAACATCATTTCATTATTTACTCACCCTTATGTTGCTCCAAAACATAACAGTTTTAAATGTTCTGATCAGGAAGTAAAGGAGTCCTGTATGCAAGGTTTCCTGCAGCACTTTGGAGTTTGGGCGGCCCGCCTAAGCTGGGAAACCTTACTGCCTTAACTAGGTCATCCCAAAAAAAAAAATTGCTGCACAAAAGGCCGTCAAGTGCATCTCGGAGAATAGCGTGGACAAGCTTCACACCACGAGCGGGCACAAGCGCCACACGGAAGAAATGATTCCCGCAGCACTTTGCAGTTCGGGCAGCCCGCCAAAGCTGGGAAACCTTACTGCCTTAACTAGGTCATCCCAAAAAAAAAAAAATCCTGCACAAAAGGCCGTCAAGTGCATCTCGGAGAATAGCGTGGACAAGCTTCACACCACGAGCGGGCACAAGCGCCACACGGAAGAAATGATTCCCGCAGCACTTTGCAGTTCGGGCAGCCCGCCAAAGCTGGGAAACCTTACTGCCTTAACTAGGTCATCCCAAAAAAAAAAAAATCCTGCACAAAAGGCCGTCAAGTGCATATCAGAGAATAGCGCGGACAAGCTTCACACCACGAGCAGGCACGCGCGCCACACGGCCGAAACGAGATAAAGACGTGGTTCGTCATGTCTGAAGGATAGCCAGTTGATAAAACGCGTGTCCGTGAGAACTGTAAGTGGACTTATGTTTATTTAAGCCTGTTATTGTATTAGTCTATAGTTTTTGCAATTTTAAAAGTAAGTTAGCTGGTGATTTTGTCTGAGTAACCTGCTAGCTAGGTTTCACGTGCCAGTTGATTAGATATAATTGTTGAGCGCTCTTGCTCACTTTATTTATGTGCATTATTTACATGCTACAGTAGTTACACTCCTTTAAATATAATGTAATTAATAGTGTGAAATAATCAGTTTTTACAATTTTTACGCCATTTATCATCGTTCGCCAGACGCTCTACAACATCTGCTTTAGTTTGTGTTTATTAACCCTTTAGTTTCACTTCATCACGCAGCTATTCCCATTACAGGTAAAAACATTTAATTCATTAATAATCTAGTATGTGTTCATTTTTTGTCATAGTTTCTTCAAAATGAAGTTTTATTTGAGTGTTTAAAATAAAAATATTTTAATTTTCACCATGACGCGTACACCACGCCGCTTTGATTGCCACGCCCCGGAACGTGGAAAGTTAAAATGTGATTTCTATAATGACAAGAAGTACTCTTTTCATGTAAATTGTTAGTATTCCTAAAGTAAACTTTGACTAAACATATAATTCAGATACAGAATAATAAATAATAGTAATGAATAACGTTTATACCTTTATAGTTAATTTAGTTTTGGTAACCATTAATACAACTGTGTAATTGTTTAATTTTTTTGACTTGAGATAAATCAAAAATCATAAGGGCTTGGAACTGTATGGTAGAGTAATATATGACCTGTATTCAACACAATCTCATGTACCCACTGTACAATTGGCATGAATCGTACAACCCAATGTTTGTATGATTAGCTTTCACCCCTGACACGCTGAGGTTTCATTTGTGATTTTCTTTTGATAACAAATTCACATCAAACAAATTCATATATTTTTTTACAAATATATATGCACACCTCTATTTCCAATAACAACAGCCTTTAACCGTGGTGAAGTCGCTGTAACGCACATCCTCGCTTTAATCTACCTTTATGAACAATTTGACATTGACTAAAGAGACACATTCTTTTCTCATCTGACAAAACTTGACATGACAGGTCATCCAGCATCCGTCCATGAGTCCTCTGCTCTGGAAATTGCTTTGCAGAAGTCAAAGTAATCAGACGGTTTTCTCGGAGAAGGATGTACTTTAAACATTAGCTTCTCAAATCTGACCACCTGTCGGCTGTCTGTCTCTCCACCAAATCTCATTCCCTCACGTCTACTTGAATATCTGTCAAAGGCTGTCACTCAGGGCACTCGCACTGAAATAGCTCGCACTGTATACACTTGAATTGCAAAACTTTATTTTACTGAATAATGCTGTTTAGACCATGTTGTTTAGATAAAGCCTGCAATTCATCCTTATTCCAATGATGGGAATGTTTTTTAA